>NW_028137021.1:342500-660442 GCF_965140915.1 Aythya marila | reverse complement strand
TGCTCCTCCCTATAAATGGAGAGGAGGAGGAGGAGGAGGTAGTGGAGGAGGTGGTGGTGGTGGAGGAGGAGGAGGAGGCGGTGGAGTAGGAGGAGGAGGCGGTGGAGGAGGAGGAGGAGGCGGTGGAGGAGGAGGAGGAGGCGGTGGAGGAGGAGGCGGTGGAGGCGGAGCAGGAGGAGGAGGAGGAGGCGGAGGAGGAGGAGGAGGAGGCAGTGGAGGAGGAGGCGGTGGAGGCGGTGGAGGAGGAGGCGGTGGAGGCGGTGGAGGAGGAGGAGGAGGAGGCGGTGGAGGAGGAGGAGGAGGAGGCGGTGGAGGAGGAGGAGGAGGCGGTGGAGGAGGAGGCGGTGGAGGAGGCGGAGGAGGAGGAGGCGGAGGCGGAGGAGGCGGAGGAGGAGGAGGCGGTGGAGGAGGAGGAGGAGGCGGTGGAGGAGGAGGAGGAGGCGGTGGAGGAGGAGGAGGAGGCGGTGGAGGAGGAGGCAAAAAAAATCGAAAAAATAACAAAATAATAGTAGGAGGACGTTGCGGAAGGAAAGGTGTTTGAGGTTGAGGCCAAAAAAAAAGAATCCAGACAAAAGAAGCATAGGTGGAGGAGGTGGTGGAGGAGAAGGTTGTGGAGGAGGAGTACAAAATAATAATAATAAAAAAAAATATATATATATATATATAGTAGTATGTGGTGGAGGAGGAAGAGGAAGTGGTGGAGGAGGAGTTGAAAAGGAGGAAGAGGCCAAAATGTAAAAGACAAAAAAAGAGGAGGAGGAGGACGTGGAGGAGGAGGAGGTTGTGGAGAAGGAGGCCAAAAAAATCACAAATACAAAAAAAGTGGGTGAGGAGAAGGAGGTGGGAGAGGAGGAGGCCAAAAAATAAAAAACAGAAAAATCCTAGAAAATGAGGAGGAGGAGGATGTGTTGGAGGAAGTGATGGTGGAGGAGGAGGCCCCAAATAAAATATATGAAAATATTTTAATTTGAAAAATGGATGGATTTGGACCCCAAAGCGAGCTCCTTTCTCTCGGAAGCATCACGTCCTCCTGTCTTTCTTGTATTTGGCTATGACTTTAGGAATCCCTGCAATCCCTGCAGCTGTGTCCCCTGCCAGCTTCTTGTGTGCCCCAAGCATCCTCGCTTGCAGGGCAGTAGAAGATGCAGAAAAGGCCTTGCCTTAGTGGAAGCACTGCCCTGCAGGAGCTCCAACAACCCTCTCAGCAGCACGCTGTAGCCCCCAAATGCCCCCGAAATGGCACATTTCAGCTACTGGGAAGGAAACGAGCTCGCTCAAGGTGAGCTACCCGCTCAAGGCCCAGGTGTCTGTGGCTCACAGGCGCCGCCTCCAGAGGCTGAGGGCTTGTGCCCCGTTTCAAGCGCTTTCTCAGCGCCCCCTTCCCCAGAGAAGGATCCCAGCTGCTTGGCTTCCCTGCCCTCTGCTGCCAGGCTCCCGCAGCTGCTATCCCAGCAGCGCAGCAGCCAGCTGACAATGTGCTCACCTGGAGGACAGCTGCAATCTTGTCCCATGGCTCGCAGCTCGCCCAGGGATGGGGATCACCTGCTTCCTGCTGCTTTTCTATCTAATCTCCTTTCCAACAGCCTCCTGTGCCCTGGGATGGCCCTACCTTGGGGTAGGCTGCCTCGCCTTCCTCTTGCTCCTTCCTCTTCTTGGGAGGACTTTCTGCCCTTCCGAAACGAGATGACTTCTGCATGCATTCCTTCCCCTTGTGTGTATTGGTGCCTGAGACAGCAACGGGGTCGTCCCCGGAGCCAGCTGTAGGGCCTGTGCCAGGCTTGGAGGGGCTGCAGGGAACATGCCAGGGGCTGGAGGGGCTGCAGGGAACATGCCAGGGGCTGGAGGGGCTGCAGGGAACATGCCAGGGGCTCGAGGGGCCGCAGGGTGTGTGACAAGGCTTTGAGGGGCCTCAGGTCCTGCCGCAGTGGTTGAAGTCGATGCAGGGAACATCAGAGTTGTTGGAGGGGCTGCAGGTAAAATGCCAGGGCTTGCAGCAGCTGCAGGCTGCGTCACAGCTTTGCATCAGGTCAAGACGCATTTTCCTAGAACCATACATTTCCTCCTGAAGGGGCTGAAGAGCATGGAATGGTCTTCAAAATGCACAGAGCAGACCCCAGCAAATGTAGAGCTGCTGCTAGCAAGTAGGTAACTTTATTGTTCCTGTTGTTAATTTTGTTTCACAACAACAGATGCAAATATGTATCTTGAATGAGGGCAAAGGTGACCTTGGATCTGAAGCACACAGGCGTTCGCTAGTGTCCCCCCATCCGGAGTGAATCCAGAACGACTCGGAAGGAAAAATAAAATCCAAACCAGTGCGTTGTGATAAAGAGAGTTTAATAGGGTAGAAAAGGAATAAAAACCAACAAAATAATAAATAATGATACTTACAGTTTATAAGATATTAATATATAAAAATATTTAATGCTATTAAATACTTATAATTTTATAATAATAAAACAATGCCGTACTGTACAACACAGTCAATAAAGTGGATTTAATTAAATAAATAAGAAAACCAATAAATTAAATGAAAATTTTAAAATTTAAATTTAATACAAATAAAACCCATTTGTCCCATTCCAATGAATTGCTATCCCCATCATCACTTCCCATCCCACTGATCATTTGCTATCCCAAAGACCTCCCAGTTCTTATCCCCTTGGCATGCCAGTGCAAGAAGAAGTGCTCTGCAGGCAGAGGCCTTGCTGAGTGACCACCTAAGGAGAGGAATTTAATCCAGAAGGCAGGAAAGAAGAGCAATGCCCCGAAAGAAGAAGCAAGTCTTGTCTCTCAGCCCTTTGGTGTCCCAAGCAGCAGTTGCCATGGCCAAGCTTTCCCAGCCCAGCTGCTGCCAGCATCTCCCCAGCTTGCCATTGCCACCTTCCTGGGTGAGGCGCGCGCGCATTTGCCATTGGCGCTGTTGCCATCCCTGTGAGTGGCAAGCCCATCCCCTAGCTCCAGCACGAGAGAGGGGAGAGGGCAAGCGAGAGGGGCAAGGGCTGAGGAGCGTGGCTGAAGCTGGAGCAGGTGCCTGCAGAGGTCTCTGTGCCTGCCTGGGTGCTGCGGGGGCCGTCGAGGAGAAGCCCGAGGTCGGTCACGGGTAGCTGGAGCCTGGCACTGTCGGCGGGGCGCTGGGCATGCTGCTGGGGCTGCTGGAGGTGGGCTGCGGCTGCACACAGGCCAGCTGGCACGCTGGCCCCAGCGCCTTGGCCCTGGCCCCCAGCGGCTGCAAAGTCTCGCTGGGGGTCTTTGTCCCCGGCTGCTGGCGCTGCAGCGTCCTGGCCCCGCTGGCCTGGGGACAGAGCCTGTCCTGGGGCCGCACGGCACGGGGCTCCCCACTCGGAGTCTCCGGCAGCAGCCGCGCTCTGCGGGGAGGTGGCGCCGCTGCTCCTTGCCCCCCTGCAGCCCCCGGGCTTCGCGCTCTCTTGCTGGGTGCCGTGGTGCTGTTGATCGCCAGCTGCTGCCCGCTGCTGCCTGCTTCCCTGCTGCTGCCAGCCACCGTGCTGCTGCCACCCGTCTTCCCCTGGCACGGTCTCTTGCGGCCTTGGCCAGCCTGGCCCAGCAGCGTCTTCCTCTCCTTGCCGGGGGGGTTCTCTGTCGTCGGCCTCCTGTGCTGGCAGCTCTGCGCTGTCCCGGGGGTGCTGCTGGGCGCAGGGCGCTTGGCCCCCCGCTTGGTGCCGGTGGACGCAGGGGCAGGCGGGGGGCTCTTGAGGGGACCCAGGGGGCGTTTGGGCAGGGGTCTCCTATGGTCAGTGCGGCCCTTGGGGTTGGGGCGTTTCTTGGGGGAACTCGGGGGGGATTTGGGCTGGGGTCTACTAAGGGCACTGGGGACCTTGGGGTTGGGGCGTTTCTTGGGAGAACTCGGGGGGGATTTGGGCTGGGGTCTACTAAGGGCACTGCGACCCTTGGGGTTGGGGCGTTTCTTGGGAGAACTCGGGGGGGATTTGGGCTGGGGTTTACTAAGGGCACTGGGGACCTTGGGGTTGGGGCGGGTCTTGAGGGAACGCTGGGGGGGTTGGGGCAGGGGTCTACTAAGGGCACTGAGGAGCTGGGTGTCAGGGAGGCTCCTGGGGGGACTCAGGGGTGGACTGGGTAGGGGGCTCCTAAGCGCACTGGGCAGGGGACTGGCTGCAGGGCTGAGCGGGGGGCTCACTGCTGGCACGACGGGGGACTGCAGCGACAGCCCACCCTCAAGCTTCTCGGGGCGCAGCCCAGGGGTTGAGGGGACCTCACCGAGGGCTCCTGTGGCTTCCAGTCCCTGCGTGCTCGGCTCCTCGATGTCCTCGCAGAGGTCGGGCAGCTGCGAGAGGAAGCGGCTGAGGGCAGGACTGCTGGGCAAATCGGGGAAGGCGTCCTGGGGCTCCACGGCATCGAGCCAGCTGAGCAGCTCCTCCATGCCGGGGATGGGGATGTCCAGGTCGGCCAGGAGCTCGTCCTGCATGTGCTGCAGCTGCTGGCTGTCCCCTGCCAGCTCTGGAAAGGCCTCGGCAAAGGGATCAGGGCCCAGCTCGGGCAGCTGCGGGGGCTCCTCAGGCACCTGCGGGGCTGTCGCCGCTGAGGACGAAGCAAGAAAATCCCCCAAGACGGGCGATGTCAGCTTTCCCATGGCCCCTGGGTGTGGGGCGCCCAGCGGCCGGCTGTGCCAGCCCCAAACTCACCGTCAGGCGTCGCCGTCTGGGTGCTGGCGGTCCTTGGAGCCTGGGCAGGCTTGGGGGCAGTGGGGCCGGGCAGCGGGGGCCCCTGGTCCTCGCTGAGCCCCACGGCGTGCAAGCAGGGCTCCGGCAGCTGCCCCCGGCTGCTGCTCAGGGTGCGGGGCGTGGGGAGCGCCTGCCCCCGCAGCGGAGGCCCCGGGACGAGGGGTGGCGGGGGGTTGCGCTGGGCGGGGGCCTGCAACAGGCAGGTGCCTGCGGGGTGCAGGAGCTCCCCATGGAGCACGGCCCTGGGCCCCAGCCCCAGCGCATGGTGGGGTACCAGTGTCCCCGTCACCATGGGCTGTCCCCACTGATGGACGGGGGCACAGGGAGGAGCGGTGTGGGGGAGCTGCCCCCCGGCGGGGAGCTGCACCAGCTGCAGCTGGTGCCCCATGCTTGGGAGCTGCACCAGCTGCAGGTTTTGCCCCACAGCGGGGAGCTGCACCAGCTGCAGCTGGTGCCCCACGGCGGGGAGCTGCCCCACAGCAGGGAGCTGCCCCCCGGCGGGGAGCTGCCCAAGCTGCAGGTGGTGCCCCTGGGCTGGGAGGTGCCCCCCAGGTGGCAGCTGCACCCCGGCGGGGAGCTGCAGCACCTGCCCCTGGACCCCCGGCACCACGTGCCAGACGGTGGCCTGGGGCAGCGCGGAGGGGAGGGTGGGTACCTGCGGGGGCTGCAAGGGCAGCGCCGTCGCTCCGGGGAGGGAGGGCAGCAGCCAGGCAGCCACCGTTGGCGGCACGGCTGGGACGACGAAGGGGGAGTTTTGCGTCTGCGCAAGCCGCGGAAGCCGTCTGGGGAAACCCTCTGTGGGAAAAAGGCCGCTGGGCTGAGCTCTGGGGCGCTGGGCTCGCCAGCAGGGCCGCAGCCCCGGGAGGAGCGGGAGCCGGCTGCTGGACCTGCCATGGTGGCTGGAGAGTGGGGCGGTTGCTTGGGGAACCCGGGCAACGGGGGTTCCGTCCCAACGGCTCACCAGCCCCTCGCCGACATCTTGGGGAGGACTGCAGGCTTTGGACCCAAGCAGGCTGCCCAGCGCAAGACTTGGCCATGTTCATTAGAACATTACTAGCCTCTAAGCCTCATGGCATCACCTTCCATCTTGACTGCTGAACCTCCTTGCTCCCTACTATCTTCTTTGCCAAGATACAGCTGTCCACATTTACTTTTCCTACTTGGCTGGACTGAATTTAAGAAGGGAGCTTGCAACTCTTCCTCTTGTTTGCCACTTCATCATCAAACCAAATGAAAACCATTTGCCTTTAACCTCTTTATTTCAGGCCTTCTTTCCTAGTGGCCATTCAAAACTGGGAAAAAAATAGTCTACCAAGTGGGGTTTTTTTTTGATTTGATAATAAATCTGCAGACTGTTAAGTCATCAAGCACTTCAAGACTGTTTGAAATAATCTCGAGATTAATATAAAAGGAATTCCTCACACACGCTGCGGCCGCTTACCTTTAGTATAGTCGTTGGATGCGATGGAGCAGTATTTCTTGCTTTCGCCTGCACTGGAAGTCTTCCCTTCCTTGTAAGGTTGTTTACTGCTCTCACTTCTGCATTACTGACATGAAGAGCCATCTGGAGGATGGCATTCTTCCTTCTTCTCCCGCGTTATCTTCTGGAAACGAGGATCTAAGTGTTCCAAGGAGCCTTTCGCTTTCCTGGTGTTTCTCCTTTTTCTTCTTTTTCTTCTCCTTTTTCTTCTTTTTCTTACGCTTGCGATTGGCATTGTCAAAGCGGAGCGCACAGAAACACAAATCATGAAGTCTGAAAGAAACATGCAAGTTAAAAAGGGAAAAAAAGATGTGGCACTTGTTGCCTATATGAAACCTGATTTATTTTACCACAGGTGATGATTTGCAGCATGTCAGCTATTTTGTGGTGCTTTGTGCACACGCAACTTACTTTAGATGCAGCAAACTTAAGCCGTCAGATTGAAGGACCATAGGTCCTGGTTTGTACACAGATCATTAACAACGGCTAGCTCTGGAATACGTGCAAGCAGAAAAAATCTTTTAACCTAATCTGGAATGGTGTACGGATGTGATTCGAACTATGTGGTCCAAAGCTAGTGCTCTGACACAATTCAGCAAGAGCTTTCCTGTCTTCACTGATCAACCTAACAACATGATCCCCAGCCAGCTGGTGCTATCTAAATAACTTAGAAACCACCAGGAAAAAAAAAAAAAAAAAAAAAAAAAAAAAAAAGGAAGACATGAGAAGCACCCAGAAAAGAATTAGGATAAAAAATGCGGAGTATGCTGGAATCCTTGCTTACTTGGAATCCTTCTCTCCATCTTTATCCTTAGACTTCTTTTTCTTCCAGAACTTGTGATATTTTTGCATTTTTTTCACCACCTACAAGCTCCTTTTCTATCTTTCTGTCTTTCCTTTCTATTTCACTTTCACTACCTTCTGCACGGGTATATTTTCTTTTTCTGTTTCCTTCTGTTTCAGTTTTCTGGCGACAGTTCTCCAAATGAGCTGACACAGGTGGAAGCGCATGTCTTTCACGAGAATGTCTTCTGGAATGTTGCTGAGGTACCGAGCAACGATGCAAGTCTGCTCGGGGTGTGCCAAAGCGACGTACATCTTCCTCTCTCAAGAGGGAACCGTGAGGCCATCCGCTTTTGTAATGATAATGCTTATGTGACCTGCTGTAGTAAGTTGCAGTCGATCTGTCAAACGCTGAATCGCCGTGAGAGAACTTTCTCTCTCTACTGTCTCCTGTCGCATGAGGTGAATAGTAATCCTTGTAATAGCCACATCTTTCCCATCTCCGTGCTTCGTCTCGATAGTATCTTTCTCTGCTGCAACTTCTTTCCCCTTTGGATCGGTAGTACCTATTGCTACCTTGTTCTGATCTTCCTCCGCTGCCAGATCTGTACTTTGAATATTTGACTGCTCTTCTGCCATTCTCAGGGCTGTTTCTTTCACGAGGGAAAGATCTGTACCTGCTTCCCTCCCAGTACTCCTGCTTGTGACTCTTTTGCTCAACAAATTCCACGCTCTGAGAACACCTCCTCTTGCTGGAAGGACCTGCTTTTTGACTCTCCTTCTCTTCACTAGGAGCATGTTCCCTCTTGCTTCGGTAATGCTCTTTCTCAGTGGTTTTAGTCTTGTCCTTTGTATCTTGGCGTCTATCTGCAATAGCTAAGGAAGAAAGATTGTTAGAGCTACATTCAGTGTCAGACTTGAGAGAGGAAGTTTGCCGCAATTTCTCACCAGGCTCACAAGACTCTTTGCCGTACAAAACATTTTCTTTTGAAATGAGGTCACGTTCTTTTGATCTTCTTGCTTTCTCCTTGTCTCCATGGTCATCACATTGGTACTGGGCGAGGTATTCATCATTCCCAGGAGATTTCGGAGGTTCTGCAACACTGCATAAAATAAAAACCCATTTCTCACTTCTGCTGAAGGACGTGAATATTAAGAGTAAAACCTTCCAACGTCGAGCAAACAAACAAAAACCTCCGGACTACAGGAACGCTCGCAAAGATATGCCATTTAGAAACCTCTCCTGTGATTAGGACACCTTCTTCAGCTCCCAGAGAAAGTGCTTTTTCCCCTCTTGCTTCTGAAGCCATTGCACTAAAAAAGCAAACGCATCTGTCTCCTTCTACCTGCTGCTCTGAGAAAAAAGGCATAGGGGCGAGCGGGGAACAGCCAGTGTTTCTCCAGACAGTGGAGAAAAATGGAAAAACATTCTATAAAGGAACACAAGTTCTCCTTGAGGCACCAACCTGCATCAGAGTGATATGCTCAGTGCTGATCATTAGTTCTGTTCGTGACACTGGACACACAGTATGGAATTGTACTAATTTAAATCCTTCCATTAAATACTATTAGTAGACAGATAAAACTGTAACGAACTTCCATAAAGTCTTGTCTTAATCAGACTGTGCTCATTTTACCTCATTTCCTCTGACAAGCTGTTCAGCTGGCTGGCTCTGAAGGACTCCGTGATGACTTCTCGATTGACTGAAGGCATAGCTCCAGGCATCTGCAATTAAAACGCACAAGTCAGCAGACAAAAAAATACTATTTGTAGTAGTACTGAGGACTAGTCTTGTCAGAATGTCTCCATTAAATGGTAAGCAAGACCGCTGTGAGTTGTATGCATTATCTACACTTCAAAGATAACCCCAACTCACCCCCCAAAATCTACTTTAGGAAACTTAGGAATTTTTATCTCAGCTGAGCTTAAGTTGACAAGTTCTAATGTAAGCTCAGGTCTGCAAATTCTAAGGGGATAATACCACAAAGTCTTACGATCACATGTGTGCTGTGTTTTCTCAGTATTTCACCTGAATTAGGAACACAATAAACACTCCCGAATACATCGTAGGTGAGAAATTCTCGATGGAGCAAATCTATGTTTCAAGCAATCCATTTGTTTTAGAAAAGAACATCTCAGAAGGTTTAACAGGTTCAACTCGGCAAGTGGAATCATCAAGTTTCAGTCCGTTTTCTTTAGATTCAGTAACTAACCTAATAGCACCATTTAGTGAATCTGTTTTTGGCAGCTCATGCTGGGATCTTCCTTTGTCAGCATTCTGACAGGAAGAATTGGAATGCTGCAATGTACGGACTACCTTTCCAACCAAAATTCCATTAGAGGACATTGCATTGCAATTCCTTTGAAATAAGCCCTTTGACTCCTCCTCAGATTTTCCTGAAGATTCTGCACCATAAGGGACTGTGTTATCAGAGCTGAGTTTAGGATTTTCATTCACTGTTGGCTCCACAAAAATTTCATCAGAAACTTTTTTGTTTGTTTGCATTTGCTTCATTTGCATTACCGAATTTGTAATTGTGGATGAAGGAACAGCCTGGTAGAGATCTTCATCCTCCACAGCACTGCTAAGACAGTCAGGCTGTGACACAGTCTGACGAGCAGGCAATTTATTGTGAATACTGATGGTGATCTTCTGTTTTCTTGACGTATCAGTAATTGAAGGCCTGGTAATTGCCTGGTTTTGAACACAGGCCATTGGTGGTGCTGAAGATGGCCTTTTTAGGGTGACACCAGTGGTCTTTGTGTCCTCTTTTATGGATCCATTTCCATTTAAACGGCTTGAATTCTGTATTTAAAAAGAAGAAATTGCAAGATGGATTAACGCAAACACTGCATGTAACATTTTGAAACACAAAACTCTCCTACTGAGTGTTTCTACAAATGGTCTTAACACCTAAAAAGAAAAACACACTGCCCTTTAAGGATAAATGCAAGTCCAATAAGCGTATTCAATTCCTGCTTTTGGTTTACTGCAGATTGGTATCAAATTAACATCATCTTTGAAAAACAGCCAAGCAACTTAACATTACCTGCTGCTATTCCCAAATATATTTATTTTCCCCTTTAAACATACCCTGAAAAGCCTGAAGTAATCGTTCTGGTGCTCAGGAATAAGACATTTAGTTTTCCCTGTCTTAGCTAAAGTGACGAGGATAGGAAAAACAAGTCCTCTTTTAAATGATTTGAGGATTAGTACACTCTGCTTAAATAGTCAAAGAGCGTAGCTCTCTGTGCTTTAGAAAGCTGTCTTGGAGGTATAAAGTAATGGAGTCGCATGGCTGCACAATTTAGCAGTAACCACTGTTTGAATGACTCTGGCTGTAGCATGAGGGCTGTGAAGAAAGCTGCAGCGTGGGAAGGAAAACAAAACTAAGATGCCGAAAACCAAACAAAAAACCCCACACCAAACCCCAAACCCACTAGCAGTTTGGTGCCGTTATCTGCCCTCCCGCTTCCCTGAATTACCTTAATCATATGAGGAAGAAGTCGTGGTCCCAGAAATCCAGCCTGCTTACTATTAGCCCCCTGCTGACCAGGAGGGAATGAACAGGGATAAGATGGTGCTGGCAAGTAAAACGCACGTTCTCCAAGTGTCAAATCATAGCGCCTTCAGAAAAGAGCAGTGATCGTAGTTTAGTTTTTCTTTCAGCCTACTCTTGGATTAAATCCCATCCTATCATTTTAGAGGAACAGCTCATACGATATGGAAGCCTTCTCTACAGAAGGCTTCGCCAAGACTACAGACTGAAAAGTAGAGAACAGTCTTCCTACTAAGACTATCACTTGCAGAGCAATAATTCATTCTTACACCACAGATGACCTTCATTTCTCTCCTTCTCTAAAGTAGCCAGCTACAGATAACACATAGATAGCAATTTACACGAGTGCTGCAGTTTAAGGCCAAGCAACAAAAGATAATAAACGACACAGAGAATTTCAGGTTAGACAGAACTGAATTAGACAAATAATAATCTTCTCCCGGGACAGCAAGAAAAACACTTGCAAAACAGAAAAATATCAATAACAGGAAAGTAAATCTCTTCTGAACACATTTTAAGATTTGTTATTACCTGATATAAAAAAGTATGTAAGGTTGCTGACCAAGAACTCTTTTAATGTCAGTACGCACTACTTTAGCATCATTCATCTGATACCAAAGTCCATTACCAGCCTGCAAATAAAGACAATGATTTCTTTAGGTGAATTGCACGTTTTCCAGTTGAAATCACGGATAGGAACAAAATACACATGTGTCAAATAAAAATATAATGAAATCTTTTTCCCTAGAAACAGTAGCTGCTAGTCATGCTTTAATTGGTTTGCCAGCACAACCTTTACCCTGTTAGAAATGCTGTTGACTTCTACCTTTACATAGCATATATAGTGTCCTGAGTGACAGCTGACACCGTGATGTACCAGCACCGCGTATAAGGCATAGAGCAGTGGTTCTCCCATTGACTGCGACATGTAGGCTCTCAGGTCCAAATACTCTGGATATTTCACCTCCTAAAGAGACATCAAGAAGATAGAAAAATTATCCCAGAGTACTTCGTGGACTAGCCAGAGAAAAACACTTCCAAAAAACACAGACTAGAATTGATTTCTAGAATATATTTCTCGAATATATTTCTTGATTCACTACAAATAAGTCTTCCCATAAACAACGGTTAAGACTAGAAGTTGCAGAGAACTGTTTCCTGATGAATCAGCCTTCTCAGAGGAAAGCATATGCTTCTTGTCAAGCGGGAACTTTATTGATATTAAGAGAAAGAATAAGCCATAGTCGTTAGTCTACAATTATTGTCTGAAAATATTAACAACTTTCAGCTTTGGGGGATGTCCCATTACACAATGATATAGTTGCATTACAGTGGTAAATATACCTTGTTGATCTTTCCACCTGTGAAATCTGCAAATCTTTTCAGTGATATTGTGAGAACCTTGGAAGAACGGTGTATGGTAAATCTCTTGGATGCAGGAACCATCTTTTTACACCTTAAAACCAAGCAGAGATAAGTGTTTGAAGGCATCTTCTTTTTTCGCCCCCAAAACAAACTCCTTTTAATGTCTCACGCATGCCTATGCTATTTGAATGATATTTACTTGCATAATAGGTTGGTCTTTTTTCTTTTCATAAACCCATGCACTGCGTGTCAGGTTTGTTAATACACAGAAGAAGGTCAATTTTCCCAACAACTCAGAGCATAGCGGGAACAGGAATCTCTCACAAAAGGGTATGACCAGGTTGGATGGCAAGGTACCATTTCTTGGTCTACAAAAGTGGCTATTTGAACTCCAATCCTGGATACATTCTTTCAGCTTTCAAGGGAAATACAAATACTGAAAGCGGAACGAGAGAGCCTTGGTCCCCAGGGCTAGAAATTGCAAATAATCTCCAACATAGGTCGACTATCAACATCAAAAATACAACAGAAGCACATGGTCATTCTACAGGAGGGAGACATTTAACAGTAGGAAGTCTTCATGTACTGAGCTTGTCTGGAAAGACACTGAAACCATCTGCCATCCTTTGAAACAAAATAGTTCAGTTTGACACATTGCCCGCTCCAAGGTAGGACCTACGGTGTAAGCAGTGAAAATTAGCCACTAGCCCAGAGAACAACGGAAACTGGGCAGTTTACATCAAGAAAAGTACTGTCGAGAGCTAATAAATAGAAAGAACAAAAGTAGCTCTTTTTGAATTCTGATGGCAAAATACAAGCCAGAGAATTGCAAACCCATAGGGAATGCCTATGAACAAGACTTCCCCCCTCCAAGGAAACAAAAATCCAAGTCTTTTATAAACTTCCACAAAACTTGTAAGTAGATCCAAAGTTTAGAGGTAGTCCAACAGAGTCATGCAACATAGAAAACTGACATCTAGGATTAAGACCTAATTCGTCAAAATCTTACTCGCTACATTTATAGCAATTCTCTCCATCCAGCTCTTCAGGTTTCACAAAGAGTTCCAGAGCTCTGCTAACAGACGAAACCGCCTAGAGCAGCGAGAAAGAAGAGCGCAAAGTCACCGTAATTCAGAATTCCAGAGACATACTAGTAGTTTATAAGAGAATCTTACTAACATACTCAAGCGATCTACTAGGAGCACTGTGAAGAAGGAGGCAGAAAGAGCATGCTCAGCATTGACCTCACCTGGAAGGCATTTGACTTTGGAACAAATACTTTTCCAGTAGCCTAGACAGCATCTACAGTGTGCTTTGTCATCAATACTGGGGACAAATTCATCAGTCTAACAATTAGATGTATATTGAGGTAGAACAACAAAGAAGTATGACAGCACTATAATTTTTGCAGAAAGAGAATTCTTTCCCCTTAAACCCAATGCAAATGTGGAGACTATTTACATGGGTTCCACGGAAGGACAAAGTCCAATCCACTTCCTTAGCACCACCAAGCTCTTACGTTTTAACATTATATGTGGTTTGGTTTTTTAAGTTAAACAAGTTTAATTTAGAAAGTTATGCATGTACTTAAACATCATGAATTATATTTAGAAAACATCTTACCTTTATATCCAAAGTGATATCAAGAAATGCCTCATACGTATCCGAAACTGCTTTGCAATTCAAGCACTTCACTGGAAACAAAATATAAATGCTTAACATTATGTGAAGGAGACTAACTGTCCAAATTCAAGTTGTTGACAGATACTACTTTAGACAAACTACAGACTGCTTTACTACCGACAAAAGACACAGATCAGTTCTAAGGACAGGAATATTTTTTCAAGTACCTCTCGATCTTAGAAATCCTCCAAATATTTGATGAATGATGGTGGTAGCTTGAGAAGATCTGTCCAATCTGGAAAGAAATTATAATCAGACCTCAGAAGATTTAAGGCACAGAATTAACTCTTCAAAGAGTTTGATGAAAACCAAGGATGATGTAGACTTGCGTTGCTGATAGTAAATAAGGCACTAAAAGGTGCTAGAGATCATTTCTGAGAGTAAATAAAGGACTAGAAGGTGCTAGAGAATGTATGAAAGTGAACTTGTTTATGCTTACTCGGTGCTTCCGTTCAAGCACGCTTCCTGCATAGCATCAACAGTATAGCGCAAGAACTCGTGTGCGTCTTCTTGACTGCCAAAACGGAAATGTTGTCCTATTCCTAAATAAGAAGATGATAGTATTGACCTCATTTAAAAATGAAATCATTCTTGTATTTCTAAAATCTCTCTTCATTGGAGTGTTAAAACCACTTAGACACATCAAATAATTATTTGAAGATTACAAGCTATCGAAAAGAAACACATCTGAAGCCACTTACGACTGAGATTACTGATAACATGCGTAGGCTCGATGGCATCAACAGTGCAACGCAGGGCCTGGTTAATGTGAGTCTCCATCGTGCACATCATGCAAAAATCTTGTTCACGACCTGAAGAGTGAAAGAGCAAAGCATCCCAGTCCAGCGAAATATCCAGAACTACAAACATCTAAGTACAATTTAAACTATAGATACAATATCCACTCTCCTTGCTACATTCTATTCTCCCAAGATGCCAATGTCCCAACAGTCTTGTAACATTTCATTTCACACAACTTGACAGAAGAAAAATATCCACTAAGCCTGTATTCAAATGCATGTTGTGATGAGAAATCTAAAAGACTACTGCAAAGTCGCAGTTGTAAAGGCTGACAGGAATGTGAACTCCACAGGCTGCAAAATGTATTACTCTCTAAAATTACTACCAAATGCATTACTGTCCAATGCACTTCATTATTCCCATGAAGCAATAAATAATCCTTTAATAAACAAACAAACAAACAAACAAACAAATAACTAACTAAATAAATAAAACATGGTGCATTAATTGCACTCCATATGCTATTCGGAGCCCACTGCTAATACAGTGCTCAAAGCCAGCTGCTACAGGTAAAATCAGGCAAATAAGCTTATCTCACAGAATCACTGCTGTTCTTTCACCTTCAGAGCTATCCAACAGATTCAAAATACTGTTAGAAAGTACTCACATGACTGGCTGTGCTCAAGAGAAAGCATGTAATTGGCAAGTGGGGGTGTGTAGGTCAAACACTGCAGAGTAGCATTAAGAAAACATGTGTTGCCAAGATTGTACAGGCCAACTCCAACACTTTGTGTTTCTCGCCAATCCATACAAATCTTCTCAGGTGGAAAAAGAATGCTCTGTGGCGGAGCAATTCCATCATTAACGACTGCAAGAAAGTTAAATTTAAAAAGAGATCTTGTTTGTTTGTTTCGAAGAAAGGTATTTAAAAAAATACTATTCTGCAGGAGCACCTAGAGGAGCTAGCTACAATCCAAACCAGAAAAACTTATTGCAGACAGCTTTAATACCACCAAATTCAAATTGGCTGGTCAACACAATGTTTTGGGGAAAAAAAAAACAAAAACAAAAACAACTTTAGTCAACCATTTTAATTTTTCTAAGGCAAGGCTAACTGCCATTCTGTTTGTAGCACCTAATGCCAAGTTCCTCTCCATCTATAATCTTTAACCTGATTAACTCAACTACTGTTTTTTTCCTTATTATAACTTAAACCACAAACTTAGACTTGAAATTATACGGTAAAAACGTAAAAACTAGGAACTAGGAATGACGGTACCCCTACAGATACCAGATCTTTTCCTGAGCAATGTTATCCTTCAAAAAACCTGTGAAAAATGGAAGCTGTGAATAGCAACAATCAAACACTTTTCTCTGCAAAACAGAAAAGACATGGAGGAATCTGTGCATTACAAAAAGCTCCCCGTATTTCTCTGTTGACTGTAAATATATCAAAATTAATTTCTGTAACATCAGTCACTTCAGTTGCCTTAGGGGATTCGCTTTTGAAGTCTTTCTTCACAGTAGTCCCCTTCTCTATCAGTGCAACAAGTAAGAACTGCATTTTCTACTTTTGCTTTGAAGACAATGGAGGCAGGATAGAACGCACACTTACTTAGATCTCTTGGGGCAAAAGCCTTAGATTTTTCAGATGACCTACAGTAAATAGCACCTCCACGTCCTTGGGCCACAGAGACTTGGCTTGAATCTTCTGCAGGCACTATCCGGCCCCAGTTGGCGGTGCGTGACATCAGTATTTTAGGACTTGGTTTCTTGGATTTGCCAGACCGCCTTGAAGAGGGCTTTTTAGGCTTTGAAGATTTGGGCTTCTTAGCTACGGTCATTGTTCACATCTGCGACAGAGACAGAAGTTCTGGTTGACGTAAGACTATCAAGAAGCACTCCAAGAAGAAAAGAGTAACAGAAGTCCTGTCACTTAATCTCAAAGAAACAGCCTTAAGAACTAAATCGCTGGTATGAATGATTTAAAAAGAATCCCCAAACTAAACACACAAAGTGAAAATTTCCATCTAAACTCTATCAGTATTACTTTTCGCTTCTGCAGAACTAGTGGCTGATGCCATTTCTTTCCCTTCCGTAGGATTTTAATCCATTACAACTCTGGAGTCTTTTTAATATAAAAATGTAGAAGACATTCTCTGAGGGGAATCAGTTATTTATTGATTTCCGGAGTTGCGCAATTATCTGTTAATTAGTACCTATGATCTAATAGATAATTGTTGCAATTATCTATTGCTGGCATTAGTAACGGAACACTATTACTTCACTGCCTGCGTTTTTCTGTTTCGTCTGCACAAAGGTACCCAGAACTCACTGCTACTTTTCTTCTGTCTTTCCAGGGCTCGCCCTCTACCTCACTGTCTACTGCACCAGTCATGAGGGGTTTGTTGTGATTCTATAATGAGCCTAGCTTTTAAATACACCTTTCATGGGCGTCACTTGGTGATAGCAAGTTAATCTGTGAGGGCTCCTCAGTCTACATCATGCGGTCGCTTTTTCCAGGTGAAAAAGCGGAGCTGTAAGTGGCAGTACACCAAAGCCCTGGCATGCTGAGATCCAAGAGGAGAGATGTTTGGCCCTCCTTTTCACTCCTGGGAACCATATACCTCAAAACCCACAGAGGATGGGCTATATCTCAGAGAAATCTTGGGAAAGGAGAGCATGAAGAGCATGTTTGCAAATTTATTTCTCCCTGGGCTTCTTCTGCTTCTCCAAGAAAGACGAGTTTGAATATAACTTTGGCAGCAGTACTTCTGGTGTTTTACTCCTACCACATTTAAAACTCCTACGAAAAACTGAAAAGTTAGACTAAAAAGCAGCTCTTTCCGTTCTCCTTTCTAAAGTTGCACGCTTTCCTCATGCAAAACAACAGGGGAATGTAAGCTAGAAACGGAAATGCTGAATGTAAAACAAAACAAAACAAACCTCAGCCCTCCAGGACAAAAGCCAATAACTGCTACAAAGTCCTTTTTAAAATGCTGATTAGGTTTCAAGGTGATACCGCTTTAAATAAGCGTAGTTGTGTGTCCATAGGCAGAAGCTGAATAATGACAGGATGAACTTCTATACTTCATGTTTTGTTACTGTCTTACTGTAGCACACAGGGACTTGTTACCTTTAGGGAAACCACTAACCTCATGGAGGGTTTAAAACATAAGCTAGTTTGTTATACCAAAATGACGGAGAGAACAAAGCATAAAGTGCTTTCAGATTTCTAGCACGCCTTGATTGCTGTCCATTAAACTTCAGACACGTTAAACAAAACACAGTAAATAAGAAAACTCCTAGTCCCACAGCTGGCAAATTGTGTGCAGAGGTTGTAATTAGAACTTTTTTGCCTTGACGTTTTACATTTAAAATTGATTTTAAATCCATTCTATACACACTTTCCATTCCTGAAAAAACAATACGCAAACCTGACAAATGCATTTACATGAGAAATGAAGTCGTCCTTGTCCGATTGGAAGACTAAGGTGACAGCTCCTGGGCTCAGGGATAAGCTCCGATCTTCACCAGTGACAGCTCCTTTTTTAGGATTGAAAGGGAAAATGTTTCAGCAACACATTGGAAACATACTTAAGGGACAAGAAACAAAATCAAGACTGCAGTGAGAAGGAGAACAGAAAAACAATACTGGGGAAAATGGGAAGGGAAGGGAAGGGAAGGGAAGGGAAGGGAAGGGAAGGGAAGGGAAGGGAAGGGAAGGGAAGGGAAGGGAAGGGAAGGGAAGGGAAGGGAAGGGAAGGGAAGGGAAGGGAAGGGAAGGGAAGGGAAGGGAAGGGAAGGGAAGGGAAGGGAAGGGAAGGGAAGGGAAGGGAAGGGAAGACCTTGATCTTTATACTGACCAATGAGATAAGCCTTACACATTTTTAAGTTTATTTTTGACAACTGATTGAGGTGTTACCAGCTATTAAGTACGATTCAAGAGCAAATATTAACACTAGAAAGAAGAAATCCGATCCACCACCACTGTTTCAAAATACATCCATTTCTCATTTGGAGATGACGTCTCTCTGGCAAGGTAGTAGAAAAACTGTAAATACCGATAGAGCTTCCTCTCCCGATGTTCCATATACATACCGATGCTGTTCCTACACCTACGCTCTGAGCATAAATTTATGTTGACATGAGTGACAAGAGAGGGTGTTACTCCTCTCTTTGTTTGCCTTGAGAGACACACCTCTTGTCCATTGAAAAGTAAATTCAAGATTCCAGATCACTTAAGACAGTTGCTATCCCCCCATTCAGAGTTCTGCAGCAGCACTCTTCAGATGTGTTTAGCAGTCTCTTTAGAAAATGTTATCACTTAGGACCTGCTTCTCAGTAGGTCCACGTTTGGCCTCCGCTTAGCAGAGAGTCAATCCCAGCTTAAGCTTTCGTACAAGAGCCCCTTCACGAAACGGAGTTGAACCCTGACATAACTGAGTTGAACCTTTAACCTTGAAGCTTCCTTAAAGAAGAAAGCAGCACCCAGGCCAGGAAATAGAAATTAATCGTCACTTTACCCTGAAACGCAGTGGGCTATTCTGTGCTGGCAGGATTGCTGCCGGGCTGGCCGACGAGGCGGCGGGCAGCTCCCCGGGGCCACAGGGCCTGGCACAGGGAGCCGCCGGGGGTCTCCAAGGTCCGGGAACAGCGGCAACAGCGGCAACAGCAGGGACAGAGGGGACAGCAGCGACAGCAGCAGCCACCTCAGCCGGGGCCGTCTCCACAACCGCCACAACGGCCTCGGAACGCCGCCGAACTCGGAGCTCCAGCGTGACGCCTTGTGAACCTGGCCGCGCTGCTCATGGCTAAAACCAGAGCGTTTCCTCCGGCGTGTGTTTACTGTCGGTGCCGGATCGGCCCTCACCCCGAGCTCTCCCTGCCGGGAGGGCTTTGGGGTTGGGGTTTCTCTCCCGCCGCCGCCGCGGGCAGGCCCCGCGCGCAAGGGGTCCGCGCTGGGGAGCAGCATCTCACCCACGGCGAGAGACCGAGGGCACGACATGAAAAAGCCCCGACACGAAAAAGCCACGACATGCGGCCGAGGCGGCGGGGAGACGGCTCTGAGGGAGCTGCCACTTCGCCCCGCCGTCCTCCCCTCCCGGGCCGCCCCGCCGAGCCCCGTGCGCCTCAGGTGCTGCGCTGAGGGGGTGGCTGGCTACTGAGACAGCTGCCCAGGGCACTGCTCATGGCACCGAGCCTGACGGAGGTCAACAAGTGTTGAACAATGCTCTCAGACATCGGGTCTCACTTTGGGGTGGTCCTGTGTGGAGCCACGAGTTGGACTTGGTGATTATTGGGAGTCCTTTCCACCTTGGGATGTTCTCTGATTCTAGGTCAGCAATCCAGTAGCTGATGAGAAGTGTGGAGTCATTCAAAGGGAAGAGAGAGCACAACACTTCTCTTTTGCAGAAGCGGCTATTTGGTAACCAAACCAATGATTCCTTTGCTTCTAGAGCAACTAACAGCAGGGATCCGCTTTACAATGGAGGGAAAAGAGTCGTTGGCATGTCATGTGAAGTAAGCTTCAAATCCCAGAGGATGATTTTGTTGGAACTTTATTCAGCTGAAAACACGGAAGCCTTGCTTCTGCTTGTGTTAGTTACAGCTCCAGTTTACTTTGGTTGGGAGGGAAGGCATTCCAGGCTAATGTGCTGTACCTGTTCCTTCAGCTCATTGTCCATAAACGGAGGAGCAAATGAAATCAGTTTAATCTCCATTAAATGCAGCAGACAAAGCGGAGTAGAGGGCGATCTAGCACTTAATTTTTCCTGTAAGCAGGAAACCCAGAACTCAACAACACTTTTCAAATCTTGTCCTGCAGTAAATGACCAGCTGAGTGAAGCTTGCATTTAGAGGATGTGCTCCTCCAGTAGACGGAAATAGCTTTTCCTCTTCACAAGTGCAACTGAGTGGTGGACTGGCAGCTACGTGGTTAACTAGTTGTGCCAAAGGGGTTGTGTTGAATGCACAGAAAAATATGCAGGTCCCAACAGTAAAGGGTTGTCTGTAGGCATGACACCGAGTACAGATGTTGTCTGCAGGTTCGTGCAGAGTGCACCGCGCCAATAAGCACCCAGAGTCGGAATGCACACGAAGGTCTTTTAATTATATAATTACTTATAGAACTCTGCAGAGTCAGGTACTTGGCCATCTTTCGCAAAGCAAGCACACCTCTGACTCGAATCACCGTCATTTATACACAGGAAACTTGTGAAAACTCTCTCTTTGGCTCCTTTGGATTGGTTATTACAGCTCACCTAACTTATCTCCACTGAGCTTGTGCATTACAGAGGAATACCGGGGGGGAGGGGGAACAGGAGAGGGGGGACACACACCGAATCCCACATTAGCATAGATTAGCATTTTGACAGGTGTGATTTTTAATGTGCTAATGACCCTTAATGAGAAAAAGGTTACTATAGGTCAGTCTGGAGCTGGTGTTCTCCTTCCTGTTTTTTCCCTTTTAGCCCTTCTCTTCCTTGCTTCTGCTAGCTCAAGGCTACCTGTCTCTCTCCTTCTTTATTTTCTCAGCTAAAAGACTGCACAAGCTACACGCCTCCCTATTTGCTTCAACATTTCCTTGGTTTTGTTTTTGTTTTTTTCCCAGCTTTGGGACGACACAGGTGTGGTTTGATATTTGCCAGTATAGCTAAAACTCACGCCAGTCTGCTCACGCACAGTAAGTAGTAAGATTTAAGGACTGGTTTCATCGGCTTCTTCCATACTAACATCCTTCTTATGTTTTAGATATGCTGTAGTTAAATCAACACTAAGTTACTACTTGTGGAGTAATCGCCTTAAGCGACTAGGCATCATAAGCACACCTCCATCCCAAAAGCTACCCGCCTCCAAGGTGCAACCACCCCTCACTGAGCACGCCCTCGGAATTTCTCACAGCCTGTACCTTTAAACGCAAGTGAGATCATTTCTACCAAGCACAACCAAGATATGCATGACTAGAGTCACTCAAGCTCCACCTTAAAGATAGAAAATAATACCAATTGCTTTAAGAGAAAGGGGATGTTAGGGAAGATACTATCAGGAAGGATTCCTTCTGACATCACTCGACAGGCTGAGCCTCTCACTCCCCCACCCCCACTCCATTGGGACGCCGTGGGGTAAGATCTGAATGCTTGCTTATACCAGGCGTCTCTGTGGAATCTTAGAAATCTCTAGAGTTTTGATGCTTTTTCATGTCTTAATACCTAGGCTGTGTACCTGTGCATTTCATGCATGCTAGCTTGCTTTTGCAGACAGTGAATTTATCACTGACAATCCAAAGAACCTGTGTACCTGTCGCCGTAAGAAATTGCACTTAATTGCATTCTTCCTAGCTGTGAGAGTTCTCCTTGAATGCGACTAGAGCGAGGCCGTACTGCGTTGTTGGTGAATCCGTGACCGTGATAGTTCAGCACCCTGAATCCGACGGGACCCATGACGGTCAATCGGCTACACCCCTTAACGCGACACTACTAGACGAAGAAGATGACAGGGCTTGCATGCACTGCATTAGGCTTTGCATGTGAAAACACCCCCAAATAATTTCACGTACATTTAACGTTTTTAAAGGGAAAAAAACAGGAAGGTGTAGTCTCTCTGTAAGCTACAGCCCTACATAGTTAAGGCATCAGCATTCATTCCTTTGCTTGATAGCAAAGTATGAACATACAGAAGAGTTAAATATTTTCTTTGCATTCTTAAAGGCGATTTTTCAGACTTGGGCTTCAGTTGTTGGAGTTGAAGAGATCAGTAGACATCCTTACTTTTACGTTAAGACCAAAATCTTTATCTAAGATTGTGTTATCTAACGCAACTAAACTCCCACCCCCACATGGTTTTTTTGTAACTTCGCAATGATCTTGCTGCAGTCCCACTCTGATGGTCTTTCAGTAACATGCAAACTGCCGTGGCAGATTCTGTTACAGTGCTTTTCTATTGACAGTGTGCATAACACTCAAGGTAAAGCCCCTCATTTCGCAGTGGGGACATAAAGTGTTTCTTTGGACCCTGCTGCTTCTGTTAGTACTCATTTTTTCACAAACTTGTTGAACCTGAGCCGTGCCTACTGAGCCAACGAATGCTTTGATGACACAGTATTTTGTCAAAGCAGTTTTGCTTCTTGGAGCTACAGAAGCAGCTCTGGCTACGTGATAGCGAATTGTGCTGCATTGGCAAAACCAGACTTAGCTACAGACTTACAACACTTGCTAACTCGATCTATTTCAAATCTCATTTTAACTTTAAACGACAATCAGTTTTGTGGCTCCTGTCTTACTAATTTGCCTTGTTTTGCATGGAAGGGCAGCCTGTGAATGTTTTGCTTTATTGCATGCTTCAAAAAAAGGCTGAGGAAGAGACTGGAGGAACCTTTTCTATTCTATGGACTTTCCCCCGAGAGTGTGGAATTGCAGGCTACTTGGATGAATGTTCCAATGTGAGTAAGGGAGCAGACCTCAGCCAAAGGAGGTGGAATCCTTGCTTAATAGTAAGTATCAGTGTGGGGACATCTTTGCTTAACGGGAGCCATTTAAACTCTTCATAGAAACAAAATAAGCTGGACATCTTATGCTTGGAAAGCAGTATGGTTACACAGCGGCTAACATAATGACTTGAGTCTTCTGCTCTGCAACTTCAGGTTTTGTTTTCAAGCAGTGCATACATCAGTTTAAGCTTTGGACAAGGAGATTTGCAATGCAAATAGTGATAAACCAGAATCAGCGGCGCTGACGAGTGTAATGGTGAAATGCAGCAAATCAAGTATTCCTGGAGAAATGTGAGATTACAAAACTAGTAAGCCATGAAGCACTTTTGTTGTTGTTGTTGGTTGTTTTTTAAATCAATTCTTATATGCTGAAATAGCACCTTCAAGAAAATCTGTTTATCTAGCCAGGTAACGGTGTCTCCCTGTAAACAGGAAGGAAATGCCAGGAGCAGCCATACCTCTTTGCTGTCAAAATAAAGAGCAAGTCGAGGCCAACATCATGCCATAGTGCAAAGGCTTGCTAAGAAAGATCATTCTAAGAGGTCTGCAAGAAAAGATGACTTACTTTGTCATAAGTTTGTCAAATAGAATGGACGAGTTAGTAGTCGAGTACCGACTGTGTCCGACTCTACAGCTGCGGCGCAGCTCCAAGTCCCTTTTTCTCCGTGGACTCGTCTCACAGTTTTTGCACCAGCTCTACTCCTCAATGTTCTGGTGACTGAAACGCAGAAACAAAGTCTTTTGAAACAGTGAAGATGGGATTCTCCTTATTTCACCGTTGCTCTTGTAAAATGGAAACAGACAGACAAAAAAGGCACCCTGAAGTGGATTGAGTTTTCTTTACATTTCAGGTCAGAAGTTGGTGTCACAACCACTGCATTCCACTTCTTTATCGCTCTGCACGTTTAAACTGTCTACTTAAAACTGGGACCTGTAGGGAAATTTTTAAAGAGACTGAAAGCTAGCCAGACAAAAACAAACGTGCAACTTTTGTTCCATGCAGGAGGGAAATCTACTCCACTTATTTCTGTCTTGGAAAAGTGAGAACAATCAACACCTTTCTCTAAGGTGTTTTCACTCCATTCATGTCAAACTGTATCTAACAGTGCTCAAAACAAACACTAGGACATTGCAAGCCTCTTCCTAAGAGGTGTATGTTTGATTACTCTGTTTATGCATGCAGCACTTCCATTTCCTGCATTAGGATCTAACAGCTCAAGGAGGGAAGAATCGTTTCAAGAGAAACACCCAAACACCACATAACTCAAACTCGTGCTTTTTAGAAAAAAGCCTGCCCATTGTTTGCCATACAGCACCCTTTGGCACAGGTTGGTTGCTTGCACTGTCATTAAAAGAGCCAAGAGGACAAGGGGAAGGGAAGAGCTACACCGCTGTGCTGCTAGGATCACAGCTAAGGTTTACTTTTGTGCTTGCCAGCTATAAAACTGAGTTTGAACTTACCAAGTATCGATTTACTTTGCACAATTAGAACAGTTTGCTTTGTGCCTACCAAGCTGCAATTCACACTGCTCCCTCCCCAAGGAATTCATAAAATCTCCTATTTGCACCTACCTCTCTTCACAGAAAAGTCACTGAGGAGTGAATTCAGCTGACTACAGAAGGCTTTGGGGCCAAATGAAAGCCATGGAGTGACCAAGTGCCATCCTCTTCAGTAACCTGCGCAAAGAGGTATCCCGGGGACTTACAGCCACTTACCTGTGCTATATTCTTTTTTTTCGTTCCAATTTTAGCTTTCTCAACTGCCTACATTAAGAAAGAGGACACGGCAGAGAAGGGAGAAAAGACTTGTTGTATTAGACCCATCAAGGATGGGAAATTTCACCATGTTTACAAGCCAGTGCTCCATGGTATACAAAGAGAAGCCTGTAGGCCTCACGCAGGATCCACATCCCAAGTCTGTTGCGTGCCATATACACGCGGTTCTGTATGTACCCACATTTCCTAGCTTGCTCATGTTGAATTCTCAAAATTATGAGCAATAGCACCCAAGTGGAAAAGATACATGTCCTGGTTTCAGTTAGGACAGCGTTAGTTCTCCTCCTAGTAGCGGGTAGGTTGCTATGTTTTGGCTTAGAATGTGTGAAAGGATGTTTAGAAGATTGCTGATACCACCCCGATGTTTCAATTGCTGCAGAGCAGTACTTACAACAAGCCAAGGACCTTTCGGTGTCTCACTGTCCTACTGGCGATCAGAATCGGCGCACAGCAACAGCTGCGAGGGGACAGACTCAGGATGGCCGACCCCAACTGGCCAAAGAATTCTATGCCTTATGGCAACACGCTGCACCATGGATAGGGCGGGGCAGCCGGGCTGCTAGGGGTTACGCTGGGCACTGGTCAGCGGGTAGTGAGCAACTGCATTGTACATCACTTGTTTTGTACACATTACTAGTAGCAGTACTATCATCATCACCATCATTATTATTATTTTCCTGTCTTAATAAACTGCCTTTATCTCAACTCGCGGGCTTCACTGTCCCGTTTCTCTCCCCCATCCCAGAGAGGGAGGTGGGAGGGTTGCAGAAGGGCTGTGTGGTGTTTAGCTGCCGGCCGGGTTAAACCACAACAACACCTCAAAGGGGTTGGGGAAAAAAACAGGTTTTTTTAGAAAAGCAGAAGACTTTCACTGAGAAGAGGGATTCTAGTTTTAAGGTACTGGTACGCCATCAGCATGCTCATAGGCCTCTGCTGATTTTAGCCGGAGGTTTATCAGGCCACAACTCACTGCACATGCTTTCTCTCTTGCTTTTCAATCTACAAATCGAACAGAGATTGAACATATAGAAATACAGTACCTTGAAAAGCATCTTCTCTTGACATTTCCCCTCAGTACCGCCATACTTTCTTCAAAGCTGGAGACTGAACACCGCAGGATGCTTTTGCTCATTGATCTTAAACGGTGTCCGTTGAAACATTCAATACTGGGAGAAGAATAATCCTAGGGAAAGAAGGAAACAAGAATATATTTATGTGAACCACGTAGACTCAGATAAAGAAATTCTGCCTCACGCAAGTTTAATTGACCCTCCTGACTTGGTAGTGGGGCAACTAATGGCAGGCAGACACTGAAACGCTGCTGTGCTCAAGAAAAACCGGGAGAGAAAAAAAAAAAGAAAAAAAAAAAAAAGCTTTCAAAACTAAAGCTTCCCTTTCCCCACCGTTTTCTTGTGGATAACTTAAGCTTAATATCCTTGGCAAAAAGATATTGCAGCAAAACCTTTCACATAAAATTAGTGTTTCGTGAAAAAAAACAACAACAAAAAAACCTTTAAATTCAATTGGAATTTTTTTCAATAAATTCAATTGGAATTTAAATTCAAAACTTTAAATTCAGTTCAATTTAAATTAAAAAAATAAACTAATTAATTTAAATTAAAAAAAATTAAATTCAATTGACTGTTCAGAGGAACAGTCAAGCTTGACATTATACATCCTAGAATTAAAATCTAGTTTGAGTTTTTCTCCCATCTCCAGACCTTGCTAAAGATGCTTATTAGGAGCTCTGTCAAAAAAAGTGAAAGGCTTGTTATATCAAAGCTTCGAACCCTTCTTACTGCCCTTGACCTTCTTCACATTGCTGCTCCTACAAGGGTGAGTACTATCATTTTTAGTACGGGAGGGAAGCTGTGATATCCTTGAGTGAGGGGTCGTTCTGTTTACAAAATGAAGTTCCAGTAAGAGTACATCAAATGAACCAACTTTCTTTGAACTTTAATTCATCGCTATATTGAATGAATGACCTCTGGATTTCTCTCTCCCATTTGGAAGTCAATTTGAAAACAAACTACCTCTGCCATAAAGAGCCAGGCATCAGAGACACCTGTTGCGCCTCAAGAACAGAGAAGGTATGAACGACAAGAGCAGCTGAATAAAATGCAACTTGCCATTAGAAATGGGTGTACTGGCATCTACAGGTGCCGCTGGCATCTCCTCATCTGGTTTCTCGTCTTCAGTAGCAGGGTTCTGCTGTGGTGACTTGGAGTTGTCGCATGGAGCACACGCTGCAGAGATGCGACCTTGCAAGAAAGAATAGATACCAAAGATCTTCGTCGTGCATTTTCAGTTACAAATGCAGAGACAAGTCTTCAAATCCTTAGCGTTAAAGCACGTACCTCTTTTCTCACGAGATTCTTTAATTTGTTCACAAAGTCGTCCAAACTCTGTATCCATTTCGTTCCTCACCATTGAATATGCAGTGTCTTGCAAAACATAGGCGCTGTGACTATCTGAAATTTTACACACTTTAACTGAATGTTGTCTACCAACCAATGAAACTGTTTTGATCACAGAAAAAAATTGCTTTCTTCATAGGTTTGTTCCAAAAGGTTCTCTCAGTGAATATTTTCAGCATAACAACATCGAAGTTAATTAAAACAAAAGCACTAGTTCCTTGGGAACACTTATATCACAATTCCATGCCCAAGTAGCAAAATGATAAAATATTTACAGTCTGGACGTCCAAAATCATCTAATCCATCCGAAGTCTATTGTCCGCACACAGCATTTATCCATCTATATGTTTGACAGATTTTTTAAACTAGGGCTAAAAAGCACATCCTCACCTGTAGATCTTTGATCCAGGTAGTACTCGAAGGCATTGTTACAGATTAGATCGATGTCCTTCAGCTAGTCTCCTGCAGTGAGGTACTGGCGCGAGTCAATTTGAGTCAGAACTGTTGAAAGATCCATCGGCTCTTTAATCCTTGTGGCATAGTCAGGTACCTGCAGATCAAATACAAGCATTCAGAGGTTTTCTTAACCTTGCACACTGTCTACCAAAATTATTCTGAAGACTTTAAATAAACGACTTCCTAAAAACTCTGAACATTTGCGATGCATCAGAAGATGCTGAAATTAACCAGTTTGCTTCTCAAAAATGGAAGGGCTTTTTCATTTTTCATTAGAGCGGCCACGAGAGGACAACAAGAAGTAGGGAGGTCAGAAGCACGTGCATGGTAGAGAAGAAACACTGAGGGTGGGAGATTCATTTCACTTTGCTTCAGAAAATCACAACAGTGAAAGCTGAGCAAGCCATCCGGCATTCTCTTTGTTGTCGACATTGAGGAAAAGGTGCATGAATTGCACCTGTGAAGTACCTATTGCAGGCATCTACTTTAGAATGAGATAACTGGGCCCTGAGGTGCTCATTTCTTCCCTCAGAGCAGAAGAGGAGCCTAATGACCAGTTCAGATGAGGACATATGTATCTGTCTAGATTTTTCACAGCTCAAGAACCTAGGAGAAAAGGGGAAGAAAAGCCAGTGGAGGCCCACATGAAGACGACTTTGCTGATCCCCAGGTATATTCAAGTTACACCTGTCTTTGAAATATACGCCCCTAGTTTAGGCTTATCTCATAAATTAAGGAGAAAAAGGCATCTAAGCAGCCAATTGGAGGAAAAAGAAAACACACTGCACTTATGGTTGATTCCTATTGAGGAGTTCCAGATGAAACAGAGAACAGGATCTCAAAACTTAGTTTTACAAACTGCTGCTCCTATTCCTGTTCCCACAGGAACTGACAGTCCAAGAAAGGGCTTCAGACTTCACTCAAGTACTCCTGTAAATACTGTTTGTAATTATAAGGAAAGATCTCTGTGCTTTTCAGTGCTGTGACACGCCTACGTATCAAAGCCTTTTCACGAGCAAACTGTGTTGGCATTTGGACTGGCTTTTTAGAATGAAACCAGGGCTTTCAGCGAATAATCCCATAAGACACATTTGAGAGTCAGCAGAAGTAAAAGCACTGCCTCTGCTTCTTGCAAAATCCTTACAGTGCAGCCCTAAAAACAAAGTTGAACCTTCCCCAAAACGCTGAGAAATACGAACACTGACAAGTTACAGACACACACGGATCAGCACTACTTTACCTTCTGTGGGTCAACGGGCTTTGCAAATTCCCTGAAACGTCTGTCAGTGGCAAGTCTGCGAGTAACGTCCCTCAAGAAAATTCAAAGGTCACGCAAGGTATCCTCCACTTCCTCCTCCAGCATCCCTACTTCTTCCTCTTGTGGCTTCTGAGGCTCAGCTGGTGGTGCTACAGGCACGACTTCCAATGTCCAATCAACTTCAATTAATCAGTACTCAAATACAAGCATATGACAAATTACTGACAGAAAATGACCAACAAAGCAAAGCCCAAAGAGCTAGTAACTTCGATAGGAAAGTTTTAGATGTACTTCTCATATCCTCCTCACCTCTTTTCTTTACAGGAGGCTTAGCCACTTCATTTAGAATTAGGTCCTCAAAAAAAGGCTGCTCTCTCTGCCCTACCAGGCAACTCAATATTGCACACTTCTCCAAATTCCGTATTAAATAATTTTTGCATCTAAAGCAGAAGGAGGAGAGACATTTCAGATTTAAGGCCACAAAAAACTCATCTTCGATTCCAAAAAGACGAGTACCTTTTCAAATTAAGAATAACCTGAAGAACACAAACTGAAAAAAGTTATCATCCTGGCCTTAAAACGCTACATTTTCACAGGCTGGCACAGCAAATTCAAATATCACCTTTAAGAATCACCTGTAGAATTAAAGCTTGCTGAAGGGATTGTACGCTACACTGGTAAAGTAATGGCTTTCACCACATCCAACAGCGCCTCCTTTGTATTTACTTGCCTTGCTGCAGCCTTTACTTAGAACCTTTATGGCTATCGAGGGAAGAGACAGGCTTCAGCAGACAAGTGAGGGCTATTTGCTGAGTTTTTATTTCTCTACCAAAAGGTGTCTGAAGTAGCTAGTACGTCTACGTCTTCCTCCATTTTCAAGTTCTAGTAATAAAAGGTAGGTGAGGAATTTCACTACTTGTTTTAGAAGGAATTTACAGCCTGTACAAAAACTTCTGTGGGAACTCAAGCACTTTCAAAGCAGTTGATAATAAACACGTCTAGGTAAGACCCGTTCTCTTCCCCCAGTGACTGAGACCAAATCATCAGAATGACAACAGCGTGGTCCTGTTTTGGGCACCTTCCCTTAATGTAAACTCTCAGAAGTCAATGAAGTTCTGCACGTACTTTTACTACAGTTTATTTAGGATTACAACTAGAATTCGATTCCAAAGTTACTTTAGCAGAAATTGGAACTCAGCTTTCCAGCTTGGAAAGCTTTGGCCTATATGAAGAAAGAAACTGATTTACTTATTTTTTTTTAATCAAAGTGTTTCAATTCTCTACTAAATTGCATTATTAGCAGTTTACCCAACATAGCATGGAATGGCAGACTGTCAGAAGAAATCTCTTCAGTAAAAACATCCTCTTGTCATTTCAAGCACTTCATATTCTTGACTGAACCACTTTGTAGCCACCAGAATTATTGTATTAATTTATTCTTTGCATGTGTGAGAAGGGGGTGAAAGTCACTTGCTTGACTCAGAAAAAACCTTAAGCAGATGCTTTCACAGTATTCTTTTTCTCTAAGCAAATTTTAAGTGATTTGTTAGGGTGCCTGAGTAATAACAGCATGCATTTAAGAAAGCACAGCATTTTGATGCTGAAAGCATTCATAAATTACAAGACACTGAAGAAATAGTAAGGAAAGTATTGACAAATACCTCTTCTGGGAGATCTGAGTGACGTACATCAGACGGAGCAAGCAGCAAAACTGGCAAAAATGCTGGAATGTTACGTAGTAGAGTTAGAAAAGTAAGTTTCAAGACAGGTCCAGCGTTGTCCCACCATAAATGGATATCTGGGACATAAATTGTGCTTGGTGCTGTCTTCTGAGCATTTCGGATCAGCTAGTGAAAAGGAAAGCTTGGGTAAGAAAACTAAAACACGTACAAGAACCTCTTAATACATAGCTACATAGCCATCTGACTGCCCCATGAAATGAAACTGCGTGAACAGAGTGGCAAGCATCCTTTCACATAAGGAATTTCTCTGTGCACCCTTTCAGATTGTCAGTATTCGGAGAACTCTAGTCAGAAGATGGGAAGGATATATTCAGGCAGTGGCTAGACACCGTAGCTATATGGCCACAGCCACAATCATCGCATAACAAAGAAAGGAAATGTCCCTCTTAAGGGACACATCAGTATTCAGTCGTGTAACATGTCTGTCCTTACTTGTATGGCTCTCAAACGTTTCCACTAAAGGTAAAAATATTTTAAGGTAGTGATGCCAAACAAGAAAATGGATTTCCTGCCTAAAAGTAAAAACACCAAATCTGTTCATTTTTTCTAGTTAAAACCACATCACCGTGCAAATGAAGTGTTTTCTGAATGTTAATGCTTTTATTGCACATACTGCAACAGCACAAGTTGTGTATGTCCGTGCGAAAGCAAAATAAACAGAAGCCCCAAACCTCGGTTGCCTTACTAATATAATTTAGAAGAAGCCTACAAAAAGTAGCCGACATGCAGTCTGATACAGAGCCATCTACTGGGAGCACACAGTCTTAGGAGGCAATGAGAACTACTTTCTGGATCCCAGTGACATGAACAGCATTTCTTTCCACAAAGAGATGTTTATTAGCAACACCGCCCAGCTTCCTGAGCTGCTAGCAACAGCCTCACTGTAAAACTGGGTATGGAAAATGTGGACATGTACAACATCCAGATTGTTTGTGGTGCTGTCTAAAAGAAAAGGGGATTTTCAGACAGAAGCAAACATCCCAGCGCATTAAAACAAGGCCACCTCCATTACCAATTAATTTTGCTCACCTTACTTGCAACTCGATTGATCCTTTACATACAGTCAGTGAATCCGATGAGAAGAAAAAGAAAAAAAGGTACCTGTCCGCAGATTTCTTCTGGCGATGCAACGTTTGTAAGCAGAACAGAAAGGTCCAGGGTGTGAACGGGAAACTTCTCCAAAGCGTGCAACACCACGGGTGCCACGTAAGAAACCTGGCCGTACCCTTCTTTTCCTGCTATTAGCAGACGGGGCTGGCATGATGTTGGTTCGCAGAAAGCACTCCTAGAACAAGAGTTAAGAAAACAAGCTTATAAATGAGGTGCTGAATAGACACACAGATGTTCCAAGTAATTTTCCTATAGACTTTCTTTTCCCTCCCCAAATAATCCAGATGGCAGCGGTACATTAAATACATGAAAGATTTCCAGTTAAGTTATTCACTCATTCCAATTGTTTCACCTTCTTCCCTTGTGTTTCCTATTCTTTAGTAAACCAAGACTGCAAATTAATATCCCTGCAATCTTGCTTTACTTTATTATAAATTTATTATTTATTATATATTTATTATTTACTTTATTATAAATTTATTTTTATTTAAAAATTAATTGGCGAGGAGCATTTGTTTCCCCACTACAATCAGGCTGTACCTCTGCTGGCTTAAATCAAAGATGCTAGAGACTTAGCCTTGCTCTAAAGCACAGAAAATCTTCTGGACAGCACAGCAATAGAAACGGAGAAAAATAACTGATCCAGCTGTGACAACATGATCTAACTTTCCAACTGTGGGCTTGCATGACTTCCACACTAAAATATCACAAGATTAACACAACTTGGTGGCTTAACAAATAAAGACACCATTCAATTTTTTCTCAAGGTGTTTTAACAAGCCCTTTCTCTGTTTTCTTTCTGCTACATATTTCACTACTGGTTTAACAATCCTGGAAAACAGAAGGGCAAAAGGTGGCAACACAAACCCATAAAGTTGGGATATTTTTAGCTAAAAGGACAGACTGCACATTTATGTGGTCTTGAGTCTTTCAAAGAATGCCATGGATTAAGTCAACGTGTTCTGGTAGTCTACGGATCACTTTGGCTTACGAAGAGAAGCCTGGGCTTTTCAATTTGGTCATTCAGAGCAACTTCATTATAACTTTAGTCCCTCCACCCTTTCTTCTTGTGAATACCAAGCACCCCTTCAACACACAAACTTGATGTTGCCCCTTCCTCTACCACCCCTCGCACTTTTAACAGCTGGAACTGTTCACAAAGACTCAGCAGACCTGAGAATTTAAACGTAACAGGGATCTATCTTTCTTTACCTGCTGAAACAGAGGCGTTTTTTCTCTGGTCCGTCAGGCATTCCATCTTTTAATTCATCTCCAGAAACCAAGCATGCATCGTCATCACTGTCAAACATATCATCTTGTAAAATAGGATTGAAATGCTCTGAAAGGCAAAAGAGGTTTGTTAACTTTCCTGAATAGCCTTTGTTTCTTTCTCTTCCATTAATACAGCTTCTAAATCAGTGCCAAAACCCTTTCTTCATTTGAGAGCACACACTGAAAGTTATTTCCTAGAGTTCATCCCACCACAGATCTAAGGAGATGGCACAAGGCCCTACAAAGCTGTACTAAATCCCACTGATGTGTACGTGTAAGGTACGCTACTCTTGGTGATTTTTTTCTCCCCCTTAGAATAAAGGAGATTACGAACAATTTCTGCAGTTGCTAAATAGCTTAAAAAAAAAAAAACAACAACAACAAACAAGACCATTTCTTTCTGGAGGAGGTTCCCACAATGAAAGCACAGGGATAAAGGATGTGATGGCCACAGAATTCCATTCATCTAGTAAGTATCAATGCTAATTGATCTCACGTGCACGTGTATAGTACGATCCACAAACATTTAAATTAGGAGACTGGTTAAAAATGATGATAGCTAAAACAATATTTAGCTTAGACCAGTTATACTTGTATCCTGGTCCTGACATTCTTCAGAAAGGAATTAGAAACATTGACCTAGAAATGCTTCCCCTCCAAAGATCTGAGTTTTGATTTTTTAAAGAAAAATAGGTGCCTTATACTTCAAACCTCAAGTCAACCTCTACAAATGCTAATTATCTTAGCTGCCCTCAGAAGCAGGATGCTTCAGTAGAGAACGCATCGTCCTTTACTGTGTATTGAGTCATTCAGAGCTTCCATTTGGCATTTCAGTTTCGAATCCACAATAAAACCTATGCGTTATATTCCAGACTTGCCCAAAAGAAAGACATGCACATGCAAATAATAAAATTCTACCACCATTATGTCTGAAAGCTGTAAGTTGATTGCACAAACCACAAGTTTTTGCTTTAGCAGAATTATAAAGAAGTGGATGCTGTGGTTATACCTTGCTGTCGGTCCTCCTTTAGTGCAAGCTGTGCATGCGGGAAGATCTTCTGCACAACTTGTAAAATATTCTCTACTGATCTTTGAAAAAGTGGCTTGAAAATGGGTGAGAGTGCTTGTACGGGCGAAGTCTCGATCCTGTTTGAAGCTGGAACAACCTTCTTCATAGCCATGAAAAAGTCCTTTGCTTTTATTTTAATAGAATTAACGTCTAGTAGCAACTTCTCCCTACTTGCATAAATCTGAGGATAGCATCGGCGTAGAGAGCACAGCGCAGCTTCAGTACAGAGGGATTTGATATCTGCACCACAGTCTCCTAACAAACAAAAATCAAACGTTACATCAGTCAAGGCCCAGGTTTACAACATGCAACATTTAAAGAATTTGTAATGCCAAAACCAAACAGCTTAACAGGGAATTCAAAGTGCTACCGCTTGTGAGGAATGTTTTAACATTTCGTGTCCATAAAGAACAATTCTGTTTGAATCCTGTCTGCCTCTGGGCCCTGCACTGGCAATTTAATTCTTGAACCACAGATGCAGTGTGTCCCAGTCTCCCCCTCATTCTAGTCAATTTATCAAGTCTTCAGAAAATACTCCTTAAATTTATGAACCTGTTTGCTTTTGTTATTCCGGACTTCTATTTCTAACAGTTACAGCCTTTTTTTTCCTGTCTTCTTCGAGATTAACTTAACACTGCTATAGATGTGACTGTCCCTGTGAATGGCTGGGGAAGAATGTTTTAATTACTCGTGAAGTGTCAATAAGAAAGCTGTTTGTGTTTGATGTCTGGGAGTTTCATAACAACTGATAACAACTAGTGACTGTTATGGGATACTATGCAGACCTTTGGTATCTGGCCAGGAAGCCAAGAGATTAAGAGGAAGAAAAAAGAAGCTGAAGGACGGCTGGCAGACAAGACCTGCAGAAAATGTTCTATAAACTTGGTACAGTGCCAAAGGAGTACAAACAGGAAGGACTTGGAGAAGAAGACTACGAGCCTTCAGCATGAAAGACCCCTAGAGACCCCCAGAGGAGACTGATGCGCATGCTCCAGTAGGAGGGACTGGACCCCGGAGGCTAATTATAATAATCTAATTCTTTTGGAAGTAGTAATGAATATGTATTAGTCTAGGAGCATAAAAATCAGCTGCTTGATGTAACTGGTGTGTGCCCTGGTGGAGCGGAGACTCTCAGTGCACCCAGCACTGTTTGCTTACCTCTATTCTTTTATATTCTTCTAATAAATCCTATTTTTTTATTTAATCCTAATTTGAATCCTGAGCCATTTATACCACTCTCTGCAGGGAAGTTTCATGTTGCTCACTGCCTGATATCCTGCGCTTATGCAGCTGAAGCAGACTCCTCATCAAAAACTATACTCTTGAGGAAGATGCCCCAGAACCATTTAATGTTCTCAGACAACAAGAGGAACGACAATAAAGAGTAAATAGATGAAAGCATCTCACTCAGATTGCTATGAAGGTGTGCCAGCTGCTTCGTTGACTAGTTGTGCAGCAAGGCACAAGAGCATGGGTACTGCCTGGTACAAGCTAGGTTCTTTACAACTTGGTCACAAGCAAGAATCCATTTTAATTTCAGTCTTACCAATGCATTTCTCAGCTAGTTCATCAAGCAACATGTCCAGTGGCTGAGGGGTCCAGTCACGAGTATGAATCTTGACAATTTCTTTTCTAGCCTGGAAGCAAAATCATTGCATTTTAGCTTGTCCCAAGTTTTCCTTAAAAATACCAACAAGAAACAAACAAACCAAAAGGCAAACAAGTAAACAAAAAACAAAACAGTCCTCCCTCAAAACCCCTCATCTAATAATACACTTTTCTTACTTGCTCAACTTTCAAGTATTTTACAGTTATTTAATATACACTCTGCATTGTCAACCAGGAAATTGAATAGTTCTTATTTGTTATACTGAACTTTTTCTAGGAACCTACAGTGAAAGAAAAGGCATTTATAGCTTCAATAACAAGTTTCCAAACTACGAGACCTAAGGACCCAGAGGAAAATACTGTAATGAAAAATTTATCCAGAAACATTTCTTTGCTGTCCAAAAAACTTCTCTAAAACTTAGCAAGCTTTCATTGGGACAGTCTCATTACTTCATCACATTTGCTTTCCAGTCAGTAAATTCACAGAAAGCACTTCTGGCACAATGCTTCCAATTGCTACAATTACTATAAAGAAGAAAAGAATTATGACTCAAACTACTACCACTGAGCAGGGGCACAATCAAATGCAAACACGTCCCCTATTCATTCATAAGTGAAGGATTGAGACCAAAAACACAACTTCATGATGAAAACACCCAAGTGGACTAAATAATTAAGCAAACAGGTACAACTTGGGGAATGAAAGGTTTGATTATAGAACTAACTACTTGGTGGTATCATCCTGACCATATATATCCAGTACCAGATTTGTCCTCCATGGAACAACGCAGTGTCTCCACGTATCACTCTTTTGTTCAAGTTGTCATTTTTTTTTTTTCCTATAAAGTTGGACTTTGCCATGGTAGCACTAACGTTGAATTTAAGTTCTCACCTCTTTATCTGGCAAGTTGAAGAGGAAGTGTCTGCCAAAGCGTCCTGGTCTTCGTAAAGCAGGATCTATAGAATCCAGTCTGTTAGTAGCTCCGATTACCACGATCTCCCCTCTGTTATCTATGCCATCCATAAGCGTCTGAAGAGTTGAAACAATGGAAATAATAGAAAAATATAAGTTTTACTTACTGGTTCAGTACATTTTGTTACATTCCACATGACTTTCTTGATGCCGGAATAACCTTCTTCCTAGTGGTCATTCAAAACTGAGAAAAAAATAGTCTACCAAGTTGGGGTTTTTTTGATTTGATAATAAATCTGCAGACTGTTAAGTCATCAAGCACTTCAAGACTGTTTGAAATAATCTCTACGTTAATATAAAAGGAGTACCGCACACTTCTGCTCAGGAAGAAAATCACGGAAAATGTCAACTTTGATTTTAGATGTTGAATTTGTTGCAGTGAGATCTTCCTCATCGCACGATTCTATTTGGATTTAAACCATATTATGTATGGAGAGACCAAGATTAGGACAAGAACAGCACAGAGTTCAGCATGAAGCCAATCAGGAGTTCAAGTTTGTATTCTTTGTATTCCACTTTATCCTTCTCTTGCTGGAAGGACCTGCTTTTTGACTCTCCTTCTCTTCACTAGGAGCATGCTCCCTCTTGCTTCGGTAATGCTCTTTCTCAGTGGTTTTAGTCTTGTCCTCTGTATCTTGGCATCTCTCTGTAACAGCTGAGGAGGAAAGGTTTTTAGAGCTACATTCAGTGTCAGACTCGAGAGAGGAAGTATGCTGCAATTTCTCACCAGGCTCACAAGACTCTTTGCCGTACAAAACGGTTTCTTTTGAAATGAGGTCACGTTCTTTTGATCATCTTGCTTTCTCCTTGTCTCCACCGTCATCACATTGGTACTATGCGAGGTATTCATCGTTCCCAGGAGAGTTCGGAGGGTCCACGACACTGCACAAAATAAAATCACATTTCTCACTTCTGCTGAAGAACGTGAATATTAAGAGTAAAACCTTCCAAAGGCAAACAAACAAACAAAAACCTCCGGACTACAGGAACCCTCGCAAAGATATGCCATTTAGAAACCTCTCCGGTGATTAGGACACCTTCTTCAGCTCCCAGAGAAAGTGCTTTTTCCCCTCTTGCTTCTGAAGCCATTGCACTAAAAAAGCAAACGCATCTGTCTCCCTCCACATGCTGCTCTGATTAAGAGCCAGAATATTCAAAGCCACTCGATTTGTTCTCCCCACATAGCCGAAAAAACACCAGTTGAAACAGTTTTCTACCTCTCTCCACGAATTTACATTCACATATCCTATGACTGCAAAAATAGAAGGCGGAGCTCAGGAGGAACAGCCAGTGCTGGAATTAAAAAAAAGCAGCCTGTTTCTTCAGAGTCTTAAGCCTATGCTACTAGGAACAAAACAAAACAAAACAAAACAAGAGGAGAGGAGAACAACAGCGGGAAATTTACCTATTCTCCACGTGTTCAATTGCAAAGCCTCCTCTGGAGGATCAACAGTTGTGAATTCAGTGTGCTTAGGAGAAATCAGATCTACATCTGAACCGCAACTATTTCAGTAGTATCACGAACTTCTGTTACTCTGAAGAAGCAGTCAGCACCGTTTCTATGTTAGGAAAGAGCTGAACAGAGTCTGTTATTCACATCAAGTAGTCAGGCAGGTTTCTTCTTCTTCAGGCTGGGTTTCACTAGAACATGACTAGCCTGTAAGCCTCATGGCATCACCTTCCATCTTGACTGCTGAACCTCCTTGCTCCCTACTATCTTCTTTGCCAAGATACAGCTGTCCACATTTACTTTTCCTACTTGGCTGGACTGAATTTAAGAAGATCTTGCATCTAAGAAAGGGAACAAAAGCTGCTGCCCAGCAGCGTCTGGCTCAGGGAGGAGTGAGAAAGCTCTGTGCAGCCCCCAAGGTCCGTGCAGCAGGAGGCAGGAGGTGCTCCAGGCTCCCAGCAGCAGTTCCCCTGCGGCCTGTGCAGGGAGAGGCCCCTGGTGGAGCAGGCTGTCCCCCTGCAGCCCATGGGTCCCCCGTGGAGCAGATCTCCACGCTGCAGCCCCCCTGTGGCTGGAGGAGCCCCCGGTGGAGCAGGTGGCTGTGGCCTGGAGGAGGCCGCGGCCTGTGGAGAGCCCCCGCAGGAGCAGGCCCCGGGCTGGACTGGAACAGGCTGTGCTGAGCCTGCTTTGCCCGTGACGCTCCTTGTGGAGTGATCTCCCTGTCCTTCTGGCAGCCCTTGAGCCCTTGCCAGCCTCTTTTCTCCCCTTGGCGTTGGAGGAGGGGCAGGGAGAGAGCGCTTGTGCTGGAGCTCAGCTGCCCAGCTGAGGAAAACCACCACGGCTCTGTCTTGCCGCTGCTGCAGCACGCTGGTAGCAGCCAGCACCGTCTGTTCTTCGAGCCTCAGCAAGCCCACAGCATCTTCCCAGAAGGGATCCCTTTCCTTCACGCCTCCAGAGGCTGAGGGCTTGTGCCCCGTTTGCAAGCGCTTTCTCAGTGCCCCCTTCCCCAGAGAAGGATCCCAGCTGCTTGGCTTCCCTGCCCTCTGCTGCCAGGCTCCCGCAGCTGCTATCCCAGCAGCGCAGCAGCCAGCTGACAATGTGCTCACCTGGAGGACAGCTGCAATCTTGTCCCATGGCTCGCAGCTCGCCCAGGGATGGGGATCACCTGCTTCCTGCTGCTTTTCTCTCTGCTCTCCTTTCCAACAGCTTCCTGTGCCCTGGGATGGCCCTACCTTGGGGTAGGCTGCCTCGCCTTCCTCTTGCTCCTTCCCCTTCTTGGGAGGACTTTCTGCCCTTCCGAAACGAGATGACTTCTGCATGCATTCCTTCCCCTTGTGTGTATTGGTGCCTGAGACAGCAATGGGGTCGTCCCCGGAGCCAGCTCTCAGGGCCTGTGCCAGGCTTGGAGGGGCTGCAGGGAACATGCCAGGGGCTGGAGGGGCTGCAGGGAACATGCCAGGGGCTGGAGGGGCTGGATGTGAAGTACTATCAGTAAAGAATTTCTTCCTAACATATATCAGAAATCTAACTTTTCAGTGTAAAGCTATTAGTCCATGTCCTGTCACTCCAGGCCCTGATAAAGACCCCCTCCCCAGCTTTCCTATAGGTTGCCTTTAAGTACAGGAAGGCTCTCAGCCTGGCTGAGTGATGGCAGATCCTTCACAATATTATTTGAATTTCACGTAAATAGAACAGACTATCAACTTACTTAGGAGAAGTAATACAATTTCAGAACTATTCAAAACCAAAGGCATTCCAAACTAAGTTTAAGTTCAGAGGAAATCCAAAGAAAAAAACTAATTTTGAAACTAATAATCAGAGACAATAATCTTCTTCAAATGATAGATTTTCCTCCTGTACTGGGTAATATTGGTCTGTCTTGAATGCTCATCCAGACATGGCTTTGACACCGAGTATCTTGCTTTGCCTCTGCATTAAGTCTTCTTCTCATGTGAGGTAAATGTCCTGCTCTTATGGGATGGGCTTAGGAGACATACGCGCTGTGTCTCATGATGCTTGGATATCATCTTAATTCTGTGTGAAGATGAAAGGTCTCACTGCTTCCTGAACAGGGAAGTGGATGTCTGCAGTTAAGAACCCTCTGTCTAATCTAGAAACATGAAGGAAGGAGTTTGCTGGATTGCAAGTGACAGTGAAGAAAGCCACAGGTGACATATCAAACTGATTAAAATGTTATTTAGCTCAGGGCATGGCTAATGATGTGGAGCTGGAATAGTTTGATGACTGTAATTACACTCACTATCACTGTGACTTGTTTATAGGATGGTAATGCCTAAAGGTCCCACTGGAGCCTGAAACAAGGTTGTGCTGGGTGCTGCACGTGCATATCTCAGTAGCGCTTTGATAGCTAGTGATACAAACAGACAAAACAGAGATTGAAAGGAGAAACGGGGGGACAGAGATAAGAAGATCTTCCTGCAGGTCATTTAGGGTATGAGCCAGGACTTCAGTGCATCCAGCTCTCTAGTGCTCTGCTGGCCCAGTGAGATGAATGGAAAACATTGCAGCCTTGGAAAAATAGTGCTTCTTCTAATTCTTTGGCCAGTTTTGATGATTTAGGACTGCTCTATTTATTTATTTATTTATTTTACTTTCCCCATTTGTGCTGGAGAAGGTGAACTTTTTAAATACCTATTCTGAATTCAAATATCATTTTCATTGTTATGTTTCTGTTTTGTTGGCACTATTCGTAATGACTTCTACCCTTCAGTGGAAGCAAAAGCTTATCATACCATAAAAGTGGAAAGGTCACAGAAAACTTCAGAGCTTTTGAAGAAAGCTGAGGAAAATCCATTCCCTGTTCTAGGCAGAGGGAGTGGCTGATTTCCAGACAGGTAAATGGGCAGGATAAGGCCACTTCATGTCCGCTGATGGCCAGTTGTATGGACCGCGAAGATAATGGACTAGCAGCACAAGAGACAGTGCCAATAATCTAATCCAATACAATCTATTTCAAGTGGTAGAGACCTGATACTCTACGACAATGTGAGGAAGACCAAACTGTCAGGCAAACTTTGAGATGATCATGTTCAGGATCTAAAACTCTTAAGACAAGTGTCAACACAGGAAGGGTGAAATAAAGGCATGAATGCCATACAAGTACTGATAAATCTCAGGAAGTCTGGAAACCAGGGCAGATGGATGGAATAAGATGGTGCTTTGTGTTAGCAAGAAGCAGAGGTTAGGGAAATGTTATGGGTCAGCAATAGAGTGGTTTTGTGCAAATCGCTGCTAAAGAAAGACAGCCTTGCTAGCCTGCTCTTTGCTCTTAGCTCCAGTCTACAGTTATCAGACACATAAACAATAATGGGAATTACGGGAGACTTCAACTTCCCAGCAAAAGACTGAAAGATGATTACCACTTATTCTCATACAGATATACTATGTGATGGATTTCTTCACAAAAGTGAAAAAATATAAGACCATTTTAGACTTGGCTCCTGTACGGGTTTAAATGTAGTAAGATTTGAATAAAGTCTGATCATGAGCTGACTTTTCTCATTTTACATTTCAAGACAGACAACACCAGGCTTAGAACGAAGGTTTTGAGGCTTACAAATGCAAACTTTGAAATCTAAGGAAATGAATCATTGAGTCTGACTAAGCATCTCTGGGACTGGAGTGCAGAGAAGGCAGAGTTAAAATTCAAAATTCAGATGGGAAAAAAGCAATGAGAAAAGGTACATTTCAGAGGTTAAAAACTGCAAAAATAAAGTACGAATGACCCAAAACCTCCTTCACGTAGGAAATTAAACAATAATAGTAAATGATACTTAAGCCACAGAAACCAGGGGGAACAAAGAGAACAAATTAGGACAGTTGTATACTCGAGGCAAAAATAGATCAAAAGTTAATGATGTCTCAAATGCTGCAAATCTTATTTCCTGCATCTAACAGCAACAACAATGTGATATTAAGGGCAGTGACAGGATTCCCATTGCAAATGAGGGTAGGGCACTAGGCACAACATCATCTGAGGTGAAATAAAAATCTACAGTGATTCAAGTGAAAAATGACAAGCTGATATCTACCTAGCCTATTAACAGCATTGGCACACAGAACAACAAGTCATGTAGGAAAAATACATCACAACTGTGCAAATCAGGGATAGTCCCCAGAATGGGAGAGTAACAAATATACTTCTGTCCAGGAGAATGTAAAGAGTGATCCAGACAAGTGCAGGCCTGTTAGTTTGACATCAACGCTGAGCAAAGTTTTGTAGCAAGAAGAGATAAGACTAGGAAAGTAGCGGGTAATGTGGAATTTACAAGATAATTTATTAAAGCTAATTTGTTTCCAGAGAATTTAGTAGCTTGCCTTTGTAGGACCAGTGCTCCCCTACACAGGGGATGAACTACATCTATTTCACTTTCTGTGAGCTTCTGATACATTATCTATGGATTTGGGCTTTGGGGCTGCAAGTGAATCAAGGGAGTTTGCAATTGTTCACACTGTTCGAAGAGGGAATTACCAGCAAAGGAGAGGTTCCCTGTAGTGATTCTCAGAGACAGTTCTGAAACTGCAGCTGCTAAGGAGGCAAAGACTCATGGAGAAATGTAGGCTGGAAGGGACCTCTGAAAACCCAACCTCCTATTCAGAGCAGAGATGACTTCAAATTTAGGTATGTTCAGTATGGACATGGTGGCCGAAGACTAAAAATTACATATGAGCTTTGAGATTTCCAGGTGACATAAAGTTGGGAAGTACTACCGAGCCTGACAGAAGGATATCCCTTGTGATTGAAATGGTTCAGGTGAAGTGACATTTGATAATACAAAGCAGAGCCATGCTAAGAGATTCTCAACCAAGGGTGTTTTTTTTTTTTTTCTTTTTTTTTTTTTTTTTTTTGTCATGTTTGCTATATGGCAGTCAGGAGTTTAAAACAAACAATAAAACAACAAAACCCCATGTTCATGCACTGTTAACAGAAGAACTGAAAAAGTTAAGTGGTTATATGGTGTGTATGGCTATTCTTTTTTTTTTTTTTTTTCTCCAGTATAAATACACCTGACAGGGCAGCCCTGCCACACATTTAAGACATGAGGCAAAATTCTGCCACTTGTATTCACATTGAACTTAGGAGGAAGTGTTCAGAAGACAGAAGGAACAAGTTGCCTATTGTGTGGAAGGGAATTAAAGGACATCATTCTGCTCAGCCAGATGCCAGTTGAGAGAAAAATATGACGTCTCTGTGAAAATGCATTTCTTGAGTAAATATCAAGGAGAATTAGGAAATGTGTAAGTTGGGAGATACATCTGAAATGATGATTGCAGTTGGCTTATGAGGAACTTTGGACAGGAAATTGGTAGAAACTTCCCATTTTAAGAATAAAGTGCACCATAGATATGAAGTCAGCATTCACCTAAAGAGTAGAGGCCAACTCAAAGCCCCCACAACAAAGCAGTGGACAAACCAGAACACTAACATGTTGTGGTCTAGAGTCACACAGATATACATAAGTTTACTATACCTAAACATCTGAGGGGTTCCTTTGAGAGGCGGAGGGCTTGTGCCCCATTTCCATTTCCACTCTCAGTGTCCCCTGCCTCAGAGAAGGATCCCAGCTGCTTGGCTTCCCTGGCCTCTGATGCCAGGCTACCAGAGCAGGTATCCCAGCATCGCAGCAAACAGGTGACAATTTGAGTGCCACAGCAGTCCTCAATGCTAGCTGGACACTCAGGGCATTTGTGGCCACCCACCTTTGTGAGCTCCAAGGCTGACAGTGACTCTCTGCTGAGCTGCCACAGCTCTCAGGCGTCCCGGTGACAGAGCTTTCGGCGCTAAGCTTACTGCCAGGAGAAAAGGCTGCCGTGAAATGGCTGCTCCACAATGCCAGGAGCAAGGTCTGCTGGGCTGGGGGTTCGCAGGGGAGCTCAGCCTTGGGCCTGGCAACTGCGCCTGGAAGCCAGGGACGGCCTTGGTGTGCAGCTGGACACCTGGGCCTGAGAAAGCAAGGTCTCTTTCCAGACACTTGGCACCATCGTCACCCAGTGGCTGTCTGAGGGGGACGAGAGAAATGCACAGCATCTCTTGCTTTCCTGAAAAAGGGATGGATTTTGACCCCAAAGCGAGCTCCTTTCTCTCGGAAGCATCACGTCCTCCTGTCTTTCTTGTATTTGGCTATGACTTTAGGAATCCCTGCAATCCCTGCAGCTGTGTCCCCTGCCAGCTTCTTGTGTGCCCCAAGCATCCTCGCTTGCAGGGCAGTAGAAGATGCAGAAAAGGCCTTGCCTTAGTGGAAGCACTGCCCTGCAGGAGCTCCAACAACCCTCTCAGCAGCACGCTGTAGCCCCCAAATGCCCCCGAAATGGCACATTTCAGCTACTGGGAAGGAAACGAGCTCGCTCAAGGTGAGCTACCCGCTCAAGGCCCAGGTGTCTGTGAGGCGGTGTTGGCAAGGAGTCCTGTTGTGTGAGTCCGTTCTTTGTGGGTGCTCCGTCCCCACAAGGCTTGCTTTTCAAGGCCCTGGAGAGTCTTGTGGGCCCTGGCCTGGGGTCTCAGGCTGAGCCAGCTGCTGGCTGGCAATCAGGGAGGCTCGCTCGGTGTCTTGGCTTGGGTTTGCATGGCCAGGCTGTGGGAGCGGGGGGCTGCAGGGGTGTCCTCTGTGAGGAGAATGCAGCAGCTGCCCCATGGGAGCTCAGGGCCGCTGCCAGGAGGCTCCTTCCAGGAGGGACCCACCCGCTGCTGCCCAGAACGCAGAGCAAAAGGATGATGTTTGCGCCTGGGGGAGAGCCCATCTAAGAAAGGGAACAAAAGGTGCTGCCCAGCAGCGTCTGGCTCAGGGAGGAGTGAGAAAGCTCTGTGCAGCCCCCAAGGTCCGTGCAGCAGGAGGCAGGAGGTGCTCCAGGCTCCCAGCAGCAGTTCCCCTGCGGCCTGTGCAGGGAGAGGCCCCTGGTGGAGCAGGCTGTCCCCCTGCAGCCCATGGGTCCCCCGTGGAGCAGATCTCCACGCTGCAGCCCCCCTGTGGCTGGAGGAGCCCCCGGTGGAGCAGGTGGCTGTGGCCTGGAGGAGGCCGCGGCCTGTGGAGAGCCCCCGCAGGAGCAGGCCCCGGGCTGGACTGGAACAGGCTGTGCTGAGCCTGCTTTGCCCGTGACGCTCCTTGTGGAGTGATCTCCCTGTCCTTCTGGCAGCCCTTGAGCCCTTGCCAGCCTCTTTTCTCCCCTTGGCGTTGGAGGAGGGGCAGGGAGAGAGCGCTTGTGCTGGAGCTCAGCTGCCCAGCTGAGGAAAACCACCACGGCTCTGTCTTGCCGCTGCTGCAGCACGCTGGTAGCAGCCAGCACCGTCTGTTCTTCGAGCCTCAGCAAGCCCACAGCATCTTCCCAGAAGGGATCCCTTTCCTTCACGCCTCCAGAGGCTGAGGGCTTGTGCCCCGTTTGCAAGCGCTTTCTCAGTGCCCCCTTCCCCAGAGAAGGATCCCAGCTGCTTGGCTTCACTGCCCTCTGCTGCCAGGCTCCCGCAGCTGCTATCCCAGCAGCGCAGCAGCCAGCTGACAATGTGCTCGCCTGGAGGACAGCTGCAATCTTGTCCCATGGCTCGCAGCTCGCCCAGGGATGGGGATCACCTGCTTCCTGCTGCTTTTCTATCTAATCTCCTTTCCAACAGCCTCCTGTGCCCTGGGATGGCCCTACCTTGGGGTAGGCTGCCTCGCCTTCCTCTTGCTCCTTCTCCTTCTTGGGAGGACTTTTATGCCCTTCCGAAACGAGATGACTTCTGCATGCATTCCTTCCCCTTGTGTGTATTGGTGCCTGAGACAGCAGCGGTGTCGTCCCCGGAGCCAGCTGTAGGGCCTGTGCCAGGCTTGGAGGGGCTGCAGGGAACATGCCAGGGGCTGGAGGGGCTGCAGGGAACATGCCAGGGGCTCGAGGGGCCGCAGGGTGTGTGACAAGGCTTTGAGGGGCCTCAGGTCCTGCCGCAGTGGTTGAAGTCGATGCAGGGAACATCAGAGTTGTTGGAGGGGCTGCAGGTAAAATGCCAGGGCTTGCAGCAGCTGCAGGCTGCGTCACAGCTTTGCATCAGGTCAAGACGCATTTTCCTAGAACCATACATTTCCTCCTGAAGGGGCTGAAGAGCATGGAATGGTCTTCAAAATGCACAGAGCAGACCCCAGCAAATGTAGAGCTGCTGCTAGCAAGTAGGTAACTTTATTGTTCCTGTTGTTAATTTTGTTTCACAACAACAGATGCAAATATGTATCTTGAATGAGGGCAAAGGTGACCTTGGATCTGAAGCACACAGGCGTTCGCTAGTGTCCCCCCATCCGGAGTGAATCCAGAACGACTCGGAAGGAAAAATAAAATCCAAACCAGTGCGTTGTGATAAAGAGAGTTTAATAGGGTAGAAAAGGAATAAAAACCAACAAAATAATAAATAATGATACTTACAGTTTATAAGATATTAATATATAAAAATATTTAATGCTATTAAATACTTATAATTTTATAATAATAAAACAATGCCGTACTGTACAACACAGTCAATAAAGTGGATTTAATTAAATAAATAAGAAAACCAATAAATTAAATGAAAATTAAAAAATTTAAATTTAATACAAATAAAACCCATTTGTCCCATTCCAATGAATTGCTATCCCCATCATCACTTCCCATCCCACTGATCATTTGCTATCCCAAAGACCTCCCAGTTCTTATCCCCTTGGCATGCCAGTGCAAGAAGAAGTGCTCTGCAGGCAGAGGCCTTGCTGAGTGACCACCTAAGGAGAGGAATTTAATCCAGAAGGCAGGAAAGAAGAGCAATGCCCCGAAAGAAGAAGCAAGTCTTGTCTCTCAGCCCTTTGGTGTCCCAAGCAGCAGTTGCCATGGCCAAGCTTTCCCAGCCCAGCTGCTGCCAGCATCTCCCCAGCTTGCCATTGCCACCTTCCTGGGTGAGGCGCGCGCGCATTTGCCATTGGCGCTGTTGCCATCCCTGTGAGTGGCAAGCCCATCCCCTAGCTCCAGCACGAGAGAGGGGAGAGGGCAAGCGAGAGGGGCAAGGGCTGAGGAGCGTGGCTGAAGCTGGAGCAGGTGCCTGCAGAGGTCTCTGTGCCTGCCTGGGTGCTGCGGGGGCCGTCGAGGAGAAGCCCGAGGTCGGTCACGGGTGGCTGTAATAGTAGGCTATGGCGTGGTCCTTCTGCCGCTGCACGAAGAATTGCACGGGGCCGATCTTGGTCTGGTGGGCCGCCCGCTGCCGCTCCTCCTGGGCCAGCTTCTTCAGGCGCTCCCGCTCGGGACGCTGCTGCGGCGTGATGGGCACCGACTCCTCCTGCTCCTCCAGCGGCGTGGGCGCTGCGTCGCGGCCCGCCCAGGGCCCCACGCAGGGCACGTAGTCCACGCGGGGCTGCGCCGGACGCTGCAGCGTGCACGGCTGCGTGGGCAGAGCCGGACGCTGCGCTTGGCCCCCTGCGGCTGGCAGGCCCCACACTCTGGGCGCCTGCTCTGGGGGAGCTCTCTGTGCTCCTGTGCTGCCTGGTGGTGCCAGCAGCGCCTGGGCCTTGTGGCCAGCTGGGGGCCGGGGGGCAGCGGGCACAGCGCTGGAGCCTGGCAGCGTCGGCCGGGCCCTGGGCATGCCGCTGGAGGTGGGCTGCGGCTGCACACAGGGCGGCTGGCGCACTGGCCCCAGCGCCTTGGCCCTGGCCCCCAGCGGCTGCAAAGTCTCGCTGGGGGTCTTTGTCCCCGGCTGCTGGCGCTGCAGCGTCTTGGCCCCGCTGGCTTGGGGCCGGAGCCTGTCCTGGGGCCGCACGGCACGGGCACGGGCACGGGCACGGGCACGGGCATGGGCACGGGGCTTCATGGGGAGGGGCTCCGGCAGCAGCCGCGCTCTGCAGAGAGGCGGCGCCGCTGCTTCTTGCCCCCCAGCAGCCCCCGGGCTTCGCGCTCTCTTGCTGGGCGCCCTGGTGCTGTCGCTTGCTGGCTGCTGCCTGCCGCTGCCCGCTTGGCTGCTGCTGCCAGGCAGCGCGCTGTGGCCAGCCGTCTTGCCCTGGCGCAGCGTCTTGGGGCCTTGGCCAGCCTGGCCCAGCAGCAGCGTCTTCTCCTTGCCGGGGGTCTTGTCCGTCGTGGGCCTCCTGTGCTGGGAGCTCTGCGCTGTGCTGGGGGTGCTGGTGGGCGCGGGGCGCTTGGCCCCCCACTTGGTGCCGGTGGGCGCAGGGGCAGGCGGGGGGCTCTGGAGGGGACTGCGAGGGGGACTGGGCAGGGCTCTTCTCAGGGCTGGGAGAAGTTGAGGCCTCTTGAGGGGAGCCAAGGGAGGCTGGGGCAGGGTTCTCTTGCGGGCAGGGATGAATTCCTGCTCGGGGGGCCTTTTGGGGAGAGGCTTGGGCAGGGGTCTCCTGCGGGCAGGGTCAGGGGGGCTCTGGAGGGGACTCAGGCGAGGCTTGGGCAAGGCTCTCCTGAGGGCAGTGAGGAAGTCAGGGTCGGGGGGGCTCTGGACGGGAGCCGAGGGAGGCTGGGGCAGGGTTCTCCTGCGGGCAGGGATGAATTCCTGCTGGGGGGGCCTTTTGGGCAGGGCTCTCCTGAGCTGGGGCCGGGCTGCAGGCTTGAGGGGGGAGCTGAGTGGCGGCACAGCAGCTGCAGGGGGCTGCAGCGCCCGCCCAGCCTGCACCTTGTCGGGGCGCAGCCCAGGGGTTGAGGGGACCTCACCCAGCGCTCTGGTGGCTGCCAGTCCCTGTGTGCTCGGCTCCTCGATGTCCTCGCAGAGGTCGGGCAGCTGCGAGAGGAAGCGGCTGAGGGCAGGACTGCTGGGCAAATCGGGGAAGGCGTCCTGGGGCTCCACGGCATCCAGGCAGCTGAGCTGCGCCTCCAAGCCGGAGCTGTCCAGATCGGCCGGGAGCTGGTCCTGCACGTGCTGCAGCTGCTGGCTGTCCCCTGCCAGCTGGGGAAAGGCCTCAGTGAAGGCATCGGGTCCCAGCTCCAGCAGCTCCAGGGGCTCCTCAGGCACCTCTGCAAGTGTCGCCGCTGAGGAAAAAGCAAGCCAATGCAATCCCCCAGGCATCCCCCGATGCCAGCTTTGCCATGGCTCCTGGGTGTGGGGCGCCCAGCGGCCGGCTGGGCCAGCCCCAAACTCACCGTCGGGCGTCGCCGTCTGGGTGCTGGCGGTCCTTGGAGCCTGGGCAGACTCGGGGGCAGTGGGGCCAAGCAGCGGGGGCCCCTGGTCCTCGCTGAGCCCCACGGCGTGCAAGCAGGGCTCCGGCAGCTGCCCCCGGCTGCTGCTCAGGGTGCGGGGCGCGGGGAGCGCCTGCGCCCACAGCGGAGGCCCCGGCACGAGGAGTGGGGGGGGGCCGGGGTGGGCAGGAGCCTGCAGCAGGCAGGTGCCTGCGGGGTGCAGGAGCTCCCCTTGGAGCACGGCCCTGGGCCCCAAGCAGAGGGGATCCTGGGGCACCAGCGTCTCCGTCAGCAGGGGCTGTCCCCACTGGGAGACACTGGGGGCACAGGGAGGAGCGGTGTGGGGGAGCTGCCCCACAGCAGGGAGCTGCCCCCCGGCGGGGAGCTGCCCAAGCTGCAGGTGGTGCCCCTGGGCTGGGAGGTGCCCCCCAGGTGGCAGCTGCACCCCGGCGGGGAGCTGCAGCACCTGCCCCTGGACCCCCGGCACCACGTGCCAGACGGTGGCCTGGGGCAGCGCGGAGGGGAGGGTGGGTACCTGCGGGGGCTGCAAGGGCAGCGCCGTCGCTCCGGGGAGGGAGGGCAGCAGCCAGGCAGCCACCGTTGGCGGCACGGCTGGGACGACGAAGGGGGAGTTTTGCGTCTGCGCAAGCCGCGGAAGCCGTCTGGGGAAACCCTCTGTGGGAAAAAGGCCGCTGGGCTGAGCTCTGGGGCGCTGGGCTCGCCAGCAGGGCCGCAGCCCCGGGAGGAGCGGGAGCCGGCTGCTGGACCTGCCATGGTGGCTGGAGAGTGGGGCGGTTGCTTGGGGAACCCGGGCAACGGGGGTTCCGTCCCAACGGCTCACCAGCCCCTCGCCGACATCTTGGGGAGGACTGCAGGCTTTGGACCCAAGCAGGCTGCCCAGCGCAAGACTTGGCCATCCCCAGCAGGCTTGCCCTCCCACGCAGCACTTGCCATGCCCACCACGCTTCCACACCGCCTCTTTTCCCTGGCATTTCCCATGCCAGGACCAGCTTTCATCCTCATGGTCATTTCCCATCCTGACAAGTTCACATGAGAACAGATTCCCAGACAAAAGATTTCCCATCAACACGAAGCGTTTCTTCATCCAAAGAGATCTCGTCCCAAAGAATTTCCCTCTCTTGGATGACTTTTCCAAGTATTTCCTTCCTCAGCGAATGTTACCCACCCCTTTCAAGACTTCCCATCCCAATGTTTTCCCATCCCAGGAGCGATTGCTCATCCCAATGCTTTTGCTTCCCAGTGCTTTCAAAGCCCGGGAACATTTCCCACCTCTCTCATTTCCTAGCCCAATGCCTTTCCACGCCAAGGAAACCTTCCCATCCCAGCAAGGATTTCTCGGCCCACTCAGCCTTCCCCATCCCAAGCGTTTCCCAGCTTCACCATCCAACACACAGCTTGGCCAGCCTACAGCTCTAGAGAGGGATTTGGACGATGCTGATAGACACAAGGTCACGGGGATTTGCTGTGCTGATGATTGCTCTTTATTACAGATCAACACAGATCCCCAGTCCCAAGGGTGCTAGGATGAATCTGGCAAATATGTAGATACGAGGCTCTTCCATTTCTTACCGGGAAAGAAAGAGATCTGTGCGTTTCTCTCTCTCCACCTTAGGAAAAACATAGGAAGGGGAGAGTACTAATGAACAGGAGCATGCTCAGCTCAGCCACCACGAAGGAGGCTGCCCGCTCCTCAGCACCTCTAAGCAGCAGCACCTTCAAGTCTCCTCCTGCAGCAGCAGCACATCAGTGTCTCTTGTCCCACCAGCAGGACAGTGGCGTCTCCCATTGCACCATGCCGACCTCCACGCCTCGAGTGCCAGCACCAGTCCTCAATGCGAGCTGGACGCTCAGGGCACTTGCGGCCACCCACCTTTGTGAGCTCCAAGCTGACAGTGACTCTCTGCTGAGCTCCCATGGCTCTCAGGCGTCCCAGTGACAGAGCATTCGGCGCTAAGCTGACTGCCAGGAGAAAAGGCTGCCGTGAAATGGCTGCTCCACAATGCCAGGAGCAAGGTCTGCTGGGCTGGGGGTTCGCAGGGGAGCTCGGCCTTGGGCCTGGCAACCGCGCCTGGAAGCCAGGGACGGCCTTGGTGTGCAGCTGGACACCTGGGCCTGAGAAAGCAAGGTCTCTTTCCAGACACTTGGCACCATCGTCACCCAGTGGCTGTCTGAGGGGGACGAGAGAAATGCACAGCATCTCTTGCTGCCCTGCAGTGCTGCTGTCCTACGCCCTTGGGGGTCTGCGGGATAGAAAAAGGGATGGATTTTGACCCAAAACCCAGCTCCTTTATATCAAAAGGATCACGTCCTCCTGTCTTTCTTGTATTTGGCTATGACTTTAGGAATCCCTGCATTCCCTGCAGCTGTGTCCCCTGCCAGCTTCTTGTGTGCCCCAAGCATCCTCGCTTGCAGGGCAGTAGAAGATGCAGAAAAGGCCTTGCCTTAGTGGAAGCACTGCCCTGCAGGAGCTCCAACATCCCTCTCAGCAGCACGCTGTAGCCCCCAAATGCCCCCGAAATGGCACATTTCAGCTACTGGGAAGGAAATGAGCTCGCTCAAGGTGAGCTACCTGCTCAAGGCCCAGGTGTCTGTGAGGCGGTGTTGGCAAGGAGTCCTGTTGTGTGAGTCTGTTCTTTATGGGTGCTCCGTCCCCACAAGGCTTGCTTTTCAAGGCCCAGGAGAGTCTTGTGGGCACTGGCCTGGGGTCCCAGGCTGAGCCAGCTGCTGGCTGGCAATCAGGGAGGCTCGCTCGTCTTGGCTTGGGTTTGCGTGGCCAGGCTGTGGGAGCGGGGGGCTGCAGGGGTGTCCTCTGTGAGGAGAATGCAGCAGCTGCCCCATGGGAGCTCAGGGCCGCTGCCAGGAGGCTCCTTCCAGGAGGGACCCACCCGCTGCTGCCCAGAACGCAGAGCAAAAGGATGATGTTTGCGCCTGGGGGAGAGCCCATCTAAGAAAGGGAACAAAAGCTGCTGCCCAGCAGCGTGTGGCTCAGGGAGGAGTGAGAAAGCTCTGTGCAGCCCCCAAGGTCCGTGCAGCAGGAGGCAGGAGGTGCTCCAGGCTCACAGCAGCAGTTCCCCTGCGGCCTGTGCAGGGAGAGGCCCCTGGTGGAGCAGGCTGTCCCCCTGCAGCCCATGGGTCCCCCGTGGAGCAGATCTCCACGCTGCAGCCCCCCTGTGGCTGGAGGAGCCCCCGGTGGAGCAGGTGGCTGTGGCCTGGAGGAGGCCGCGGCCTGTGGAGAGCCCCCGCAGGAGCAGGCCCCGGGCTGGACTGGAACAGGCTGTGCTGAGCCTGCTTTGCCCGTGACGCTCCTTGTGGAGTGATCTCCCTGTCCTTCTGGCAGCCCTTGAGCCCTTGCCAGCCTCTTTTCTCCCCTTGGCGTTGGAGGAGGGGCAGGGAGAGAGCGCTTGTGCTGGAGCTCAGCTGCCCAGCTGAGGAAAACCACCACGGCTCTGTCTTGCCGCTGCTGCAGCACGCTGGTAGCAGCCAGCACCGTCTGTTCTTCGAGCCTCAGCAAGCCCACAGCATCTTCCCAGAAGGGATCCCTTTCCTTCACGCCTGACAGGCGCCGCCTCCAGAGGCTGAGGGCTTGTGCCCTGTTTGCAAGCGCTTTCTCAGTGCCCCCTTCCCCAGAGAAGGATCCCAGCTGCTTGGCTTCCCTGCCCTCTGCTGCCAGGCTCCCACAGCTGCTATCCCAGCAGCGCAGCAGCCAGCTGACAATGTGCTCGCCTGGAGGACAGCTGCAATCTTGTCCCATGGCTCGCAGCTCACCCAGGGATGGGGTCACCTGCTTCCTGCTGCTTTTCTCTCTGCTCTCCTTTCCAACAGCCTCCTGTGCCCTGGGATGGCCCTACCTTGGGGTAGGCTGCCTCGCCTTCCTCTTGCTCCTTCCCCTTCTTGGGAGGACTTTCTGCCCTTCCGAAACGAGATGACTTCTGCATGCATTCCTTCCCCTTGTGTGTATTGGTGCCTGAGACAGCAACGGGGTCGTCCCCGGAGCCAGCTGTAGGGCCTGTGCCAGGCTTGGAGGGGCTGCAGGGAACATGCCAGGGGCTGGAGGTGCTGCAGGGAACATGCCAGGGGCTGGAGGGGCTGCAGGGAACATGCCAGGGGCTCGAGGGGCCGCAGGGTGTGTGACAAGGCTTTGAGGGGCCTCAGGTCCTGCCGCAGTGGTTGAAGTCGATGCAGGGAACATCAGAGTTGTTGGAGGGGCTGCAGGTAAAATGCCAGGGCTTGCAGCAGCTGCAGGCTGCGTCACAGCTTTGCATCAGGTCAAGACGCATTTTCCTAGAACCATACATTTCCTCCTGAAGGGGCTGAAGAGCATGGAATGGTCTTCAAAATGCACAGAGCAGACCCCAGCAAATGTAGAGCTGCTGCTAGCAAGTAGGTAACTTTATTGTTCCTGTTGTTAATTTTGTTTCACAACAACAGATGCAAATATGTATCTTGAATGAGGGCAAAGGTGACCTTGGATCTGAAGCACACAGGCGTTCGCTAGTGTCCCCCCATCCGGAGTGAATCCAGAACGACTCGGAAGGAAAAATAAAATCCAAACCAGTGCGTTGTGATAAAGAGAGTTTAATAGGGTAGAAAAGGAATAAAAACCAACAAAATAATAAATAATGATACTTACAGTTTATAAGATATTAATATATAAAAATATTTAATGCTATTAAATACTTATAATTTTATAATAATAAAACAATGCCATACTGTACAACACAGTCAATAAAGTGGATTTAATTAAATAAATAGGAAAACCAACAAATTAAATGAAAATTTTAAAATTTAAATTTAATACAAATAAAACCCATTTGTCCCATTCCAATGAATTGCTATCCCCATCATCACTTCCCATCCCACTGATCATTTGCTATCCCAAAGACCTCCCAGTTCTTATCCCCTTGGCATGCCAGTGCAAGAAGAAGTGCTCTGCAGGCAGAGGCCTTGCTGAGTGACCACCTAAGGAGAGGAATTTAATCCAGAAGGCAGGAAAGAAGAGCAATGCCCCGAAAGAAGAAGCAAGTCTTGTCTCTCAGCCCTTTGGTGTCCCAAGCAGCAGTTGCCATGGCCAAGCTTTCCCAGCCCAGCTGCTGCCAGCATCTCCCCAGCTTGCCATTGCTACCTTCCTGGGTGAGGCGCGCGCGCATTTGCCATTGGCGCTGTTGCCATCCCTGTGAGTGGCAAGCCCATCCCCTAGCTCCAGCACGAGAGAGGGGAGAGGGCAAGCGAGAGGGGCAAGGGCTGAGGAGCGTGGCTGAAGCTGGAGCAGGTGCCTGCAGAGGTCTCTGTGCCTGCCTGGGTGCTGCGGGGGCCGTCGAGGAGAAGCCCGAGGTCGGTCACGGGTAGCTGGAGCCTGGCACTGTCGGCGGGGCGCTGGGCATGCTGCTGGGGCTGCTGGAGGTGGGCTGCGGCTGCACACAGGCCAGCTGGCACGCTGGCCCCAGCGCCTTGGCCCTGGCCCCCAGCGGCTGCAAAGTCTCGCTGGGGGTCTTTGTCCCCGGCTGCTGGCGCTGCAGCGTCCTGGCCCCGCTGGCCTGGGGACAGAGCCTGTCCTGGGGCCGCACGGCACGGGGCTCCCCACTCGGAGTCTCCGGCAGCAGCCGCGCTCTGCGGGGAGGTGGCGCCGCTGCTCCTTGCCCCCCTGCAGCCCCCGGGCTTCGCGCTCTCTTGCTGGGTGCCGTGGTGCTGTTGATCGCCAGCTGCTGCCCGCTGCTGCCTGCTTCCCTGCTGCTGCCAGCCACCGTGCTGCTGCCACCCGTCTTCCCCTGGCACGGTCTCTTGCGGCCTTGGCCAGCCTGGCCCAGCAGCGTCTTCCTCTCCTTGCCGGGGGGGTTCTCTGTCGTCGGCCTCCTGTGCTGGCAGCTCTGCGCTGTCCCGGGGGTGCTGCTGGGCGCAGGGCGCTTGGCCCCCCGCTTGGTGCCGGTGGACGCAGGGGCAGGCGGGGGGCTCTTGAGGGGACCCAGGGGGCGTTTGGGCAGGGGTCTCCTATGGTCAGTGCGGCCCTTGGGGTTGGGGCGTTTCTTGGGGGAACTCGGGGGGGATTTGGGCTGGGGTCTACTAAGGGCACTGGGGACCTTGGGGTTGGGGCGTTTCTTGGGGGACCTCGGTGGGGATTTGGGCTGGGGTCTACTAAGGGCACTGCGACCCTTGGGGTTGGGGCGTTTCTTGGGAGAACTCGGGGGGGATTTGGGCTGGGGTCTACTAAGGGCACTGGGGACCTTGGGGTTGGGGCGGGTCTTGAGGGAACGCTGGGGGGGTTGGGGCAGGGGTCTACTAAGGGCACTGAGGAGCTGGGTGTCAGGGAGGCTCCTGGGGGGACTCAGGGGTGGACTGGATAGGGGGCTCCTAAGCGCACTGGGCAGGGGACTGGCTGCAGGGCTGAGCGGGGGGCTCACTGCTGGCACGACGGGGGACTGCAGCGACAGCCCACCCTCAAGCTTCTCGGGGCGCAGCCCAGGGGTTGAGGGGACCTCACCGAGGGCTCCTGTGGCTTCCAGTCCCTGCGTGCTCGGCTCCTCGATGTCCTCGCAGAGGTCGGGCAGCTGCGAGAGGAAGCGGCTGAGGGCAGGACTGCTGGGCAAATCGGGGAAGGCGTCCTGGGGCTCCACGGCATCGAGCCAGCTGAGCAGCTCCTCCATGCCGGGGATGGGGATGTCCAGGTCGGCCAGGAGCTCGTCCTGCATGTGCTGCAGCTGCTGGCTGTCCCCTGCCAGCTCTGGAAAGGCCTCGGCAAAGGCATCAGGGCCCAGCTCGGGCAGCTGCGGGGGCTCCTCAGGCACCTGCGGGGCTGTCGCCGCTGAGGACGAAGCAAGAAAATCCCCCAAGATGGGCGATGTCAGCTTTCCCATGGCCCCTGGGTGTGGGGCGCCCAGCGGCCGGCTGTGCCAGCCCCAAACTCACCGTCAGGCGTCGCCGTCTGGGTGCTGGCGGTCCTTGGAGCCTGGGCAGGCTTGGGGGCAGTGGGGCCGGGCAGCGGGGGCCCCTGGTCCTCGCTGAGCCCCACGGCGTGCAAGCAGGGCTCCGGCAGCTGCCCCCGGCTGCTGCTCAGGGTGCGGGGCGTGGGGAGCGCCTGCCCCCGCAGCGGAGGCCCCGGGACGAGGGGTGGCGGGGGGTTGCGCTGGGCGGGGGCCTGCAACAGGCAGGTGCCTGCGGGGTGCAGGAGCTCCCCATGGAGCACGGCCCTGGGCCCCAGCCCCAGCGCATGGTGGGGTACCAGTGTCCCCGTCACCATGGGCTGTCCCCACTGATGGACGGGGGCACAGGGAGGAGCGGTGTGGGGGAGCTGCCCCCCGGTGGGGAGCTGCACCAGCTGCAGCTGGTGCCCCATGCTTGGGAGCTGCACCAGCTGCAGGTTTTGCCCCACAGCGGGGAGCTGCACCAGCTGCAGCTGGTGCCCCCCGGCGGGGAGCTGCCCAAGCTGCAGGTGGTGCCCCTGGGCTGGGAGGTGCCCCCCAGGTGGCAGCTGCACCCCGGCGGGGAGCTGCAGCACCTGCCCCTGGACCCCCGGCACCACGTGCCAGACGGTGGCCTGGGGCAGCGCGGAGGGGAGGGTGGGTACCTGCGGGGGCTGCAAGGGCAGCGCCGTCGCTCCGGGGAGGGAGGGCAGCAGCCAGGCAGCCACCGTTGGCGGCACGGCTGGGACGACGAAGGGGGAGTTTTGCGTCTGCGCAAGCCGCGGAAGCCGTCTGGGGAAACCCTCTGTGGGAAAAAGGCCGCTGGGCTGAGCTCTGGGGCGCTGGGCTCGCCAGCAGGGCCGCAGCCCCGGGAGGAGCGGGAGCCGGCTGCTGGACCTGCCATGGTGGCTGGAGAGTGGGGCGGTTGCTTGGGGAACCCGGGCAACGGGGGTTCCGTCCCAGCGGCTCACCAGCCCCTCGCCGACATCTGAACTGACTGGAGAAGGCGGCTTCCAAAGTCCTCCCATTAAACGGACTACATTTGAATTCTATGCTAAAATTGGTGAGCTGTACAGAATAGTAGGACCAAGCTACCTGCTTTGATAGCAAACGGTTGACCTTAGGTAAGTTACAGTCATATGAAGGTTTGACTGGATGGCATCCTTGGTTTACTAGTGATCAAAGCTGACCAAATCCTAGCCACAGAACAGAAGCGTTCACTAACTTGCTAGAGAGAGCACTTAGGAATGCAGGAATTTAACTGCTTTAATGCTGCTCTTTCTCTCACGTATCTGCAATTTCCTTAAATCACAAATTGTCACTAGCTATCCTTGTTCATTTATTCAAAGGAACATGATTCCGGTTTAAAAGGCACTCTAACAAGTCCTCCGTTGTTCCTAGTCTGTCCCTAGCTTCTTTGAGAGGTTCAATACAGTAGAAAATTAAAAATAATAAACCAGCAAATAATTAACGTGTGGAAGTGGTCTTTTTTCAGATTAGATTCCACCATTCAGAAAATCCTGCTTAAGAGACATTTTTTCTTTGCTTTGAAAGACTGACCTTCCCCAAAAGGAAACTAATTAGTATCTTCAGGCTTGACGAAATACTTGAATTCCTCAATTTAACAGAATTGCTTTGCACAGCCCTCCTATCCTGCTTACCTTGCAAGCAGTGTATCCAAGTGGGGCGGGTACTGCTGTATTTATCAACGAACATCTCTTTCACGTATATAGCCCAGGGATCCCCATGCCCCGCACTTGTGTAATGCATGCAAGACGTTGACTTTCTTCCTCTACTTTGGACTGGTTTAGAGAGAACGAGTTCGCCATCTGCTGGCCAGAGAATTCACTGAAGCCCGAAGAGCAGTAGAGCAGAGGCATTTTCTTCTGTGCTCTTCCTGATTTTTCAGCTAGAAGAGATACTTCCAGTCTAGTACAATCAGGATTCTTTTGACATTAGTATCGTAAAAAGTCCATTTTTGCAACACTGGAATTTGAAAGACCTCCGTTCAGTCCCTAATTTTGTTCTTGATAATGGGACAGATTGCATGAATGCAAAACCATTTGCCTTTAACCTCTTTATTTCAGGCCTTCTTTCCTAGTGGCCATTCAAAACTGGGAAAAAAATAGTCTACCAAGTGGGGTTTTTTTTTGATTTGATAATAAATCTGCAGACTGTTAAGTCATCAAGCACTTCAAGACTGTTTGAAATAATCTCGAGATTAATATAAAAGGAATTCCTCACACACGCTGCGGCCGCTTACCTTTAGTATAGTCGTTGGATGCGATGGAGCAGTATTTCTTGCTTTCGCCTGCACTGGAAGTCTTCCCTTCCTTGTAAGGTTGTTTACTGCTCTCACTTCTGCATTACTGACATGAAGAGCCATCTGGAGGATGGCATTCTTCCTTCTTCTCCCGCGTTATCTTCTGGAAATGAGGATCTAAGTGTTCCAAGGAGCCTTTCGCTTTCCTGGTGTTTCTCCTTTTTCTTCTTTTTCTTCTCCTTTTTCTTCTTTTTCTTACGCTTGCGATTGGCATTGTCAAAGCGGAGCGCACAGAAACACAAATCATGAAGTCTGAAAGAAACATGCAAGTTAAAAAGGGAAAAAAAGATGCGGCACTTGTTGCCTATATGAAACCTGATTTATTTTACCACAGGTGATGATTTGCAGCATGTCAGCTATTTTGTGGTGCTTTGTGCACACGCAACTTACTTTAGATGCAGCAAACTTAAGCCGTCAGATTGAAGGACCATAGGTCCTGGTTTGTACACAGATCATTAACAACGGCTAGCTCTGGAATACGTGCAAGCAGAAAAAATCTTTTAACCTAATCTGGAATGGTGTACGGATGTGATTCGAACTATGTGGTCCAAAGCTAGTGCTCTGACACAATTCAGCAAGAGCTTTCCTGTCTTCACTGATCAACCTAACAACATGATCCCCAGCCAGCTGGTGCTATCTAAATAATTTAAAAACTACCAGAAAAAAAAAAAAAAAAAAAAAAAAAAAAAGACATGAGAAGCACCCAGAAAAGAATTAGGATAAAAAATGCGGAGTATGCTGGAATCCTTGCTTACTTGGAATCCTTCTCTCCATCTTTATCCTTAGACTTCTTTTTCTTCCAGAACTTGTGATATTTTTGCATTTTTTTCACCACCTACAAGCTCCTTTTCTATCTTTCTGTCTTTCCTTTCTATTTCACTTTCACTACCTTCTGCACGGGTATATTTTCTTTTTCTGTTTCCTTCTGTTTCAGTTTTCTGGCGACAGTTCTCCAAATGAGCTGACACAGGTGGAAGCGCATGTCTTTCACGAGAATGTCTTCTGGAATGTTGCTGAGGTACCGAGCAACGATGCAAGTCTGCTCGGGGTGTGCTAAAGCGACGTACATCTTCCTCTCTCAAGAGGGAACCGTGAGGCCATCTGCTTTTGTAATGATAATACTTATGTGACCTGCAGTAGTAAGTTGCAGTCGATCTGTCAAAGGCTGAATCGCCGTGAGAGAACTTTCTCTCTCTACTGTCTCCTGTCGCATGAGGTGAATAGTAATCCTTGTAATAGCCACATCTTTCCCATCTCCGTGCTTCGTCTCGATAGTATCTTTCTCTGCTCCAACTTCTTTCCCCTTTGGATCGGTAGTACCTATTGCTACCTTGTTCTGATCTTCCTCCGCTGCCAGATCTGTACTTTGAATATTTGACTGCTCTTCTGCCATTCTCAGGGCTGTTTCTTTCACGAGGGAAAGATCTGTACCTGCTTCCCTCCCAGTACTCCTGCTTGTGACTCTTTTGCTCAACAAATTCCACGCTCTGAGAACACCTCCTCTTGCTGGAAGGACCTGCTTTTTGACTCTCCTTCTCTTCACTAGGAGCATGTTCCCTCTTGCTTCGGTAATGCTCTTTCTCAGTGGTTTTAGTCTTGTCCTTTGTATCTTGGCGTCTATCTGCAATAGCTAAGGAAGAAAGATTGTTAGAGCTACATTCAGTGTCAGACTTGAGAGAGGAAGTTTGCCGCAATTTCTCACCAGGCTCACAAGACTCTTTGCCGGACAAAACATTTTCTTTTGAAATGAGGTCACGTTCTTTTGATCTTCTTGCTTTCTCCTTGTCTCCACCGTCATCACATTGGTACTGGGCGAGGTATTCATCATTCCCAGGAGATTTCGGAGGTTCCGCAACACTGCATAAAATAAAAACCCATTTCTCACTTCTGCTGAAGGACGTGAATATTAAGAGTAAAACCTTCCAAAGGCAAACAAACAAACAAAAACCTCCGGACTACAGGAACCCTCGCAAAGATATGCCATTTAGAAACCTCTCCTGTGATTAGGACACCTTCTTCAGCTCCCAGAGAAAGTGCTTTTTCCCCTCTTGCTTCTGAAGCCATTGCACTAAAAAAGCAAACGCATCTGTCTCCTTCCACCTGCTGCTCTGAGAAAAAAGGCATAGGGGCGAGCGGGGAACAGCCAGTGTTTCTCCAGACAGTGGAGAAAAATGGAAAAACATTCTATAAAGGAACACAAGTTCTCCTTGAGGCACCAACCTGCATCAGAGTGATATGCTCAGTGCTGATCATTAGTTCTGTTCGTGACACTGGACACACAGTATGGAATTGTACTAATTTAAATCCTTCCATTAAATACTATTAGTAGACAGATAAAACTGTAACGAACTTCCATAAAGTCTTGTCTTAATCAGACTGTGCTCATTTTACCTCATTTCCTCTGACAAGCTGTTCAGCTGGCTGGCTCTGAAGGACTCCGTGATGACTTCTCGATTGACTGAAGGCATAGCTCCAGGCATCTGCAATTAAAACGCACAAGTCAGCAGACAAAAAAATACTATTTGTAGTAGTACTGAGGACTAGTCTTGTCAGAATGTCTCCATTAAATGGTAAGCAAGACCGCTGTCAGTTGTATGCATTATCTACACTTCAAAGATAACCCCAACTCACCCCCCAAAATCTACTTTATGAAACTTAGGAATTTTTATCTCAGCTGAGCTTAAGTTGACAAGTTCTAATGTAAGCTCAGGTCTGCAAATTCTAAGGGGATAATACCACAAAGCCTTACGATCACATGTGTGCTGTGTTTTCTCAGTATTTCACCTGAATTAGGAACACAATAAACACTCCCGAATACATCGTAGGTGAGAAATTCTCGATGGAGCAAATCTATGTTTCAAGCGATCCATTTGTTTTAGAAAAGAACATCTCAGAAGGTTTAACAGGTTCAACTCGGCAAGTGGAATCATCAAGTTTCAGTCCGTTTTCTTTAGATTCATTAACTAACCTAATAGCACCATTTAGTGAATCTGTTTTTGGCAGCTCATGCTGGGATCTTCCTTTGTCAGCATTCTGACAGGAAGAATTGGAATGCTGCAATGTACGGACTACCTTTCCAACCAAAATTCCATTAGAGGACATTGCATTGCATTTCAAATTCCTTTGAAATAAGCCCTTTGACTCCTCCTCAGATTTTCCTGAAGATTCTGCACCATAAGGGACTGTGTTATCAGAGCTGAGTTTAGGATTTTCATTCACTGTTGGCTCCACAAAAATTTCATCAGAAACTTTTTTGTTTGTTTGCATTTGCTTCATTTGCATTACCGAATTTGTAATTGTGGATGAAGGAACAGCCTGGTAGAGATCTTCATCCTCCACAGCACTGCTAAGAAAGTCAGGCTGTGACACAGTCTGACGAGCAGGCAATTTATTGTGAATACTGATGGTGATCTTCTGTTTTCTTGACGTATCAGTCATTGAAGGCCTGGTAATTGCCTGGTTTTGAACACAGGCCATTGGTGGTGCTGAAGATGGCCTTTTTAGGGTGACACCAGTGGTCTTTGTGTCCTCTTTTATGGATCCATTTCCATTTAAACAGCTTGAATTCTGTATTTAAAAAGAAGAAATTGCAAGATGGATTAACGCAAACACTGCATGTAACATTTTGAAACACAAAACTCTCCTACTGAGTGTTTCTACAAATGGTCTTAACACCTAAAAAGAAAAACACACTGCCCTTTAAGGATAAATGCAAGTCCAATAAGCGTATTCAATTCCTGCTTTTGGTTTACTGCAGATTGGTATCAAATTAACATCATCTTTGAAAAACAGCCAAGCAACTTAACATTACCTGCTGCTATTCCCAAATATATTTATTTTCCCCTTTAAACATACCCTGAAAAGCCTGAAGTAATCGTTCTGGTGCTCAGGAATAAGACATTTAGTTTTCCCTGTCTTAGCTAAAGTGACGAGGTTAGGAAAAACAAGTCCTCTTTTAAATGATTTGAGGATTAGTACACTCTGCTTAAATAGTCAAAGAGCGTAGCTCTCTGTGCTTTAGAAAGCTGTCTTGGAGGTATAAAGTAATGGAGTCGCATGGCTGCACAATTTAGCAGTAACCACTGTTTGAATGACTCTGGCTGTAGCATGAGGGCTGTGAAGAAAGCTGCAGCGTGGGAAGGAAAACAAAACTAAGATGCTGAAAACCAAACAAAAAACCCCACACCAAACCCCAAACCCACTAGCAGTTTGGTGCCGTTATCTGCCCTCCCACTTCCCTGAATTACCTTAATCATATGAGGAAGAAGTCGTGGTCCCAGAAATCCAGCCTGCTTACTATTAGCCCCCTGCTGACCAGGAGGGAATGAACAGGGATAAGATGGTGCTGGCAAGTAAAACGCACGTTCTCCAAGTGTCAAATCATAGCGCCTTCAGAAAAGAGCAGTGATCGTAGTTTAGTTTTTCTTTCAGCCTACTCTTGGATTAAATCCCATCCTATCATTTTAGAGGAACAGCTCATACGATATGGAAGCCTTCTCTACAGAAGGCTTCGCCAAGACTACAGACTGAAAAGTAGAGAACAGTCTTCCTACTAAGACTATCACTTGCAGAGCAATAATTCATTCTTACACCACAGATGACCTTCATTTCTCTCCTTCTCTAAATTAGCCAGCTACAGATAACACATAGATAGAAATTTACACAAGTGCTGCAGTTTAAGGCCAAGCAACAAAAGATAATAAACGACACAGAGAATTTCAGGTTAGACAGAACTGAATTAGACAAATAATAATCTTCTCCCGGGACAGCAAGAAAAACACTTGCAAAACAGAAAAATATCAATAACAGGAAAGTAAATCTCTTCTGAACACATTTTAAGATTTGTTATTACCTGATATAAAAAAGTATGTAAGCTTGCTGACCAAGAACTCTTTTAATGTCAGTATGCACTACTTTAGCATCATTCATCTGATACCAAAGTCCATTACCAGCCTGCAAATAAAGACAATGATTTCTTTAGGTGAATTGCACGTTTTCCAATTGAAATCACGGATAGGAACAAAATACACACATGTCAAATAAAAATATAATGAAATCTTTTTCCCTAGAAACAGTAGCTGCTAGTCATGCTTTAATTGGTTTGCCAGCACAACCTTTACCCTGTTAGAAATGCTGTTGACTTCTACCTTTACATAGCATATATAGTGTCCTGAGTGACAGCTGACACCGTGATGTACCAGCACCGCGTATAAGGCATAGAGCAGTGGTTCTCCCATTGACTGCGACATGTAGGCTCTCAGGTCCAAATACTCCGGATATTTCACCTCCTAAAGAGACATCAAGAAGATAGAAAAATTATCCCAGAGTACTTCGTGGACTAGCCAGAGAAAAACACTTCCAAAAAACACAGACTAGAATTGATTTCTAGAATATATTTCTCGAATATATTTCTTGATTCACTACAAATAAGTCTTCCCATAAAAAATGGTTAAGACTAGAAGTTGCAGAGAACTGTTTCCTGATGAATCAGCCTTCTCAGAGGAAAGCATATGCTTCTTGTCAAGCGGGAACTTTATTGATATTAAGAGAAAGAATAAGCCATAGTCGTTAGTCTACAATTATTGTCTGAAAATATTAACAACTTTCAACTTTGGGGGATGTCCCATTACGCAATGATATAGTTGCATTACAGTGGTAAATATACCTTGTTTATCTTTCCACCTGTGAAATCTGCAAATCTTTTCAGTGATATTGTGAGAACCTTGGAAGAACGGTGTATGGTAAATCTCTTGGATGCAGGAACCATCTTTTTACACCTTAAAAACAAGCAGAGATAAGTGTTTGAAGGCATCTTCTTTTTTCGCCCCCAAAACAAACTCCTTTTAATGTCTCACGCATGCCTATGCTATTTGAATGATATTTACTTGCATAATAGGTTGGTCTTTTTTCTTTTCATAAACCCATGCACTGCGTGTCAGGTTTGTTAATACACAGAAGAAGGTCAATTTTCCCAACAACTCAGAGCATAGCGGGAACAGGAATCTCTCACAAAAGGGTATGACCAGGTTGGATGGCAAGGTACCATTTCTTGGTCTACAAAAGTGGCTATTTGAACTCCAATCCTGGAAACATTCTTTCAGCTTTCAAGGGAAATACAAATACTGAAAGCGGAACGAGAGAGCCTTGGTCCCCAGGGCTAGAAATTGCAAATAATCTCCAACATAGGTCGACTATCAACATCAAAAATACAACAGAAGCACATGGTCATTCTACAGGAGGGAGACATTTAACAGTAGGAAGTCTTCATGTACTGAGCTTGTCTGGAAAGACACTGAAACCATCTGCCATCCTTTGAAACAAAATAGTTCAGTTTGACACATTGCCCGCTCCAAGGTAGGACCTACGGTGTAAGCAGTGAAAATTAGCCACTAGCCCAGAGAACAACGGAAACTGGGCAGTTTACATCAAGAAAAGTACTGTCGAGAGCTAATAAATAGAAAGAACAAAAGTAGCTCTTTTTGAATTCTGATGGCAAAATACAAGCCAGAGAATTGCAAACCCATAGGGAATGCCTATGAACAAGACTTCCCCCCTCCAAAGAAACAAAAATCCAAGTCTTTTATAAACTTCCACAAAACTTGTAAGTAGATCCAAAGTTTAGAGGTAGTCCAACAGAGTTATGCAACATAGAAAACTGACGTCAAAATCTTACTCGCTACATTTATAGCAATTCTCTCCATCCAGCTCTTCAGGTTTCACAAAGAGTTCCAGAGCTCTGCTAACAGACGAAACCGCCTAGAGCAGCGAGAAAGAAGAGCGTAAAGTCACCGTAATTCAGAATTCCAGAGACATACTAGTAGTTTATAAGAGAATCTTACTAACATACTCAAGCGATCTACTAGGAGCACTGTGAAGAAGGAGGCAGAAAGAGCATGCTCAGCATTGACCTCACCTGGAAGGCATTTGACTTTGGAACAAATACTTTTCCAGTAGCCTAGACAGCATCTACAGTGTGCTTTGTCATCAATACTGGGGACAAATTCATCAGTCTAACAATTAGATGTATATTGAGGTAGAACAACAAAGAAGTATGACAGCATTATAATTTTTGCAGAAAGAGAATTCTTTCCCCTTAAACCCAATGCAAATGTGGAGACTATTTACATGGGTTCCACGGAAGGACAAAGTCCAATCCACTTCCTTAGCACCACCAAGCTCTTACGTTTTAACATTATATGTGGTTTGGTTTTTTAAGTTAAACAAGTTTAATTTAGAAAGTTATGCATGTACTTAAACATCATGAATTATATTTAGAAAACATCTTACCTTTATATCCAAAGTGATATCAAGAAATGCCTCATACGTATCCGAAACTGCTTTGCAATTCAAGCACTTCACTGGAAACAAAATATAAATGCTTAACATTATGTGAAGGAGACTAACTGTCCAAATTCAAGTTGTTGACAGATACTACTTTAGACAAACTACAGACTGCTTTACTACCGACAAAAGACACAGATCAGTTCTAAGGACAGGAATATTTTTTCAAGTACCTCTCGATCTTAGAAATCCTCCAAATATTTGATGAATGATGGTGGTAGCTTGAGAAGATCTGTCCAATCTGGAAATAAATTATAATCAGACCTCAGAAGATTTAAGGCACAGAATTAACTCTTCAAAGAGTTTGATGAAAACCAAGGATGATGTAGACTTGCGTTGCTGATAGTAAATAAGGCACTAAAAGGTGCTAGAGATCATTTTTGAGAGTAAATAAAGGACTAGAAGGTGCTAGAGAATGTGTGAAAGTGAACTTGTTTATGCTTACTCGGTGCTTCCGTTCAAGCACGCTTCCTGCATAGCATCAACAGTATAGCGCAAGAACTCGTGTGCGTCTTCTTGACTGCCAAAACGGAAATGTTGTCCTATTCCTAAATAAGAAGATGATAGTATTGACCTCATTTAAAAATGAAATCATTCTTGTATTTCTAAAATCTCTCTTCATTGGAGTGTTAAAACCACTTAGACACATCAAATAATTATTTGAAGATTACAAGCTATCGAAAAGAAACACATCTGAAGCCACTTACGACTGAGATTACTGATAACATGCGTAGGCTCGATGGCATCAACAGTGCAACGCAGGGCCTGGTTAATGTGAGTCTCCATCGTGCACATCATGCAAAAATCTTGTTCACGACCTGAAGAGTGAAAGAGCAAAGCATCCCAGTCCAGCGAAATATCCAGAACTACAAACATCTAAGTACAATTTAAACTATAGATACAATATCCACTCTCCTTGCTACATTCTATTCTCCCAAGATGCCAATGTCCCAACAGTCTTGTAACATTTCATTTCACACAACTTGACAGAAGAAAAATATCCACTAAGCCTGTATTCAAATGCATGTTGTGATGAGAAATCTAAAAGACTACTGCAAAGTCGCAGTTGTAAAGGCTGACAGGAATGTGAACTCCACAGGCTGCAAAATGTATTACTCTCTAAAATTACTACCAAATGCATTACTGTCCAATGCACTTCATTATTCCCATGAAGCAATAAATAATCCTTTAATAAACAAACAAACAAACAAACAAACAAATAACTAACTAAATAAATAAAACATGGTGCATTAATTGCACTCCATATGCTATTCGGAGCCCACTGCTAATACAGTGCTCAAAGCCAGCTGCTACAGGTAAAATCAGGCAAATAAGCTTATCTCACAGAATCACTGCTGTTCTTTCACCTTCAGAGCTATCCAACAGATTCAAAATACTGTTAGAAAGTACTCACATGACTGGCTGTGCTCAAGAGAAAGCATGTAATTGGCAAGTGGGGGTGTGTAGGTCAAACACTGTAGAGTAGCATTAAGAAAACATGTGTTGCCAAGATTGTACAGGCCAACTCCAACACTTTGTGTTTCTCGCCAATCCATACAAATCTTCTCAGGTGGAAAAAGAATGCTCTGTGGCGGAGCAATTCCATCATTAACGACTGCAAGAAAGTTAAATTTAAAAAGAGATCTTGTTTGTTTGTTTCGAAGAAAGGTATTTAAAAAAATACTATTCTGCAGGAGCACCTAGAGGAGCTAGCTACAATCCAAACCAGAAAAACTTATTGCAGACAGCTTTAATACCACCAAATTCAAATTGGCTGGTCAACACAATGTTTTGGGGAAAAAAAAAAAAAAACAAAAACAACTTTAGTCAACCATTTTAATTTTTCTAAGGCAAGGCTAACTGCCATTCTGTTTGTAGCACCTAATGCCAAGTTCCTCTCCATCTATAATCTTTAACCTGATTAACTCAACTACTGTTTTTTTCCTTATTATAACTTAAACCACAAACTTAGACTTGAAATTATACGGTAAAAACGTAAAAACTAGGAACTAGGAATGACGGTACCCCTACAGATACCAGATCTTTTCCTGAGCAATGTTATCCTTCAAAAAACCTGTGAAAAATGGAAGCTGTGAATAGCAACAATCAAACACTTTTCTCTGCAAAACAGAAAAGACATGGAGGAATCTGTGCATTACAAAAAGCTCCCCGTATTTCTCTGTTGACTGTAAATATATCAAAATTAATTTCTGTAACATCAGTCACTTCAGTTGCCTTAGGGGATTCGCTTTTGAAGTCTTTCTTCACAGTAGTCCCCTTCTCTATCAGTGCAACAAGTAAGAACTGCATTTTCTACTTTTGCTTTGAAGACAATGGAGGCAGGATAGAACGCACACTTACTTAGATCTCTTGGGGCAAAAGCCTTAGATTTTTCAGATGACCTACAGTAAATAGCACCTCCACGTCCTTGGGCCACAGAGACTTGGCTTGAATCTTCTGCAGGCACTATCCGGCCCCAGTTGGCGGTGCGTGACATCAGTATTTTAGGACTTGGTTTCTTGGATTTGCCAGACCGCCTTGAAGAGGGCTTTTTAGGCTTTGAAGATTTGGGCTTCTTAGCTACGGTCATTGTTCACATCTGCGACAGAGACAGAAGTTCTGGTTGACGTAAGACTATCAAGAAGCACTCCAAGAAGAAAAGAGTAACAGAAGTCCTGTCACTTAATCTCAAAGAAACAGCCTTAAGAACTAAATCGCTGGTATGAATGATTTAAAAAGAATCCCCAAACTAAACACACAAAGTGAAAATTTCCATCTAAACTCTATCAGTATTACTTTTCGCTTCTGCAGAACTAGTGGCTGATGCCATTTCTTTCCCTTCCGTAGGATTTTAATCCATTACAACTCTGGAGTCTTTTTAATATAAAAATGTAGAAGACATTCTCTGAGGGGAATCAGTTATTTATTGATTTCCGGAGTTGCGCAATTATCTGTTAATTAGTACCTATGATCTAATAGATAATTGTTGCAATTATCTATTGCTGGCATTAGTAACGGAACACTATTACTTCACTGCCTGCGTTTTTCTGTTTCGTCTGCACAAAGGTACCCAGAACTCACTGCTACTTTTCTTCTGTCTTTCCAGGGCTCGCCCTCTACCTCACTGTCTACTGCACCAGTCATGAGGGGTTTGTTGTGATTCTATAATGAGCCTAGCTTTTAAATACACCTTTTCTGGGCGTCACTTGGTGATAGCAAGTTAATTTGTGAGGGCTCCTCAGTATACATCATGCGGTCGCTTTTTCCAGGTGAAAAAGCGGAGCTGTAAGTGGCAGTACACCAAAGCCCTGGCATGCTGAGATCCAAGAGGAGAGATGTTTGGCCCTCCTTTTCACTCCTGGGAACCATATACCTCAAAACCCACAGAGGATGGGCTGTATCTCAGAGAAATCTTGGGAAAGGAGAGCATGAAGAGCATGTTTGCAAATTCATTTCTCCCTGGGCTTCTTCTGCTTCTCCAAGAAAGACGAGTTTGAATATAACTTTGGCAGCAGTACTTCTGGTGTTTTACTCCTACCACATTTAAAACTCCTACGACAAACTGAAAAGTTAGACTAAAAAGCAGCTCTTTCCGTTCTCCTTTCTAAAGTTGCACGCTTTCCTCATGCAAAACAACAGGGGAATGTAAGCTAGAAACGGAAATGCTGAATGTAAAACAAAACAAAACAAACCTCAGCCCTCCAGGACAAAAGCCAATAACTGCTACAAAGTCCTTTTTAAAATGCTGATTAGGTTTCAAGGTGATACCGCTTTAAATAAGCGTAGTTGTGTGTCCATAGGCAGAAGCTGAATAATGACAGGATGAACTTCTATACTTCATGTTTTGTTACTGTCTTACTGTAGCACACAGGGACTTGTTACCTTTAGGGAAACCACTAACCTCATGGAGGGTTTAAAACATAAGCTAGTTTGTTATACCAAAATGACGGAGAGAACAAAGCATAAAGTGCTTTCAGATTTCTAGCACGCCTTGATTGCTGTCCATTAAACTTCAGACACGTTAAACAAAACACAGTAAATAAGAAAACTCCTAGTCCCACAGCTGGCAAATTGTGTGCAGAGGTTGTAATTAGAACTTTTTTGCCTTGACGTTTTACATTTAAAATTGATTTTAAATCCATTCTATACACACTTTCCATTCCTGAAAAAACAATACGCAAACCTGACAAATGCATTTACATGAGAAATGAAGTCGTCCTTGTCCGATTGGAAGACTAAGGTGACAGCTCCTGGGCTCAGGGATAAGCTCCGATCTTCACCAGTGACAGCTCCTTTTTTAGGATTGAAAGGGAAAATGTTTCAGCAACACATTGGAAACATACTTAAGGGACAAGAAACAAAATCAAGACTGCAGTGAGAAGGAGAACAGAAAAACAATACTGGGGAAAATGGGAAGGGAAGGGAAGGGAAGGGAAGGGAAGGGAAGGGAAGGGAAGGGAAGGGAAGGGAAGGGAAGGGAAGGGAAGGGAAGGGAAGGGAAGGGAAGGGAAGGGAAGGGAAGGGAAGGGAAGGGAAGGGAAGGGAAGGGAAGGGAAGGGAAGGGAAGGGAAGGGAAGACCTTGATCTTTATACTGACCAATGAGATAAGCCTTACACATTTTTAAGTTTATTTTTGACAACTGATTGAGGTGTTACCAGCTATTAAGTACGATTCAAGAGCAAATATTAACACTAGAAAGAAGAAATCCGATCCACCACCACTGTTTCAAAATACATCCATTTCTCATTTGGAGATGACGTCTCTCTGGCAAGGTAGTAGAAAAACTGTAAATACCGATAGAGCTTCCTCTCCCGATGTTCCATATACATACCGATGCTGTTCCTACACCTACGCTCTGAGCATAAATTTATGTTGACATGAGTGACAAGAGAGGGTGTTACTCCTCTCTTTGTTTGCCTTGAGAGACACACCTCTTGTCCATTGAAAAGTAAATTCAAGATTCCAGATCACTTAAGACAGTTGCTATCCCCCCATTCAGAGTTCTGCAGCAGCACTCTTCAGATGTGTTTAGCAGTCTCTTTAGAAAATGTTATCACTTAGGACCTGCTTCTCAGTAGGTCCACGTTTGGCCTCCGCTTAGCAGAGAGTCAATCCCAGCTTAAGCTTTCGTACAAGAGCCCCTTCACGAAACGGAGTTGAACCCTGACATAACTGAGTTGAACCTTTAACCTTGAAGCTTCCTTAAAGAAGAAAGCAGCACCCAGGCCAGGAAATAGAAATTAATCGTCACTTTACCCTGAAACGCAGTGGGCTATTCTGTGCTGGCAGGATTGCTGCCGGGCTGGCCGACGAGGCGGCGGGCAGCTCCCCGGGGCCACAGGGCCTGGCACAGGGAGCCGCCGGGGGTCTCCAAGGTCCGGGAACAGCGGCAACAGCGGCAACAGCAGGGACAGAGGGGACAGCAGCGACAGCAGCAGCCACCTCAGCCGGGGCCGTCTCCACAACCGCCACAACGGCCTCGGAACGCCGCCGAACTCGGAGCTCCAGCGTGACGCCTTGTGAACCTGGCCGCGCTGCTCATGGCTAAAACCAGAGCGTTTCCTCCGGCGTGTGTTTACTGTCGGTGCCGGATCGGCCCTCACCCCGAGCTCTCCCTGCCGGGAGGGCTTTGGGGTTGGGGTTTCTCTCCCGCCGCCGCCGCGGGCAGGCCCCGCGCGCAAGGGGTCCGCGCTGGGGAGCAGCATCTCACCCACGGCGAGAGACCGAGGGCACGACATGAAAAAGCCCCGACACGAAAAAGCCACGACATGCGGCCAAGGCGGCGGGGAGACGGCTCTGAGGGAGCTGCCACTTTGCCCCGCCGTCCTCCCCTCCCGGGCCGCCCCGCCGAGCCCCGTGCGCCTCAGGCGCTGCGCTGAGGGGGTGGCTGGCTACTGAGACAGCTGCCCAGGGCACTGCTCATGGCACCGAGCCTGACGGAGGTCAACAAGTGTTGAACAATGCTCTCAGACATCGGGTCTCACTTTGGGGTGGTCCTGTGTGGAGCCACGAGTTGGACTTGGTGATTATTGGGAGTCCTTTCCACCTTGGGATGTTCTCTGATTCTAGGTCAGCAATCCAGTAGCTGATGAGAAGTGTGGAGTCATTCAAAGGGAAGAGAGAGCACAACACTTCTCGTTTGCAGAAGCGGCTATTTGGTAACCAAACCGATGATTCCTTTGCTTCTAGAGCAACTAACAGCAGGGATCCGCTTTACAATGGAGGGAAAAGAGTCGTTGGCATGTCATGTGAAGTAACCTTCAAATCCCAGAGGATGATTTTGTTGGAACTTTATTCAGCTGAAAACACGGAAGCCTTGCTTCTGCTTGTGTTAGTTACAGCTCCAGTTTACTTTGGTTGGGAGGGAAGGCATTCCAGGCTAATGTGCTGTACCTGTTCCTTCAGCTCATTGTCCATAAACGGAGGAGCAAACGAAATCAGTTTAATCTCCATTAAATGCAGCAGACAAAGCGGAGTAGAGGGCGATCTAGCACTTAATTTTTCCTGTAAGCAGGAAACCCAGAACTCAACAACACTTTTCAAATCTTGTCCTGCAGTAAATGACCAGCTGAGTGAAGCTTGCATTTAGAGGATGTGCTCCTCCAGTAGACGGAAATAGCTTTTCCTCTTCACAAGTGCAACTGAGTGGTGGACTGGCAGCTACGTGGTTAACTAGTTGTGCCAAAGGGGTTGTGTTGAATGCACAGAAAAATATGCAGGAATAAATAAACAGCAGAGGGTTGTCTGTAGTCATGACACTGAGTACAGATGTTGTCTGCAGGTTCGTGCAGAGTGCACCGCGCCAATAAGCACCCAGAGTCGGAATGCACACGAAGGTCTTTTAATTATATAATTACTTATAGAACTCTGCAGAGTCAGGCACTTGGCCATCTTTCGCAAAGCAAGCACACCTCTGACTCGAATCACCGTCATTTATACACAGGAAACTTGTGAAAACTCTCTCTTTGGCTCCTTTGGATTGGTTATTACAGCTCACCTAACTTATCTCCACTGAGCTTGTGCATTACAGAGGAATACCGGGGGGGAGGGGGAACAGGAGAGGGGGGACACACACCGAATCCCACATTAGCATAGATTAGCATTTTGACAGGTGTGATTTTTAATGTGCTAATGACCCTTAATGAGAAAAAGGTTACTATAGGTCAGTCTGGAGCTGGTGTTCTCCTTCCTGTTTTTTCCCTTTTAGCCCTTCTCTTCCTTGCTTCTGCTAGCTCAAGGCTACCTGTCTCTCTCCTTCTTTATTTTCTCAGCTAAAAGACTGCACAAGCTACACGCCTCCCTATTTGCTTCAACATTTCCTTGGTTTTGTTTTTGTTTTTTTCCCAGCTTTGGGACGACACAGGTGTGGTTTGATATTTGCCAGTATAGCTAAAACTCACGCCAGTCTGCTCATGCACAATAAGTAGTAAGATTTAAGGACTGGTTTCATCGGCTTCTTCCATACTAACATCCTTCTTATGTTTTAGATATGCTGTAGTTAAATCAACACTAAGTTACTACTTGTGGAGTAATCGCCTTAAGCGACTAGGCATCATAAGCACACCTCCATCCCAAAAGCTACCCGCCTCCAAGGTGCAACCACCCCTCACTGAGCACGCCCTCGGAATTTCTCAGAGTCTGTACCTTTAAACGCAAGTGAGATCATTTCTACCAAGCACAACCAAGATATGCATGACTAGAGTCACTCAAGCTCCACCTTAAAGATAGAAAATAATACCAATTGCTTTAAGAGAAAGGGGATGTTAGGGAAGATACTATCAGGAAGGATTCCTTCTGACATCACTCGACAGGCTGAGCCTCTCACTCCCCCACCCCCACTCCATTGGGACGCCGTGGGGTAAGATCTGAACGCTTGCTTATACCAGGCGTCTCTGTGGAATCTTAGAAATCTCTAGAGTTTTGATGCTTTTTAATGTCTTAATACCTAGGCTGTGTACCTGTGCATTTCATGCATGCTAGCTTGCTTTTGCAGACAGTGAATTTATCACTGACAATCCAAAGAACCTGTGTACCTGTCGCCGTAAGAAATTGCACTTAATTGCATTCTTCCTAGCTGTGAGAGTTCTCCTTGAATGCGACTAGAGCGAGGCCGTACTGCGTTGTTGGTGAATCCGTGACCGTGATAGTTCAGCACCCTGAATCCGACGGGACCCATGACGGTCAATCGGCTACACCCCTTAACGCGACACTACTAGACGAAGAAGATGACAGGGCTTGCATGCACTGCATTAGGCTTTGCATGTGAAAACACCCCCAAATAATTTCACGTACACTTAATGTTTTTAAAGGGAAAAAAACAGGAAGGTGTAGTCTCTCTGTAAGCTACAGCCCTACATAGTTAAGGCATCAGCATTCATTCCTTTGCTTGATAGCAAAGTATGAACATACAGAAGAGTTAAATATTTTCTTTGCATTCTTAAAGGCGATTTTTCAGGCTTGGGCTTCAGTTGTTGGAGTTGAAGAAATCAGTAGACATCCTTACTTTTACGTTAAGACCAAAATCTTTATCTAAGATTGTGTTATCTAACGCAACTAAACTCCCACCCCCACATGGTTTTTTTGTAACTTCGCAATGATCTTGCTGCAGTCCCACTCTGATGGTCTTTCAGTAACATGCAAACTGCCGTGGCAGATTCTGTTACAGTGCTTTTCTATTGACAGTGTGCATAACACTCAAGGTAAAGCCCCTCATTTCGCAGTGGGGACATAAAGTGTTTCTTTGGACCCTGCTGCTTCTGTTAGTACTCATTTTTTCACAAACTTGTTGAACCTGAGCCGTGCCTACTGAGCCAACGAATGCTTTGATGACACAGTATTTTGTCAAAGCAGTTTTGCTTCTTGGAGCTACAGAAGCAGCTCTGGCTACGTGATAGCGAATTGTGCTGCATTGGCAAAACCAGACTTAGCTACAGACTTACAACACTTGCTAACTCGATCTATTTCAAATCTCATTTTAACTTTAAACGACAATCAGTTTTGTGGCTCCTGTCTTACTAATTTGCCTTGTTTTGCATGGAAGGGCAGCCTGTGAATGTTTTGCTTTATTGCATGCTTCAAAAAAAGGCTGAGGAAGAGACTGGAGGAACCTTTTCTATTCTATGGACTTTCCCCCGAGAGTGTGGAATTGCAGGCTACTTGGATGAATGTTCCAATGTGAGTAAGGGAGCAGACCTCAGCCAAAGGAGGTGGAATCCTTGCTTAATAGTAAGTATCAGTGTGGGGACATCTTTGCTTAACGGGAGCCATTTAAACTCTTCATAGAAACAAAATAAGCTGGACATCTTATGCTTGGAAAGCAGTATGGTTACACAGCGGCTAACATAATGACTTGAGTCTTCTGCTCTGCAACTTCAGGTTTTGTTTTCAAGAAGTGCATACATCAGTTTAAGCTGTGGACAAGGAGATTTGCAATGCAAATAGTAATAAACCAGAATCAGCGGCGCTGACGAGTGTAATGGTGAAATGCAGCAAATCAAGTATTCCTGGAGAAATGTGAGATTACAAAACTAGCAAGCCATGAAGCACTTTTGTTGTTGTTGTTGTTTTTTAAATCAATTCTTATATGCTGAAATAGCACCTTCAAGAAAATCTGTTTATCTAGCCAGGTAACGGTGTCTCCCTGTAAACAGGAAGGAAATGCCAGGAGCAGCCATACCTCTTTGCTGTCAAAATAAAGAGCAAGTCGAGGCCAACATCATGCCATAGTGCAAAGGCTTGCGAAGAAAGATCATTCTACGAGGTCTGCAAGAAAAGATGACTTACTTTGTCATAAGTTTGTCAAATAGAATGGACGAGTTAGTAGTCGAGTACCGACTGTGTCCGACTCTACAGCTGCGGCGCAGCTCCAAGTCCCTGTTTTCTCCGTGGACTCGTCTCACAGTTTTTGCACCAGCTCTACTCCTCAAGGTTCTGGTGACTGAAACGCAGAAACAAAGTCTTTTGAAACAGTGAAGATGGGATTCTCCTTATTTCACCGTTGCTCTTGTAAAATGGAAACAGACAGACAAAAAAGGCACCCTGAAGTGGATTGAGTTTTCTTTACATTTCAGATCAGAAGTTGGTGTCACAACCACTGCATTCCACTAATTTATCGCTCTGCACGTTTAAACTGTCTACTTAAAACTGGGACCTGTAGGGAAATTTTTAAAGAGACTGAAAGCTAGACAGACAAAAACAAACGTGCAACTTTTGTTCCATGCAGGAGGGAAATCTACTCCACTTATTTCTGTCTTGGAAAAGTGAGAACAATCAACACCTTTCTCTAAGGTGTTTTCACTCCATTCATGTCAAACTGTATCTAACAGTGCTCAAAACAAACACTAGGACATTGCAAGCCTCTTCCTAAGAGGTGTATGTTTGATTACTCTGTTTATGCATGCAGCACTTCCATTTCCTGCATTAGGATCTAACAGCTCAAGGAGGGAAGAATCGTTTCAAGAGAAACACCCAAACACCACATAACTCAAACTCGTGCTTTTTAGAAAAAAGCCTGCCCATTGTTTGCCATACAGCACCCTTTGGCACAGGTTGGTTGCTTGCACTGTCATTAAAAGAGCCAAGAGGACAAGGGGAAGGGAAGAGCTACACCGCTGTGCTGCTAGGATCACAGCTAAGGTTTACTTTTGTGCTTGCCAGCTATAAAACTGAGTTTGAACTTACCAAGTATCGATTTACTTTGCACAATTAGAACAGTTTGCTTTGTGCCTACCAAGCTGCAATTCACACTGCTCCCTCCCCAAGGAATTCATAAAATCTCCTATTTGCACCTACCTCTCTTCACAGAAAAGTCACTGAGGAGTGAATTCAGCTGACTACAGAAGGCTTTGGGGCCAAATGAAAGCCATGGAGTGACCAAGTGCCATCCTCTTCAGTAACCTGCGCAAATAGGTATCCCGGGGACTTACAGCCACTTACCTGTGCTATATTCTTTTTTTTCGTTCCAATTTTAGCTTTCTCAACTGCCTACATTAAGAAAGAGGACACGGCAGAGAAGGGAGAAAAGACTTGTTGTATTAGACCCATCAAGGATGGGAAATTTCACCATGTTTACAAGCCAGTGCTCCATGGTATACAAAGAGAAGCCTGTAGGCCTCACGCAGGATCCACATCCCAAGTCTGTTGCGTGCCATATACACGCGGTTCTGTATGTACCCACATTTCCTAGCTTGCTCATGTTGAATTCTCAAAATTATGAGCAATAGCACCCAAGTGGAAAAGATACATGTCCTGGTTTCAGTTAGGACAGCGTTAGTTCTCCTCCTAGTAGCGGGTAGGTTGCTATGTTTTGGCTTAGAATGTGTGAAAGGATGTTTAGAAGAGTGCTGATACCACCCCGATGTTTCAATTGCTGCAGAGCAGTACTTACAACAAGCCAAGGACCTTTCGGTGTCTCACTGTCCTACTGGCGATCAGAATCGGCGCACAGCAACAGCTGCGAGGGGACAGACTCAGGATGGCCGACCCCAACTGGCCAAAGAATTCTATGCCTTATGGCAACACGCTGCACCATGGATAGGGCGGGGCAGCCGGGCTGCTAGGGGTTACGCTGGGCACTGGTCAGCGGGTAGTGAGCAACTGCATTGTACATCACTTGTTTTGTACACATTACTAGTAGCAGTACTATCATCATCACCATCATTATTATTATTTTCCTGTCTTAATAAACTGCCTTTATCTCAACTCGCGGGCTTCACTGTCCCGTTTCTCTCCCCCATCCCAGAGAGGGAGGTGGGAGGGTTGCAGAAGGGCTGTGTGGTGTTTAGCTGCCGGCCGGGTTAAACCACAACAACACCTCAAAGGGGTTGGGGAAAAAAACAGGTTTTTTTAGAAAAGCAGAAGACTTTCACTGAGAAGAGGGATTCTAGTTTTAAGGTACTGGTACGCCATCAGCATGCTCATAGGCCTCTGCTGATTTTAGCCGGAGGTTTATCAGGCCACAACTCACTGCACATGCTTTCTCTCTTGCTTTTCAATCTACAAATCGAACAGAGATTGAACATATAGAAATACAGTACCTTGAAAAGCATCTTCTCTTGACATTTCCCCTCAGTACCGCCATACTTTCTTCAAAGCTGGAGACTGAACACCGCAGGATGCTTTTGCTCATTGATCTTAAACGGTGTCCGTTGAAACATTCAATACTGGGAGAAGAATAATCCTAGGGAAAGAAGGAAACAAGAATATATTTATGTGAACCACGTAGACTCAGATAAAGAAATTCTGCCTCACGCAAGTTTAATTGACCCTCCTGACTTGGTAGTGGGGCAACTAATGGCAGGCAGACACTGAAACGCTGCTGTGCTCAAGAAAAACCGGGAGAGAAAAAAAAAAAAAAAGCTTTCAAAACTAAAGCTTCCCTTTCCCCACCGTTTTCTTGTGGATAACTTAAGCTTAATATCCTTGGAAAAAAGATATTGCAGCAAAACCTTTCACATAAACTTAGTGTTTCGTGAAAAACTACAACAAAAACAAAAAACTTTATATTCAAATGAATTTAAATTAAAAAAAATAAACTAATTAATTTAAATTAAAAAAAAAAATAATTCAATTGACTGTTCAGAGGAACAGTCAAGCTTGACATTATACATCCTAGAATTAAAATCTAGTTTGAGTTTTTCTCCCATCTCCAGACCTTGCTAAAGATGCTTATTAGGAGCTCTGTCAAAAAAAGTGTAAGGCTTGTTATATCAAAGCTTCGAACCCTTCTTACTGCCCTTGACCTTCTTCACATTGCTGCTCCTACAAGGGTGAGTACTATCATTTTTAGTACGGGAGGGAAGCTGTGATATCCTTGAGTGGGGGGTCGTTCTGTTTACAAAATGAAGTTCCAGTAAGAGTACATCAAATGAACCAACTTTCTTTGAACTTTAATTCATCGCTATATTGAATGAATGACCTCTGGATTTCTCTCTCCCATTTGGAAGTCAATTTGAAAACAAACTACCTCTGCCATAAAGAGCCAGGCATCAGAGACACCTGTTGCGCCTCAAGAACAGAGAAGGTATGAACGACAAGAGCAGCTGAATAAAATGCAACTTGCCATTAGAAATGGGTGTACTGGCATCTACAGGTGCCGCTGGCATCTCCTCATCTGGTTTCTCGTCTTCAGTAGCAGGGTTCTGCTGTGGTGACTTGGAGTTGTCGCATGGAGCACACGCTGCAGAGGTGCGACCTTGCAAGAAAGAATAGATACCAAAGATCTTCGTCGTGCATTTTCAGTTACAAATGCAGAGACAAGTCTTCAAATCCTTAGCGTTAAAGCACGTACCTCTTTTCTCACGAGATTCTTTAATTTGTTCACAAAGTCGTCTAAACTCTGTATCCATTTCGTTCCTCACCATTGAATATGCAGTGTCTTCCAAAACATAGGCGCTGTGACTATCTGAAATTTTACACACTTTAACTGAATGTTATCTACCAACCAATGAAACTGTTTTGATCACAGAAAAAAATTGCTTTCTTCATAGGTTTGTTCCAAAAGGTTCTCTCAGTGAATATTTTCAGCATAACAACATCGAAGTTAATTAAAACAAAAGCACTAGTTCCTTGGGAACACTTATATCACAATTCCATGCCCAAGTAGCAAAATGATAAAATATATACAGTCTGGACGTCCAAAATCATCTAATCCATCCGAAGTCTATTGTCCGCACACAGCATTTATCCATCTATATGTTTGACAGATTTTTTAAACTAGGGCTAAAAAGCACATCCTCACCTGTAGATCTTTGATCCAGGTAGTACTCTAAGGCATTGTTACAGATTAGATCGATGTCCTTCAGCTAGTCTCCTGCAGCGAGGTACTGGCGCGAGTCAATTTGAGTCAGAACTGTTGAAAGATCCATCGGCTCTTTAATCCTTGTGGCATAGTCAGGTACCTGCAGATCAAATACAAGCATTCAGAGGTTTTCTTAACCTTGCACACTGTCTACCAAAATTATTCTGAAGACTTTAAATAAACGACTTCCTAAAAACTCTGAACATTTGCGATGCATCAGAAGATGCTGAAATTAACCAGTTTGCTTCTCAAAAATGGAAGGGCTTTTTCATTTTTCATTAGAGCGGCCACAAGAGGACAACAAGAAGTAGGGAGGTCAGAAGCACGTGCATGGTAGAGAAGAAACACTGAGGGTGGGAGATTCATTTCACTTTGCTTCAGAAAATCACAACAGTGAAAGCTGAGCAAGCCATCCGGCATTCTCTTTGTTGTCGACATTGAGGAAAAGGTGCATGAATTGCACCTGTGAAGTACCTATTGCAGGCATCTACTTTAGAATGAGATAACTGGGCCCTGAGGTGCTCATTTCTTCCCTCAGACCAGAAGAGGAGACTAATGACCAGTTCAGATGAGGACATATGTATCTGTCTAGATTTTTCACAGCTCAAGAACCTAGGAGAAAAGGGGAAGAAAAGCCAGTGGAGGCCCACATGAAGACGACTTTGCTGATCCCCAGGTATATTCAAGTTACACCTGTCTTTGAAATATACGCCCCTAGTTTAGGCTTATCTCATAAATTAAGGAGAAAAAGGCATCTAAGCAACCAATTGGAGGAAAAAGAAAACACACTGCACTTATGGTTGATTCCTATTGAGGAGTTCCAGATGAAACAGAGAACAGGATCTCAAAACTTAGTTTTACAAACTGCTGCTCCTATTCCTGTTCCCACAGGAACTGACAGTCCAATAAAGGGCTTTAGACTTCATTCAAGTAGTCCTGTAAATACTGTTTGTCATTATAAGGAAAGATCTCTGTGCTTTTCAGTGCTGTGACATGCCTACATATCAAAGCCTTTTCACGAGCAAACTGTGTTGGCATTTGGACTGGCTTTTTAGAATGAAACCAGGGCTTTCAGCAAATAATCCCATAAGAGACATTTGAGAGTCAGCAGAAGTAAAAGCACTGCCTCTGCTTCTTGCAAAATCCTAACAGTGCAGCCCTAAAAACAAAGTTGAACCTTCCCCAAAACACTGAGAAGTACAAACACTGAGAAGTTACAGACACACACGGATCAGCACTACTTTACCTTCTGTGGGTCAACGGGCTTTGCAAATTCCCTGAAACGTCTGTCAGTGGCAAGTCTGTGAGTAACGTCCCTCAAGAAAATTCAACTCTTGTGGCTTCTGAGGCTCAGCTGGTGGTGCTACAGCCAATGTCTTCCAATGTCCAATCAACTTCAATTCATCAGGAAAAATTAGCCAATTTACAGTACTCAAATACAAGCATATGACAAATTACTGACAGAAAATGACCACCAAAGCAAAGCCCAAAGAGCTAGTAACTTCGATAGGAAAGTTTTAGATGTACTTCTCATATCCTCCTCACCTCTTTTCTTTACAGGAGGCTTAGCCACTTCATTTAGAATTAGGTCCTCAGAAAAAGGCTGCTCTCTCTGCCCTACCAGGCAACTCAATATTGCACACTTCTCCAAATTCCGTATTAAATCATTTTTGCATCTAAAGCAGAAGGAGGAGAGACATTTCAGAATTAAGGCCACAAAAAACTCATCTTCTATTCCAAAAAGACGAGTACCTTTTCAAATTAATTATAACCTGAAGAACACAAACTGAAAAAAGTTATCATCCTGGCCTTAAAAGGCTACATTTTCACAGGTTGGCACGGCAAATTCAAATATCACCTTTAAGAATCACCTGTAGAATTAAAGCTCGCTGAAGGGATTGTACGCTACACTGGTAAAGTAATGGCTTTCACCACATCCAACAGCGCCTCCTTTGTATTTACTTGCCTTGCTGCAGCCTTTACTTAGAACCTTTATGGCTATCGAGGGAAGAGACAGGCTTCAGCAGACAAGTGAGGGCTTTTTGCTGAGTTTTTATTTCTCTCCCAAAAGGTGTCTGAAGTAGCTAGTACCTCTACGTCTTCCTCCATTTTCAAGTTCTAGTATTAAAAGGTAGGTGAGGAATTTCACTACTTATTTTAGAAGGAATTTACAGCCTGTACAAAAACTTCTGTGGGAACTCAAGCACTTTCAAAGCAGTTGATAATAAACACGTCTAGGTAAGACCCGTTCTCTTCCCCCAGTGACTGAGACCAAATCATCAGAATGAGAACAGTGTGGTCCTGTTTTGGGCACCTTCCCTTAATGTAAACTCTCAGAAGTCAATGAAGTTCTGCACCTACTTTTACTACAGTTTATTTAGGATTACAACTAGAATTCAATTCCAAAGTTACTTTAGCAGAAATTGGAACTCAGCTTTCCAGCTTGGAAAGCTTTGGCCTCTATGAAGAAAGAAACTGATTTACTTATTTTTTTTTAATCAAAGTGTTTCAATTCTCTACTAAATTGCATTATTAGCAGTTTACCCAATGTAGCATGGAATGGCAGACTGTCAGAAGAAATCTCTTCAGTAAAAACATCCTCTTGTAATTTCAAGCACTTCATATTCTTGACTAAACCACTTTGTAGCCATCAGAATTATTGTATTAATTTATTATTTGCATGTGTGAGAAGGGGGTGAAAGTCACTTGCTTGACTCAGAAAAAACCTTAAGCAGATGCTTTCACAGTATTCTTTTTCTCTAAGCAAATTTTAAGTGATTTGTTAGGGTGCCTGAGTAATAACAGCATGCATTTAAGAAAGCACAGCATTTTGATGCTGAAAGCATTCATAAATTACAAGACACTGAAGAAATAGTAAGGAAAGTATTGACAAATACCTCTTCTGGGAGATCTGAGTGACGTACATCAGACGGAGCAAGCAGCAAAACTGGCAAAAATGCTGGAATGTTACGTAGTAGAGTTAGAAAAGTAAGTTTCAAGGCAGGTCCAGCGTTGTCCCACCATAAATGGATATCTGGGACATAAATTGTGCTTGGTGCTGTCTTCTGAGCATTTCGGATCAGCTAGTGAAAAGGAAAGCTTGCGTAAGAAAACTAAAACACGTACAAGAACCTGTTAATACATAGCTACATAGCCATCTGACTGCCCCATGAAATGAAACTACGTGAACAGAGTGGCAAGCATCCTTTCACATAAGGAATTTCTCTGTGCACCCTTTCAGATTATCAGTATTCGGAGAACTCTAGTCAGAAGATGGGAAGGATATATTCAGGCAGTGGCTAGACACCGTAGCTATATGGCCACAGCCACAATCATCGCATAACAAAGAAAGGAAATGTCCCTCTTAAGGGACACATCAGTATTCAGTCGTGTAACATGTCTGTCCTTACTTGTTTGACTCTCAAACGTTTCCACTAAAGGTAAAAATATTTTAAGGTAGTGATGCCAAACAAGAAAATGGATTTCCTGCCTAAAAGTAAAAACACCAAATCTGTTCATTTTTTCTAGTTAAAACCACATCACCGTGCAAATGAAGTGTTTTCTGAATGTTAATGCTTTTATTGCACATACTGCAACAGCACAAGTTGTGTATGTCCGTGCGAAAGCAAAATAAACAGAAGCCCCAAACCTCGGTTGCCTTACTAATATAATTTAGAAGAAGCCTACAAAAAGTAGCCGACATGCAGTCTGATACAGAGCCATCTACTGGGAGCACACAGTCTTAGGAGGCAATGAGAACTACTTTCTGGATCCCAGTGACATGAACAGCATTTCTTTCCACAAAGAGATGTTTATTAGCAACACCGCCCAGCTTCCTGAGCTGCTAGCAACAGCCTCACTGTAAAACTGGGTATGGAAAATGTGGACATGTACAACATCCAGATTGTTTGTGGTGCTGTCTAAAAGAAAAGGGGATTTTCAGACAGAAGCAAACATCCCAGCGCATTAAAACAAGGCCACCTCCATTACCAATTAATTTTGCTCACCTTACTTGCAACTCGATTGATCCTTTACATACAGTCAGTGAATCCGATGAGAAGAAAAAGAAAAAAAGGTACCTGTCCGCAGATTTCTTCTGGCGATGCAACGTTTGTAAGCAGAACAGAAAGGTCCAGGGTGTGAACGGGAAACTTCTCCAAAGCGTGCAACACCACGGGTGCCACGTAAGAAACCTGGCCGTACCCTTCTTTTCCTACTATTAGCAGACGGGGCAGACGGGTTCGCAGAAAGCACTCCTAGAACAAGAGTTAAGAAAACAAGCTTATAAATGAGGTGCTGAATAGACACACAGATGTTCCAAGTAATTTTCCTATAGACTTTCTTTTCCCTCCCCAAATAATCCAAATGGCAGCGGTACATTAAATACATGTAAGATTTCCAGTTAAGTTATTCACTCATTCCAATTGTTTCACCTTCTTCCCTTGTGTTTCCTATTCTTTAGTAAACCAAGACTGCAAATTAATATCCCTGCAATCTTGCTTTACTTTATTATAAATTTATTATTTATTATATATTTATTATTTACTTTATTATAAATTTATTTTTATTTAAAAATAAATTGGTGAGGAGCATTTGTTTCCCCACTACAATCAGGCTGTACCTCTGCTGGCTTAAATCAAAGATGCTAGAGACTTAGCCTTGCTCTAAAGCACAGAAAATCTTCTGGACAGCACAGCAATAGAAACGGAGAAAAATAACTGATCCAGCTGTGACAACATGATCTAACTTTCCAACTGTGGGCTTGCATGACTTCCATACTAAAATATCACAAGATTAACACAACTTGGTGGCTTAACAAATAAAGACACCATTCAATTTTTTCTCAAGGTGTTTTAACAAGCCATTTCTCAGTTTTCTTTCTGCTACATAATTCACTACTGGTTTAACAATCCTGGAAAACAGAAGGGCAAAAGGTGGCAACACAAACCCATAAAGTTGGGATATTTTTAGCTAAAAGGACAGACTGCACATTTATGTGGTCTTGAGTCTTTCAAAGAATGCCATGGATTAAGTCAACGTGTTCTGGTAGTCTACTAATCACTTTGGCTTACGAAGAGAAGCCTGGGCTTTTCAATTTGGTCATTCAGAGCAACTTCGTTACAACTTTAGTCCCTCCACCCTTTCTTCTTGTGAATACCAAGCACCCCTTCAACACACAAACTTGATGTTGCCCCTTCCTCTACCACCCCTCGCACTTTTAACAGCTGGAACTGTTCACAAAGACTCAGCAGACCTGAGAATTTAAACGTAACAGGGATCTATCTTTCTTTACCTGCTGAAACAGAGGCGTTTTTTCTCTGGTCCGTCAGGCATTCCATCTTTTAATTCATCTCCAGAAACCAAGGATGCATCGTCATCACTGTCAAACATATCATCTTGTAAAATAGGATTGAAATGCTCTGAAAGGCAAAAGAGGTTTGTTAACTTTCCTGAATAGCCTTTGTCTCTTTCTCTTCCATTAATACAGCTTCTAAATCAGTGCCAAAACCCTTTCTTCATTTGAGAGCACACACTGAAAGCTATTTCCTAGAGTTCAGCCCACCACAGATCTAAGGAGATGGCACAAGGCCCTACAAAGCTCTACTAAGTCCCACTGATGTGTACGTGTAAGGTACGCTACTCTTGGTGATTTTTTTCTCCCCCTTAGAATAAAGGAGATTACAAACACTTTCTGCAGTTGCTTAATAGCTAAAAAAGAAACAAACAAGACCATTTCTTTCTGGAGGAGGTTCCCACAATGAAAGCACGGGGATAAAGGATGTGATGGCCACAGAATTCCATTCATCTAGTAAGTATCAATGCTAATTGATCTCACGTGTATAGTACGATCCACAAACATTTAAATTAGGAGACTGGTTAAAAAGGACGATAGCTAAAACAATATTTAGCTTAGACCAGTTATACTTGTATCCTGGTTCTGACATTCTTCAGAAAGGAATTAGAAACATTGACCTAGAAATGCTTCCCCTCCAAAGATCCGAGTTTTGATTTTTTAAAGAAAAATAGGTGCCTTATACTTCAAACCTCAAGTCAACCTCTACAAATGCTAATTATCTTAGCTGCCCTCAGAAGCAGCATGCTTCAGTAGAGAACGCATCGTCCTTTACTGTGTATTGAGTCATTCAGAGCTTCCATTTGGCATTTCAGTTTTGAATCCACAATAAAACCTATGTGTTATATTCCAGACTTGCCCAAAAAAAAGACACGCACATGCAAATAATAAAATTCTACCACCATTATGTCTGAAAGGTTTAAGTTGATTGCACAAACCACAAGTTTTTGCTTTAGCAGAATTATAAAGAAGTGGATGCTGTGGTTATACCTTGCTGTCGGTCCTCCTTTAGTGCAAGCTGTGCATGCGGGAAGATCTTCTGCACAACTTGTAAAATATTCTCTACTGATCTTTGAAAAAGTGGCTTGAAAATGGGTGAGAGTGCTTGTATGGGTGAAGCCTTGATCCTGTTTGAAGCTGGAACAACCTTCTTCATAGCCATGAAAAAGTCCTTTGCTTTTATTTTAATAGAATTAACGTCTAGTAGCAACTTCTCCCTACTTGCATAAATCTGAGGATAGCATCGGCGTAGAGAGCACAGCGCAGCTTCAGTACATAAAGATTTGATATCTGCACCACAGTATCCTAACAAACAAAAATCAAACGTTACATCAGTCAAGGCCCAGGTTTACAACATGCAACATTTAAAGAATTTGTAATGCCAAAACCAAACAGCTTAACAGGGAATTCAAAGTGCTACCGCTCTGCAGGGAAGTTTCATGTTGCTCACTGCCTGATATCCTGCGCTTATGCAGCTGAAGCAGACTCCTCATCAAAAACTATACTCTTGAGGAAGATGCCCCAGAACCATTTAACGTTCTTAGACAACAAGAGGAACGACAACAAAGAGTAAATAGATGAAAGCATCTCACTCTGATTGCTATGAAGGTGTGCCAGCTGCCTCGTTGACTACTTGTGCAGCAAGGCACAAGAGCATGGGTACTGCCTGGTACAAGCTAAGGTTCTTTACAACTTGGTCACAAGCAAGAATCCGTTTCTGTTTCAGTCTTACCAATGCATTTCTCAGCTAGTTCATCAAGCAACATGTCCGGTGGCTGAGGGGTCCAGTCACGAGTATGAATCTTGACAATTTCTTTTCTAGCCTGGAAGCAAAATCATTGCATTTTAGCTTGTCCCAAGTTTTCCTTAAAAATACCAACAAGAAACAAACAAACCAAAAGGCAAACAAGTAAACAAAAAACAAAACAGTCCTCCCTCAAAACCCCTCATCTATTAATACGCTTTTCTTACTTGCTCAACTTTCAAGTATTTTACAGTTATTTAATATACACTCTGCATTGTCAACCAGGAAATTGAATAGTTCTTATTTGTTATACTGAACTTTTTCTAGGAACCTACAGTGAAAGAAAAGGCATTTATAGCTTCAATAACAAGTTTCCAAACTACGAGACCTAAGGACCCAGAGGAAAATACTGTAATGAAAAATTTATCCAGAAACATTTCTTTGCTGTCCAAAAAACTTCTCTAAAACTTAGCAAGCTTTCATTGGGACAGTCTCATTACTTCATCACATTTGATTTTCAGTCAGTAAATTCACAGAAAGCACTTCTGGCACAATGCTTCCAATTGCTACAATTACTATAAAGAAGAAAAGAATTATGACTCAAACTACTACCACTGATCCGGGGCACAATCAAATGCAAACACATCCCCTATTCATTCATAAGCGAAGGATTGAGACCAAAAAACACAACTTCATGATGAAAACACCCAAGTGGACTAAATAATTAAGCAAACAGGTACAACTTGGGGAATTAAAGGTTTGATTATAGAACTAACTACTTAGTGGTATCATCCTGACCATATATATCCAGTACCAGATTTGCCCTCCATGGAACAATGCAGTGTCTCCACATATCACTCGTTTGTTCAAGTTGTCAATTATTTTTTTCCTATAAAGTTGGACTTTGCCATGGTAGCACTAACGTTGAATTTAAGTTCTCACCTCTTTATTTGGCAAGTTGAAGAAGAACTCTCTGCCAAAGCGTCCTGGTCTTTGTAAAGCAGGATCTACAGAATCCAGTCTGTTGGTAGCTCCAATTACCACGATCTCCCCTCTGTTATCTATGCCATCCATAAGCATCTGAAGAGTTGAAACAATGGAAATAATAGAAAAATATAAGTTTTACTTACTGGTTCAGTACATTTTGTTACATTCCACATGACTTTCTTGATGCCGGAATAACCTTCTTCCTAGTGGTCATTCAAAACTGGGAAAAAAATAGTCTACCAAGTCGGGGTTTTTTTTGATTTGATAATAAATCTGCAGACTGTTAAGTCATCAAGCACTTCAAGACTGTTTGAAATAATCTCTACGTTAATATAAAAGGAGTACCGCACACTTCTGCTCAGGAAGAAAATCACGGAAAATGTCAACTTTGATTTTAGATGTTGAATTTGTTGCAGTGAGATCTTCCTCATCGCATGATTCTATTTGGATTTAAACCATATTATCTATGGAGAGACCAAGATTAGGACAAGAACAGCACAGAGTTCAGCATGAAGCCAATCAGGAGCTCAAGTTTGTATTCTTTGTATTCAACTTTACCCTTCTCTTGCTCGAAGGATCTACTTTTTGAGTCTCCTTCTCTTCACTAGGAGCATGTTCCCTCTTGCTTCGGTAATGCTTTTTCTCAGTGGTTTTAGTCTCATCCTTTGTATCTTGGCATCTCTCTGTAACAGCTGAGGAGGAAAGGTTTTTAGAGCTACATTCAGTGTCAGACTTGAGAGAGGAAGTTTGCCGCAATTTCTCACCAGGCTCACAAGACTCTTTGCCGGACAAAACGGTTTCTTTTGAAATGAGGTCACGTTCTTTTGATCTTCTTGGTTTCTCCTTGTCTCTACCGTCATCACATTGGTACTGGGCGAGGTATTCATCATTCCCAGGAGATTTCGGAGGGTCCGCGACACTGCACAAAATAAAATCACATTTCTCACTTCTGCTGAAGGACATGAATATTACGAGTAAAATCTTCCAAAGGCAAACAAACAAACAAAAACCTCCGGACTACAGGAACGCTCGCAAAGATATGCCATTTAGAAACCTCTCCTGTGATTAGGACACCTTCTTCAGCTCCCAGTGAAAGTGCTTTTGCCCCTCTTGCTTCTGAAGCCATTGCACTAAAAAAGCAAACGCATCTGTCTCCCTCCACATGCTGCTCTGAATAAGAGCCAGAATATTCAAAGCCACTCTATTTGTTCTCCCCACATAGCCAAAAAAACACCAGTTGAAAGAGTTTTCTACCTCTCTCCACGAATTTACATTCACATATCCTATGACTGCAAAAATAGAAGGCGGGGCTCAGGAGGAACAGCCAGTGCTGGAAATGAAAAAAAGCAGCCTGTTTCTTCAGAGTCTTAAGCCTATGCTACTAGGAACAAAACAAAACAAAACAAAACAAGAGGAGAGGAGAACAACAGCGGGAAATTTACCTATTCTCCAGGTGTTCAATTGCAAAGCCTCCTCTGGAGGATCAACAGTTGTGAATTCAGTGTGCTTAGGAGAAATCAGATCTACATCTGAACCACAACTATTTCAGTAGTATCACGAACTTCTGTTACTCTGAAGAAGCAGTCAGCACCGTTTCTATGTTAGGAAAGAGCTGAACAGAGTCTGTTATTCACATCAAGTAGTCAGGCAGGTTTCTTCTTCTTCAGGCTGGGTTTCACTAGAACATGACTAGCCTGTAAGCCTCATGGCATCACCTTCCATCTTGACTGCTGAACCTCCTTGCTCCCTACTATCTTCTTTGCCAAGATACAGCTGTCCACATTTACTTTTCCTACTTGGCTGGACTGAATTTAAGAAGATCTTGCATCTAAGAAAGGGAACAAAAGGTGCTGCCCAGCAGCGTCTGGCTCAGGGAGGAGTGAGAAAGCTCTGTGCAGCCCCCAAGGTCCGTGCAGCAGGAGGCAGGAGGTGCTCCAGGCTCCCAGCAGCAGTTCCCCTGCGGCCTGTGCAGGGAGAGGCCCCTGGTGGAGCAGGCTGTCCCCCTGCAGCCCATGGGTCCCCCGTGGAGCAGATCTCCACGCTGCAGCCCCCCTGTGGCTGGAGGAGCCCCCGGTGGAGCAGGTGGCTGTGGCCTGGAGGAGGCCGCGGCCTGTGGAGAGCCCCCTCAGGAGCAGGCCCCGGGCTGGACTGGAACAGGCTGTGCTGAGCCTGCTTTGCCCGTGACGCTCCTTGTGGAGTGATCTCCCTGTCCTTCTGGCAGCCCTTGAGCCCTTGCCAGCCTCTTTTCTCCCCTTGGCGTTGGAGGAGGGGCAGGGAGAGAGCGCTTGTGCTGGAGCTCAGCTGCCCAGCTGAGGAAAACCACCACGGCTCTGTCTTGCCGCTGCTGCAGCACGCTGGTAGCAGCCAGCACCGTCTGTTCTTCGAGCCTCAGCAAGCCCACAGCATCTTCCCAGAAGGGATCCCTTTCCTTCACGCCTCCAGAGGCTGAGGGCTTGTGCCCCGTTTGCAAGCGCTTTCTCAGTGCCCCCTTCCCCAGAGAAGGATCCCAGCTGCTTGGCTTCCCTGCCCTCTGCTGCCAGGCTCCCGCAGCTGCTATCCCAGCAGCGCAGCAGCCAGCTGACAATGTGCTCACCTGGAGGACAGCTGCAATCTTGTCCCATGGCTCGCAGCTCGCCCAGGGATGGGGATCACCTGCTTCCTGCTGCTTTTCTCTCTGCTCTCCTTTCCAACAGCTTCCTGTGCCCTGGGATGGCCCTACCTTGGGGTAGGCTGCCTCGCCTTCCTCTTGCTCCTTCCCCTCCTTGGGAGGACTTTCTGCCCTTCCGAAACGAGATGACTTCTGCATGCATTCCTTCCCCTTGTGTGTATTGGTGCCTGAGACAGCAACGGGGTCGTCCCCGGAGCCAGCTGTAGGGCCTGTGCCAGGCTTGGAGGGGCTGCAGGGAACATGCCAGGGGCTGGAGGGGCTGGATGTGAAGTACTATCAGTAAAGAATTTCTTTCTAAAATATATTAGAAATCTAACTTTTCAGTGTAAAGCTATTAGTCCATGTCCTGTCACTCCAGGCCCTGATAAAGACCCCCTCCCCAGCTTTCCTATAGGTTGCCTTTAAGTACAGGAAGGCTCTCAGCCTGGCACACAGTAAAAGTGATGGCAGATCCTTCACTATATTATTTGAATTTCACGTAAATAGAACAGACTATCAACTTACTTAGGAGAAGTAATACAATTTCAGAACTATTCAAAACCAAAGGCATTCCAAACTAAGTTTAAGTTCAGAGGAAATCCAAAGAAAAAACTAATTTTGAAACTAATAATCAGAGACAATAATCTTCTTCAAATGATAGATTTTCCTCCTGTACTGGGTAATATTGGTCTGTCTTTAATGCTCATCCAGACATGGCTTTGACACCGAGTATCTTGCTTTGCCTCTGCATTAAGTCTTCTTCTCATGTGAGGTAAATGTCCTGCTCTTATGGGATGGGCTTAGGAGACATACGCGCTGTGTCTCATGATGCTTGGATATCATCTTAATTCTGGGTGAAGATGAAAGGTCTCACTGCTTCCTGAACAGGGAAGTGGATGTCTGCAGTTAAGAACCCTCTGTCTAATCTAGAAACATGAAGGAAGAAGTTTGCTGGATTGCAAGTGACAGTGAAGAAAGCCACAGGTGACATATCTGACTGATTAAAATGTTATTTAGCTCAGGGCATGGCTAATGATGTGGAGCTGGAATAGTTTGACGACTGTAATTACACTCACTATCACTGTTACTTGTTTATAGGATGGTAATGCCTAAAGGTCCCACTGGAGCCTGAAACAAGGTTGTGCTGGGTGCTGCACGTGCATATCTCAGTAGCGCTTTGATAGCTAGTGATACAAACAGACAAAACAGAGATTGAAAGGAGAAACGGGGGGACAGAGATAAGAAGATCTTCCTGCAGGTCATTTAGGGTAAGAGCCAGGACTTCAGTGCATCCAGCTCTCTAGTGCTCTGCTGGCCCAGTGAGATGAATGGAAAACATTGCAGCCTTGGAAAAATAGTGCTTCTTCTAATTCTTTGGCCAGTTTTGATGATTTAGGACTGCTTTATTTATTTATTTATATATTTTATTTTTTCTTTTCCCCATTTGTGCTGGAGAAGGTGAACTTTTTAAATACCTATTCTGAATTCAAATATCATTTTCATTGTTATGTTTCTGTTTTGTTGGCACTATTCGTAATGACTTCTACCCTTCAGTGGAAGCAAAAGCTTATCATACCATAAAAGTGGAAAGGTCACAGAAAACTTCAGAGCTTTTGAAGAAAGCTGAGGAAAATCCATTCCCTGTTCTAGGCAGAGAGAGTGGCTGATTTCCAGACAGGTAAATGGGCAGGATAAGGCCACTTCATGTCCGCTGATGGCCAGTTGTATGGACCGCGAAGATAATGGACTAGCAGCACAAGAGACAGTGCCAATAATCTAATCCAATACAATCTATTTCAAGTGGTAGAGACCTGATACTCTACGACAATGTGAGGAAGACCAAACTGTCAGGCAAACTTTGAGATGATCATGTTCAGGATCTAAAACTCTTAAGACAAGTGTCAACACAGGAAGGGTGAAATAAAGGCATGAATGCCATACAAGTACTGATAAATCTCAGGAAGTCTGGAAACCAGGGCAAATGGATGGAATAAGATGGTGCTTTGTGTTAGCAAGAAGCAGAGGTTAGGGAAATGTTATGGGTCAGCAATAGAGTGGTTTTGTGCAAATCGCTGCTAAAGAAAGACAGCCTTGCTAGCCTGCTCTTTGCTCTTAGCTCCAGTCTACAGTTATCAGACACATAAACAATAATGGGAATTACGGGAGACTTCAACTTCCCAGCAAAAGACTGAAAGATGATTACCACTTATTCTCATACAGATATACTATGTGATGGATTTCTTCACAAAAGTGAAAAAATATAAGACCATTTTAGACTTGGCTCCTGTACGGGTTTAAATGTAGTAAGATTTGAATAAAGTCTGATCATGAGCTGACTTTTCTCATTTTACATTTCAAGACAGACAACACCAGGCTTAGAACGAAGGTTTTGAGGCTTAGAAATGCAAACTTTGAAATCTAAGGAAATGAATCATTGAGTCTGACTAAGCATCTCTGAGACTGGAGTGCAGAGAAGGCAGAGTTAAAATTCAAAATTCAGATGGGAAAAAAGCAATGAGAAAAGGTACATTTCAGAGGTTAAAAACTGCAAAAATAAAGTACGAATGACCCAAAACCTCCTTCACGTAGGAAATTAAACAATAATAGTAAATGATACTTAAGCCACAGAAACCAGGGGGAACAAAGAGAACAAATTAGGACAGTTGCATACTCGAGGCAAAAATAGATCAAAAGTTAATGATGTCTCAAATGCTGCAAATCTTATTTCCTGCATCTAACAGCAACAACAATGTGATATTAAGGGCAGTGACAGGATTCCCATTGCAAATGAGGGTAGGGCACTAGGCACAACATCATCTGAGGTGAAATAAAAATCTACAGTGATTCAAGTGAAAAATGACAAGCTGATATCTACCTAGCCTATTAACAGCATTGGCACACAGAACAACAACTCAAGTAGGAAAAATACGTCACAACTGTGCAAATCAGGGATAGTCCCCAGAATGGGAGAGTAACAAATATACTTCTGTCCAGGAGAATGTAAAGAGTGATCCAGACAAGTGCAGGCCTGTTAGTTTGACATCAACGCTGGGCAAAGTTTTGTGGCAAGAAGAGATAAGACTAGGGAAGTAGCGGGTAATGTGGAATTTACAAGATAATTTATTAAAGCTAATTTGTTTCCAGAGAATTTAGTAGCTTGCCTTTGTAGGACCAGTGCTCCCCTACACAGGGGATGAACTACATCTATTTCACTTTCTGTGAGCTTCTGATACATTATCTATGGATTTGGGCTTTGGGGCTGCAAGTGAATCAAGGGAGTTTGCAATTGTTCACACTGTTCGAAGAGGGAATTACCGGCAAAGGAGAGGTTCCCTGTAGTGATTCTCAGAGACAGTTCTGAAACTGCAGCTGCTAAGGAGGCAAAGACTCATGGAGAAATGTAGGCTGGAAGGGAGCTCTGAAAACCCAACCTCCTATTCAGAGCAGAGATGACTTCAAATTTAGGTATGTTCAGTATGGACATGGTGGCCGAAGACTAAAAATTTCATATGAGCTTTGAGATTTCCAGGTGACATAAAGTTGGGAAGTCCTACCGAGCCTGACAGAAGGATATCCCTTGTGATTGAAATGGTTCAGGTGAAGTGACATTTGATAATACAAAGTAGAGCCATGCTTAGAGATTCTCAACCAAGGGTGTTTTTTTTTTTTTGTTTTGTTTTTTTGTTTTTTTTTTTTGTCATGTTTGCTATATGGCAGTCAGGAGTTTAAAACAAACAATAAAACAACAAAACCCCATGTTCATACACTGTTAACAGAAGAACTGAAAAAGTTAAGTGGTTATATGGTGTGTATGGCTATTCTTTTTTTTTTTTTTTTTTTTTTTCTCCAGTATAAATACACCTGACAGGGCAGCCCTGCCACACATTTAAGACATGAGGCAAAATTCTGCCACTTGTATTCACATTGAACTTAGGAGGAAGTGTTCAGAAGACAGAAGGAACAAGTTGCCTATTGTGTGGAAGGGAATTAAAGGACATCATTCTGCTCAGCCAGATGCCAGTTGAGAGAAAAATATGATGTCTCTGTGAAAATGCATTTCTTGAGTAAATATCAAGGAGAATTAGGAAATGTGTAAGTTGGGAGATACATCTGAAATGATGATTGCAGTTGGCTTATGAGGAACTTTGGACAGGAAATTGGTAGAAACTTCCCATTTCAAGAATAAAGTGCACCATAGATATGAAGTCAGCATTCACCTAAAGAGTAGAGGCCAACTCAAAGCCCCCACAACAAAGCAGTGGACAAACCAGAACACTAACATGTTGTGGTCTAGAGTCACACAGATATACATAAGTTTACTATACCTAAACATCTGAGGGGTTCCTTTGAGAGGCGGAGGGCTTGTGCCCCATTTCCATTTCCACTCTCAGTGTCCCCTGCCTCAGAGAAGGATCCCAGCTGCTTGGCTTCCCTGGCCTCTGATGCCAGGCTACCAGAGCAGGTATCCCAGCATCGCAGCAAACAGGTGACAATTTGAGTGCCACAGCAGTCCTCAATGCTAGCTGGACACTCAGGGCATTTGTGGCCACCCACCTTTGTGAGCTCCAAGGCTGACAGTGACTCTCTGCTGAGCTGCCACAGCTCTCAGGCGTCCCGGTGACAGAGCTTTCGGCGCTAAGCTTACTGCCAGGAGAAAAGGCTGCCGTGAAATGGCTGCTCCACAATGCCAGGAGCAAGGTCTGCTGGGCTGGGGGTTCGCAGGGGAGCTCAGCCTTGGGCCTGGCAACTGCGCCTGGAAGCCAGGGACGGCCTTGGTGTGCAGCTGGACACCTGGGCCTGAGAAAGCAAGGTCTCTTTCCAGACACTTGGCACCATCGTCACCCAGTGGCTGTCTCAGGGGGACGAGAGAAATGCACAACATCTCTTCCTTCCCTGAAAAAGGGACGGATTTGGACCCCAAAGCAAGCTCCTTTCTATCAAAAGCATCACGTCCTCCTGTCTTTCTTGTATTTGGCTATGACTTTAGGAATCCCTGCAATCCCTGCAGCTGTGTCCCCTGCCAGCTTCTTGTGTGCCCCAAGCATCCTCGCTTGCAGGGCAGTAGAAGATGCAGAAAAGGCCTTGCCTTAGTGGAAGCACTGCCCTGCAGGAGCTCCAACATCCCTCTCAGCAGCACGCTGTAGCCCCCAAATGCCCTCGAAATGGCACATTTCAGCTACTGGGAAGGAAATGAGCTCGCTCAAGGTGAGCTACCCGCTCAAGGCCCAGGTGTCTGTGAGGCGGTGTTGGCAAGGAGTCCTGTTGTGTGAGTCCGTTCTTTGTGGGTGCTCCGTCCCCACAAGGCTTGCTTTTCAAGGCCCAGGAGAGTCTTGTGGGCACTGGCCTGGGGTCCCAGGCTGAGCCAGCTGCTGGCTGGCAATCAGGGAGGCTCGCTCGGTGTCTTGGCTTGGGTTTGCATGGCCAGGCTGTGGGAGCGAGGGGCTGCAGGGGTGTCCTCTGTGAGGAGAATGCAGCAGCTGCCCCATGGGAGCTCAGGGCCGCTGCCAGGAGGCTCCTTCCAGGAGCGACCCACCCGCTGCTGCCCAGAACGCAGAGCAAAAGGATGATGTTTGCGCCTGGGGGAGAGCCCATCTAAGAAAGGGAACAAAAGGTGCTGCCCAGCAGCGTCTGGCTCAGGGAGGAGTGAGAAAGCTCTGTGCAGCCCCCAAGGTCCGTGCAGCAGGAGGCAGGAGGTGCTCCAGGCTCCCAGCAGCAGTTCCCCTGCGGCCTGTGCAGGGAGAGGCCCCTGGTGGAGCAGGCTGTCCCCCTGCAGCCCATGGGTCCCCCGTGGAGCAGATCTCCACGCTGCAGCCCCCCTGCGGGTGGAGGAGCCCCCGGTGGAGCAGGCCCCGGGCTGGACTGGAACAGGCTGTGCTGAGCCTGCTTTGCCCGTGACGCTCCTTGTGGAGTGATCTCCCTGTCCTTCTGGCAGCCCTTGAGCCCTTGCCAGCCTCTTTTCTCCCCTTGGCGTTGGAGGAGGGGCAGGGAGAGAGCGCTTGTGCTGGAGCTCAGCTGCCCAGCTGAGGAAAACCACCACGGCTCTGTCTTGCCGCTGCTGCAGCACGCTGGTAGCAGCCAGCACCGTCTGTTCTTCGAGCCTCAGCAAGCCCACAGCATCTTCCCAGAAGGGATCCCTTTCCTTCACGCCTCCAGAGGCTGAGGGCTTGTGCCCTGTTTTCAAGCGCTTTCTCAGTGCCCCCTTCCCCAGAGAAGGATCCCAGCTGCTTGGCTTCCCTGCCCTCTGCTGCCAGGCTCCCGCAGCTGCTATCCCAGCAGCGCAGCAGCCAGCTGACAATGTGCTCGCCTGGAGGACAGCTGCAATCTTGTCCCATGGCTCGCAGCTCGCCCAGGGATGGGGATCACCTGCTTCCTGCTGCTTTTCTATCTAATCTCCTTTCCAACAGCCTCCTGTGCCCTGGGATGGCCCTACCTTGGGGTAGGCTGCCTCGCCTTCCTCTTGCTCCTTCTCCTTCTTGGGAGGACTTTCTGCCCTTCCGAAACGAGATGACTTCTGCATGCATTCCTTCCCCTTGTGTGTATTGGTGCCTGAGACAGCAGCGGTGTCGTCCCCGGAGCCAGCTGTAGGGCCTGTGCCAGGCTTGGAGGGGCTGCAGGGAACATGCCAGGGGCTGGAGGGGCTGCAGGGAACATGCCAGGGGCTCGAGGGGCCGCAGGGTGTGTGACAAGGCTTTGAGGGGCCTCAGGTCCTGCCGCAGTGGTTGAAGTCGATGCAGGGAACATCAGAGTTGTTGGAGGGGCTGCAGGTAAAATGCCAGGGCTTGCAGCAGCTGCAGGCTGCGTCACAGCTTTGCATCAGGTCAAGACGCATTTTCCTAGAACCATACATTTCCTCCTGAAGGGGCTGAAGAGCATGGAATGGTCTTCAAAATGCACAGAGCAGACCCCAGCAAATGTAGAGCTGCTGCTAGCAAGTAGGTAACTTTATTGTTCCTGTTGTTAATTTTGTTTCACAACAACAGATGCAAATATGTATCTTGAATGAGGGCAAAGGTGACCTTGGATCTGAAGCACACAGGCGTTCGCTAGTGTCCCCCCATCCGGAGTGAATCCAGAACGACTCGGAAGGAAAAATAAAATCCAAACCAGTGCGTTGTGATAAAGAGAGTTTAATAGGGTAGAAAAGGAATAAAAACCAACAAAATAATAAATAATGATACTTACAGTTTATAAGATATTAATATATAAAAATATTTAATGCTATTAAATACTTATAATTTTATAATAATAAAACAATGCCATACTGTACAACACAGTCAATAAAGTGGATTTAATTAAATAAATAAGAAAACTAATAAATTAAATGAAAATTTTAAAATTTAAATTTAATACAAATAAAACCCATTTGTCCCATTCCAATGAATTGCTATCCCCATCATCACTTCCCATCCCACTGATCATTTGCTATCCCAAAGACCTCCCAGTTCTTATCCCCTTGGCATGCCAGTGCAAGAAGAAGTGCTCTGCAGGCAGAGGCCTTGCTGAGTGACCACCTAAGGAGAGGAATTTAATCCAGAAGGCAGGAAAGAAGAGCAATGCCCCGAAAGAAGAAGCAAGTCTTGTCTCTCAGCCCTTTGGTGTCCCAAGCAGCAGTTGCCATGGCCAAGCTTTCCCAGCCCAGCTGCTGCCAGCATCTCCCCAGCTTGCCATTGCCACCTTCCTGGGTGAGGCGCGCGCGCATTTGCCATTGGCGCTGTTGCCATCCCTGTGAGTGGCAAGCCCATCCCCTAGCTCCAGCACGAGAGAGGGGAGAGGGCAAGCGAGAGGGGCAAGGGCTGAGGAGCGTGGCTGAAGCTGGAGCAGGTGCCTGCAGAGGTCTCTGTGCCTGCCTGGGTGCTGCGGGGGCCGTCGAGGAGAAGCCCGAGGTCGGTCACGGGTAGCTGGAGCCTGGCACTGTCGGCGGGGCGCTGGGCATGCTGCTGGGGCTGCTGGAGGTGGGCTGCGGCTGCACACAGGCCAGCTGGCACGCTGGCCCCAGCGCCTTGGCCCTGGCCCCCAGCGGCTGCAAAGTCTCGCTGGGGGTCTTTGTCCCCGGCTGCTGGCGCTGCAGCGTCCTGGCCCCGCTGGCCTGGGGACAGAGCCTGTCCTGGGGCCGCACGGCACGGGGCTCCCCACTCGGAGTCTCCGGCAGCAGCCGCGCTCTGCGGGGAGGTGGCGCCGCTGCTCCTTGCCCCCCTGCAGCCCCCGGGCTTCGCGCTCTCTTGCTGGGTGCCGTGGTGCTGTTGATCGCCAGCTGCTGCCCGCTGCTGCCTGCTTCCCTGCTGCTGCCAGCCACCGTGCTGCTGCCACCCGTCTTCCCCTGGCACGGTCTCTTGCGGCCTTGGCCAGCCTGGCCCAGCAGCGTCTTCCTCTCCTTGCCGGGGGGGTTCTCTGTCGTCGGCCTCCTGTGCTGGCAGCTCTGCGCTGTCCCGGGGGTGCTGCTGGGCGCAGGGCGCTTGGCCCCCCGCTTGGTGCCGGTGGACGCAGGGGCAGGCGGGGGGCTCTTGAGGGGACCCAGGGGGCGTTTGGGCAGGGGTCTCCTATGGTCAGTGCGGCCCTTGGGGTTGGGGCGTTTCTTGGGGGAACTCGGGGGGGATTTGGGCTGGGGTCTACTAAGGGCACTGGGGACCTTGGGGTTGGGGCGGGTCTTGAGGGAACGCTGGGGGGGTTGGGGCAGGGGTCTACTAAGGGCACTGAGGAGCTGGGTGTCAGGGAGGCTCCTGGGGGGACTCAGGGGTGGACTGGGTAGGGGGCTCCTAAGCGCACTGGGCAGGGGACTGGCTGCAGGGCTGAGCGGGGGGCTCACTGCTGGCACGACGGGGGACTGCAGCGACAGCCCACCCTCAAGCTTCTCGGGGCGCAGCCCAGGGGTTGAGGGGACCTCACCGAGGGCTCCTGTGGCTTCCAGTCCCTGCGTGCTCGGCTCCTCGATGTCCTCGCAGAGGTCGGGCAGCTGCGAGAGGAAGCGGCTGAGGGCAGGACTGCTGGGCAAATCGGGGAAGGCGTCCTGGGGCTCCACGGCATCGAGCCAGCTGAGCAGCTCCTCCATGCCGGGGATGGGGATGTCCAGGTCGGCCAGGAGCTCGTCCTGCATGTGCTGCAGCTGCTGGCTGTCCCCTGCCAGCTCTGGAAAGGCCTCGGCAAAGGCATCAGGGCCCAGCTCGGGCAGCTGCGGGGGCTCCTCAGGCACCTGCAGGGCTGTCGCCGCTGAGGACGAAGCAAGAAAATCCCCCAAGACGGGCGATGTCAGCTTTCCCATGGCCCCTGGGTGTGGGGCGCCCAGCGGCCGGCTGTGCCAGCCCCAAACTCACCGTCAGGCGTCGCCGTCTGGGTGCTGGCGGTCCTTGGAGCCTGGGCAGGCTTGGGGGCAGTGGGGCCGGGCAGCGGGGGCCCCTGGTCCTCGCTGAGCCCCACGGCGTGCAAGCAGGGCTCCGGCAGCTGCCCCCGGCTGCTGCTCAGGGTGCGGGGCGTGGGGAGCGCCTGCCCCCGCAGCGGAGGCCCCGGGACGAGGGGTGGCGGGGGGTTGCGCTGGGTGGGGGCCTGCAACAGGCAGGTGCCTGCGGGGTGCAGGAGCTCCCCATGGAGCACGGCCCTGGGCCCCAGCCCCAGCGCATGGTGGGGTACCAGTGTCCCCATCACCATGGGCTGTCCCCACTGATGGACGGGGGCACAGGGAGGAGCGGTGTGGGGGAGCTGCCCCCCGGCGGGGAGCTGCACCAGCTGCAGCTGGTGCCCCATGGTTGGGAGCTGCACCAGCTGCAGGTTTTGCTCCACAGCGGGGAGCTGCACCAGCTGCAGGTTTTGCCCCACAGCGGGGAGCTGCACCAGCTGCAGCTGGTGCCCCACGGCGGGGAGCTGCCCCACAGCAGGGAGCTGCCCCCCGGCGGGGAGCTGCCCAAGCTGCAGGTGGTGCCCCTGGGCTGGGAGGTGCCCCCCAGGTGGCAGCTGCACCCCGGCGGGGAGCTGCAGCACCTGCCCCTGGACCCCCGGCACCACGTGCCAGACGGTGGCCTGGGGCAGCGCGGAGGGGAGGGTGGGTACCTGCGGGGGCTGCAAGGGCAGCGCCGTCGCTCCGGGGAGGGAGGGCAGCAGCCAGGCAGCCACCGTTGGCGGCACGGCTGGGACGACGAAGGGGGAGTTTTGCGTCTGCGCAAGCCGCGGAAGCCGTCTGGGGAAACCCTCTGTGGGAAAAAGGCCGCTGGGCTGAGCTCTGGGGCGCTGGGCTCGCCAGCAGGGCCGCAGCCCCAGGAGGAGCAGGAGCCGGCTGCTGGACCTGCCATGGTGGCTGGAGAGTGGGGCGGTTGCTTGGGGAACCCGGGCAACGGGGGTTCCGTCCCAGCGGCTCACCAGCCCCTCGCCGACATCTGAACTGACTGGAGAAGGCGGCTTCCAAAGTCCTCCCATTAAACGGACTACATTTGAATTCTATGCTAAAATTGGTGAGCTGTACAGAATAGTAGGACCAAGCTACCTGCTTTGATAGCAAACGGTTGACCTTAGGTAAGTTACAGTCATATGAAGGTTTGACTGGATGGCATCCTTGGTTTACTAGTGATCAAAGCTGACCAAATCCTAGCCACAGAACAGAAGCGTTCACTAACTTGCTAGAGAGAGCACTTAGGAATGCAGGAATTTAACTGCTTTAATGCTGCTCTTTCTCTCACGTATCTGCAATTTCCTTAAATCACAAATTGTCACTAGCTATCCTTGTTCATTTATTCAAAGGAACATGATTCCGGTTTAAAAGGCACTCTAACAAGTCCTCCGTTGTTCCTAGTCTGTCCCTAGCTTCTTTGAGAGGTTCAATACAGTAGAAAATTAAAAATAATAAACCAGCAAATAATTAACGTGTGGAAGTGGTCTTTTTTCAGATTAGATTCCACCATTCAGAAAATCCTGCTTAAGAGACATTTTTTCTTTGCTTTGAAAGACTGACCTTCCCCAAAAGGAAACTAATTAGTATCTTCAGGCTTGACGAAATACTTGAATTCCTCAATTTAACAGAATTGCTTTGCACAGCCCTCCTATCCTGCTTACCTTGCAAGCAGTGTATCCAAGTGGGGCGGGTACTGCTGTATTTATCAACGAACATCTCTTTCACGTATATAGCCCAGGGATCCCCATGCCCCGCACTTGTGTAATGCATGCAAGACGTTGACTTTCTTCCTCTACTTTGGACTGGTTTAGAGAGAACGAGTTCGCCATCTGCTGGCCAGAGAATTCACTGAAGCCCGAAGAGCAGTAGAGCAGAGGCATTTTCTTCTGTGCTCTTCCTGATTTTTCAGCTAGAAGAGATACTTCCAGTCTAGTACAATCAGGATTCTTTTGACATTAGTATCGTAAAAAGTCCATTTTTGCAACACTGGAATTTGAAAGACCTCCGTTCAGTCCCTAATTTTGTTCTTGATAATGGGACAGATTGCATGAATGCAAAACCATTTGCCTTTAACCTCTTTATTTCAGGCCTTCTTTCCTAGTGGCCATTCAAAACTGGGAAAAAAATAGTCTACCAAGTGGGGGTTTTTTTTGATTTGATAATAAATCTGCAGACTGTTAAGTCATCAAGCACTTCAAGACTGTTTGAAATAATCTCGAGATTAATATAAAAGGAATTCCTCACACACGCTGCGGCCGCTTACCTTTAGTATAGTCGTTGGATGCGATGGAGCAGTATTTCTTGCTTTCGCCTGCACTGGAAGTCTTCCCTTCCTTGTAAGGTTGTTTACTGCTCTCACTTCTGCATTACTGACATGAAGAGCCATCTGGAGGATGGGATTCTTCCTTCTTCTCCCGCGTTATCTTCTGGAAACGAGGATCTAAGTGTTCCAAGGAGCCTTTTGCTTTCCTGGTGCTTCTCCTTTTTCTTCTTTTTCTTCTCCTTTTTCTTCTTTTTCTTACGCTTGCGATTGGCATTGTCAAAGCGGAGCGCACAGAAACACAAATCATGAAGTCTGAAAGAAACATGCAAGTTAAAAAGGGAAAAAAAGATGTGGCACTTGTTGCCTATATGAAACCTGATTTATTTTACCACAGGTGATGATTTGCAGCATGTCAGCTATTTTGTGGTGCTTTGTGCACACGCAACTTACTTTAGATGCAGCAAACTTAAGCCGTCAGATTGAAGGACCATAGGTCCTGGTTTGTACACAGATCATTAACAACGGCTAGCTCTGGAATACGTGCAAGCAGAAAAAATCTTTTAACCTAATCTGGAATGGTGTACGGATGTGATTCGAACTATGTGGTCCAAAGCTAGTGCTCTGACACAATTCAGCAAGAGCTTTCCTGTCTTCACTGATCAACCTAACAACATGATCCCCAGCCAGCTGGTGCTATCTGAAGAACTTAGAAACTACCAGAAAAAAAAAAAAAATAAATAAAATAAAAGGAAGACATGAGAAGCACCCAGAAAAGAATTAGGATAAAAAATGCGGAGTATGCTGGAATCCTTGCTTACTTGGAATCCTTCTCTCCATCTTTATCCTTAGACTTCTTTTTCTTCCAGAACTTGTGATATTTTTGCATTTTTTTCACCACCTACAAGCTCCTTTTCTATCTTTCTGTCTTTCCTTTCTATTTCACTTTCACTACCTTCTGCACGGGTATATTTTCTTTTTCTGTTTCCTTCTGTTTCAGTTTTCTGGCGACAGTTCTCCAAATGAGCTGACACAGGTGGAAGCGCATGTCTTTCACGAGAATGTCTTCTGGAATGTTGCTGAGGTACCGAGCAACGATGCAAGTCTGCTCGGGGTGTGCCAAAGCGACGTACATCTTCCTCTCTCAAGAGGGAACCGTGAGGCCATCCGCTTTTGTAATGATAATGCTTATGTGACCTGCTGTAGTAAGTTGCAGTCGATCTGTCAAAGGCTGAATCGCCGTGAGAGAACTTTCTCTCTCTACTGTCTCCTGTCGCATGAGGTGAATAGTAATCCTTGTAATAGCCACATCTTTCCCATCTCCGTGCTTCGTCTCGATAGTATCTTTCTCTGCTCCAACTTCTTTCCCCTTTGGATCGGTAGTACCTATTGCTACCTTGTTCTGATCTTCCTCCGCTGCCAGATCTGTACTTTGAATATTTGACTGCTCTTCTGCCATTCTCAGGGCTGTTTCTTTCACGAGGGAAAGATCTGTACCTGCTTCCCTCCCAGTACTCCTGCTTGTGACTCTTTTGCTCAACAAATTCCACGCTCTGAGAACACCTCCTCTTGCTGGAAGGACCTGCTTTTTGACTCTCCTTCTCTTCACTAGGAGCATGTTCCCTCTTGCTTCGGTAATGCTCTTTCTCAGTGGTTTTAGTCTTGTCCTTTGTATCTTGGCGTCTATCTGCAATAGCTAAGGAAGAAAGATTGTTAGAGCTACATTCAGTGTCAGACTCGAGAGAGGAAGTTTGCCGCAATTTCTCACCAGGCTCAGAAGAGTCTTTGCCGGACAAAACATTTTCTTTTGAAATGAGGTCACGTTCTTTTGATCTTCTTGCTTTCTCCTTGTCTCCACCGTCATCACATTGGTACTGGGCGAGGTATTCATCATTCCCAGGAGATTTCGGAGGTTCCGCAACACTGCATAAAATAAAAACCCATTTCTCACTTCTGCTGAAGGACGTGAATATTAAGAGTAAAACCTTCCAAAGGCAAACAAACAAACAAAAACCTCCGGACTACAGGAACGCTCGCAAAGATATGCCATTTAGAAACCTCTCCTGTGATTAGGACACCTTCTTCAGCTCCCAGAGAAAGTGCTTTTTCCCCTCTTGCTTCTGAAGCCATTGCACTAAAAAAGCAAACGCATCTGTCTCCTTCCACCTGCTGCTCTGAGAAAAAAGGCATAGGGGCGAGCGGGGAACAGCCAGTGTTTCTCCAGACAGTGGAGAAAAATGGAAAAACATTCTATAAAGGAACACAAGTTCTCCTTGAGGCACCAACCTGCATCAGAGTGATATGCTCAGTGCTGATCATTAGTTCTGTTCGTGACACTGGACACACAGTATGGAATTGTACTAATTTAAATCCTTCCATTAAATACTATTAGTAGACAGATAAAACTGTAACGAACTTCCATAAAGTCTTGTCTTAATCAGACTGTGCTCATTTTACCTCATTTCCTCTGACAAGCTGTTCAGCTGGCTGGCTCTGAAGGACTCCGTGATGACTTCTCGATTGACTGAAGGCATAGCTCCAGGCATCTGCAATTAAAACGCACAAGTCAGCAGACAAAAAAATACTATTTGTAGTAGTACTGAGGACTAGTCTTGTCAGAATGTCTCCATTAAATGGTAAGCAAGACCGCTGTCAGTTGTATGCATTATCTACACTTCAAAGATAACCCCAACTCACCCCCCAAAATCTACTTTATGAAACTTAGGAATTTTTATCTCAGCTGAGCTTAAGTTGACAAGTTCTAATGTAAGCTCAGGTCTGCAAATTCTAAGGGGATAATACCACAAAGCCTTACGATCACATGTGTGCTGTGTTTTCTCAGTATTTCACCTGAATTAGGAACACAATAAACACTCCCGAATACATCGTAGGTGAGAAATTCTCGATGGAGCAAATCTATGTTTCAAGCAATCCATTTGTTTTAGAAAAGAACATCTCAGAAGGTTTAACAGGTTCAACTCGGCAAGTGGAATCATCAAGTTTCAGTCCGTTTTCTTTAGATTCAGTAACTAACCTAATAGCACCATTTAGTGAATCTGTTTTTGGCAGCTCATGCTGGGATCTTCCTTTGTCAGCATTCTGACAGGAAGAATTGGAATGCTGCAATGTACGGACTACCTTTCCAACCAAAATTCCATTAGAGGACATTGCATTGCAATTCCTTTGAAATAAGCCCTTTGACTCCTCCTCAGATTTTCCTGAAGATTCTGCACCATAAGGGACTGTGTTATCAGAGCTGAGTTTAGGATTTTCATTCACTGTTGGCTCCACAAAAATTTCATCAGAAACTTTTTTGTTTGTTTGCATTTGCTTCATTTGCATTACCGAATTTGTAATTGTGGATGAAGGAACAGCCTGGTAGAGATCTTCATCCTCCACAGCACTGCTAAGACAGTCAGGCTGTGACACAGTCTGACGAGCAGGCAATTTATTGTGAATACTGATGGTGATCTTCTGTTTTCTTGACGTATCAGTCATTGAAGGCCTGGTAATTGCCTGGTTTTGAACACAGGCCATTGGTGGTGCTGAAGATGGCCTTTTTAGGGTGACACCAGTGGTCTTTGTGTCCTCTTTTATGGATCCATTTCCATTTAAATGGCTTGAATTCTGTATTTAAAAAGAAGAAATTGCAAGATGGATTAACGCAAACACTGCATGTAACATTTTGAAACACAAAACTCTCCTACTGAGTGTTTCTACAAATGGTCTTAACACCTAAAAAGAAAAACACACTGCCCTTTAAGGATAAATGCAAGTCCAATAAGCGTATTCAATTCCTGCTTTTGGTTTACTGCAGATTGGTATCAAATTAACATCATCTTTGAAAACCAGCCAAGCAACTTAACATTACCTGCTGCTATTCCCAAATATATTTATTTTCCCCTTTAAACATACCCTGAAAAGCCTGAAGTAATCGTTCTGGTGCTCAGGAATAAGACATTTAGTTTTCCCTGTCTTAGCTAAAGTGACGAGGATAGGAAAAACAAGTCCTCTTTTAAATGATTTGAGGATTAGTACACTCTGCTTAAATAGTCAAAGAGCGTAGCTCTCTGTGCTTTAGAAAGCTGTCTTGGAGGTATAAAGTAATGGAGTCGCATGGCTGCACAATTTAGCAGTAACCACTGTTTGAATGACTCTGGCTGTAGCATGAGGGCTGTGAAGAAAGCTGCAGCGTGGGAAGGAAAACAAAACTAAGATGCCGAAAACCAAACAAAAAACCCCACACCAAACCCCAAACCCACTAGCAGTTTGGTGCCGTTATCTGCCCTCCCGCTTCCCTGAATTACCTTAATCATATGAGGAAGAAGTCGTGGTCCCAGAAATCCAGCCTGCTTACTATTAGCCCCCTGCTGACCAGGAGGGAATGAACAGGGATAAGATGGTGCTGGCAAGTAAAACGCACGTTCTCCAAGTGTCAAATCATAGCGCCTTCAGAAAAGAGCAGTGATCGTAGTTTAGTTTTTCTTTCAGCCTACTCTTGGATTAAATCCCATCCTATCATTTTAGAGGAACAGCTCATACGATATGGAAGCCTTCTCTACAGAAGGCTTCGCCAAGACTACAGACTGAAAAGTAGAGAACAGTCTTCCTACTAAGACTATCACTTGCAGAGCAATAATTCATTCTTACACCACAGATGACCTTCATTTCTCTCCTTCTCTAAATTAGCCAGCTACAGATAACACATAGATAGAAATTTACACAAGTGCTGCAGTTTAAGGCCAAGCAACAAAAGATAATAAACGACACAGAGAATTTCAGGTTAGACAGAACTGAATTAGACAAATAATAATCTTCTCCCGGGACAGCAAGAAAAACACTTGCAAAACAGAAAAATATCAATAACAGGAAAGTAAATCTCTTCTGAACACATTTTAAGATTTGTTATTACCTGATATAAAAAAGTATGTAAGCTTGCTGACCAAGAACTCTTTTAATGTCAGTATGCACTACTTTAGCATCATTCATCTGATACCAAAGTCCATTACCAGCCTGCAAATAAAGACAATGATTTCTTTAGGTGAATTGCACGTTTTCCAGTTGAAATCACGGATAGGAACAAAATACACATGTGTCAAATAAAAATATAATGAAATCTTTTTCCCTAGAAACAGTAGCTGCTAGTCATGCTTTAATTGGTTTGCCAGCACAACCTTTACCCTGTTAGAAATGCTGTTGACTTCTACCTTTACATAGCATATATAGTGTCCTGAGTGACAGCTGACACCGTGATGTACCAGCACCGCGTATAAGGCATAGAGCAGTGGTTCTCCCATTGACTGCGACATGTAGGCTCTCAGGTCCAAATACTCCGGATATTTCACCTCCTAAAGAGACATCAAGAAGATAGAAAAATTATCCCAGAGTACTTCGTGGACTAGCCAGAGAAAAACACTTCCAAAAAACACAGACTAGAATTGATTTCTAGAATATATTTCTCGAATATATTTCTTGATTCACTACAAATAAGTCTTCCCATAAACAACGGTTAAGACTAGAAGTTGCAGAGAACTGTTTCCTGATGAATCAGCCTTCTCAGAGGAAAGCATATGCTTCTTGTCAAGCGGGAACTTTATTGATATTAAGAGAAAGAATAAACCATAGTCGTTAGTCTACAATTATTGTCTGAAAATATTAACAACTTTCAGCTTTGGGGGATGTCCCATTACACAATGATATAGTTGCATTACAGTGGTAAATATACCTTGTTGATCTTTCCACCTGTGAAATCTGCAAATCTTTTCAGTGATATTGTGAGAACCTTGGAAGAACGGTGTATGGTAAATCTCTTGGATGCAGGAACCATCTTTTTACACCTTAAAAACAAGCAGAGATAAGTGTTTGAAGGCATCTTCTTTTTTCGCCCCCAAAACAAACTCCTTTTAATGTCTCACGCATGCCTATGCTATTTGAATGATATTTACTTGCATAATAGGTTGGTCTTTTTTCTTTTCATAAACCCATGCACTGCGTGTCAGGTTTGTTAATACACAGAAGAAGGTCAATTTTCCCAACAACTCAGAGCATAGCGGGAACAGGAATCTCTCACAAAAGGGTATGACCAGGTTGGATGGCAAGGTACCATTTCTTGGTCTACAAAAGTGGCTATTTGAACTCCAATCCTGGAAACATTCTTTCAGCTTTCAAGGGGAATACAAATACTGAAAGCGGAACGAGAGAGCCTTGGTCCCCAGGGCTAGAAATTGCAAATAATCTCCAACATAGGTCGACTATCAACATCAAAAATACAACAGAAGCACATGGTCATTCTACAGGAGGGAGACATTTAACAGTAGGAAGTCTTCATGTACTGAGCTTGTCTGGAAAGACACTGAAACCATCTGCCATCCTTTGAAACAAAATAGTTCAGTTTGACACATTGCCTGCTCCAAGGTAGGACCTACGGTGTAAGCAGTGAAAATTAGCCACTAGCCCAGAGAACAACGGAAACTGGGCAGTTTACATCAAGAAAAGTACTGTCGAGAGCTAATAAATAGAAAGAACAAAAGTAGCCCTTTTTGAATTCTGATGGCAAAATACAAGCCAGAGAATTGCAAACCCATAGGGAATGCCTATGAACAAGACTTCCCCCTTCCAAAGAATCAAAAATCCAAGTCTTTTATAAACGTCCACAAAACTTGTAAGTAGATCCAAAGTTTAGAGGTAGTCCAACAGAGTCATGCAACATAGAAAACTGACATCTAGGATTAAGACCTAATTCGTCAAAATCTTACTCGCTACATTTATAGCAATTCTCTCCATCCAGCTCTTCAGGTTTCACAAAGAGTTCCAGAGCTCTGCTAACAGACGAAACCGCCTAGAGCAGCGAGAAAGAAGAGCGCAAAGTCACCGTAATTCAGAATTCCAGAGACATACTAGTAGTTTATAAGAGAATCTTACTAACATACTCAAGCGATCTACTAGGAGCACTGTGAAGAAGGAGGCAGAAAGAGCATGCTCAGCATTGACCTCACCTGGAAGGCATTTGACTTTGGAACAAATACTTTTCCAGTAGCCTAGACAGCATCTACAGTGTACTTTGTCATCAATACTGGGGACAAATTCATCAGTCTAACAATTAGATGTACATTGAGGTAGAACAACAAAGAAGTATGACAGCATTATAATTTTTGCAGAAAGAGAATTCTTTCCCCTTAAACCCCATGCAAATGTGGAGACTATTTACATGGGTTCCACGGAAGGACAAAGTCCAATCCACTTCCTTAGCACCACCAAGCTCTTACGTTTTAACATTATATGTGGTTTGGTTTTTTAAGTTAAACAAGTTTAATTTAGAAAGTTATGCATGTACTTAAACATCATGAATTATATTTAGAAAACATCTTACCTTTATATCCAAAGTGATATCAAGAAATGCCTCATACGTATCCGAAACTGCTTTGCAATTCAAGCACTTCACTGGAAGCAAAATATAAATGCTTAACATTATGTGAAGGAGACTAACTGTCCAAATTCAAGTTGTTGACAGATACTAATTTAGACAAACTACAGACTGCTTTACTACCGACAAAAGTCACAGATCAGTTCTAAGGACAGGAATATTTTTTCAAGTACCTCTCGATCTTAGAAATCCTCCAAATATTTGATGAATGATGGTGGTAGCTTGAGAAGATCTGTCCAATCTGGAAATAAATTATAATCAGACCTCAGAAGATTTAAGGCACAGAGTCAACTCTTCAAAGAGTTTGATGAAAACCAAGGATGATGTAGACTTGCGTTGCTGATAGTAAATAAGGCACTAAAAGGTGCTAGAGATCATTTTTGAGAGTAAATAAAGGACTAGAAGGTGCTAGAGAATGTGTGAAAGTGAACTTGTTTATGCTTACTCGGTGCTTCCGTTCAAGCACGCTTCCTGCATAGCATCAACAGTATAGCGCAAGAACTCGTGTGCGTCTTCTTGACTGCCAAAACGGAAATGTTGTCCTATTCCTAAATAAGAAGATGATAGTATTGACCTCATTTAAAAATGAAATCATTCTTGTATTTCTAAAATCTCTCTTCATTGGAGTGTTAAAACCACTTAGACACATCAAATAATTATTTGAAGATTACAAGCTATCGAAAAGAAACACATCTGAAGCCACTTACGACTGAGATTACTGATAACATGCGTAGGCTCGATGGCATCAACAGTGCAACGCAGGGCCTGGTTAATGTGAGTCTCCATCGTGCACATCATGCAAAAATCTTGTTCACGACCTGAAGAGTGAAAGAACAAAGCATCCCAGTCCAGCGAAATATCCAGAACTACAAACATCTAAGTACAATTTAAACTATAGATACAATATCCACTCTCCTTGCTACATTCTATTCTCCCAAGATGCCAATGTCCCAACAGTCTTGTAACATTTCATTTCACACAACTTGACAGAAGAAAAATATCCACTAAGCCTGTATTCAAATGCATTTTGTGATGAGAAATCTAAAAGACTACTGCAAAGTCGCAGTTGTAAAAGCTGACAGGAATGTGAACTCCACAGGCTGCAAACTGTATTACTCTCTAAAATTACTACCAAATGCATTACTGTCCAATGCACTTCATTATTCCCATGAAGCAATAAATGATCCTTTAATAAACAAACAAACAAACAAACAAACAAATAACTAACTAAATAAATAAAACATGGTGCATTAATTGCACTCCATATGCTATTCGGAGCCCACTGCTAATACAGTGCTCAAAGCCAGCTGCTACAGGTAAAATCAGGCAAATAAGCTTATCTCACAGAATCACTGCTGTTCTTTCACCTTCAGAGCTATCCAACAGATTCAAAATACTGTTAGAAAGTACTCACATGACTGGCTGTGCTCAAGAGAAAGCATGTAATTGGCAAGTGGGGGTGTGTAGGTCAAACACTGCAGAGTAGCATTAAGAAAACATGTGTTGCCAAGATTGTACAGGCCAACTCCAACACTTTGTGTTTCTCGCCAATCCATACAAATCTTCTCAGGTGGAAAAAGAATGCTCTGTGGCGGAGCAATTCCATCATTAACGACTGCAAGAAAGTTAAATTTAAAAAGAGATCTTGTTTGTTTGTTTCGAAGAAAGGTATTTAAAAAAATACTATTCTGCAGGAGCACCTAGAGGAGCTAGCTACAATCCAAACCAGAAAAACTTATTGCAGACAGCTTTAATACCACCAAATTCAAATTGGCTGGTCAACACAATGTTTTGGGGGAAAAAAAAAAAAACAAAAACAACTTTAGTCAACCATTTTAGTTTTTCTAAGGCAAGGCTAACTGCCATTCTGTTTGTAGCACCTAACGCCAAGTTCCTCTCCATCTATAATCTTTAACCTGATTAACTCAACTACTGTTTTTTTCCTTATTATAACTTAAACCACAAACTTAGACTTGAAATTATACGGTAAAAACGTAAAAACTAGGAACTAGGAATGACGGTACCCCTACAGATACCAGATCTTTTCCTGAGCAATGTTATCCTTCAAAAAACCTGTGAAAAATGGAAGCTGTGAATAGCAACAATCAAACACTTTTCTCTGCAAAACAGAAAAGACATGGAGGAATCTGTGCATTACAAAAAGCTCCCTGTATTTCTCTGTTGACTGTAAATATATCAAAATTAATTTCTGTAACATCAGTCACTTCAGTTGCCTTAGGGGATTCGCTTTTGAAGTCTTTCTTCACAGTAGTCCCCTTCTCTATCAGTGCAACAAGTAAGAACTGCATTTTCTACTTTTGCTTTGAAGACAATGGAGGCAGGATAGAACGCACACTTACTTAGATCTCTTGGGGCAAAAGCCTTAGATTTTTCAGATGATCTACAGTAAATAGCACCTCCACGTCCTTGGGCCACAGAGACTTGGCTTGAATCTTCTGCAGGCACTATCCGGCCCCAGTTGGCGGTGCGTGACATCAGTATTTTAGGACTTGGTTTCTTGGATTTGCCAGACCGCCTTGAAGAGGGCTTTTTAGGCTTTGAAGATTTGGGCTTCTTAGCTACGGTCATTGTTCACATCTGCGACAGAGACAGAAGTTCTGGTTGACGTAAGACTATCAAGAAGCACTCCAAGAAGAAAAGAGTAACAGAAGTCCTGTCACTTAATCTCAAAGAAACAGCCTTAAGAACTAAATCGCTGGTATGAATGATTTAAAAAGAATCCCCAAACTAAACACACAAAGTGAAAATTTCCATCTAAACTCTATCAGTATTACTTTTCGCTTCTGCAGAACTAGTGGCTGATGCCATTTCTTTCCCTTCCGTAGGATTTTAATCCATTACAACTCTGGAGTCTTTTTAATATAAAAATGTAGAAGACATTCTCTGAGGGGAATCAGTTATTTATTGATTTCCGGAGTTGCGCAATTATCTGTTAATTAGTACCTATGATCTAATAGATAATTGTTGCAATTATCTATTGCTGGCATTAGTAACGGAACACTATTACTTCACTGCCTGCGTTTTTCTGTTTCGTCTGCACAAAGGTACCCAGAACTCACTGCTACTTTTCTTCTGTCTTTCCAGGGCTCGCCCTCTACCTCACTGTCTACTGCACCAGTCATGAGGGGTTTGTTGTGATTCTATAATGAGCCTAGCTTTTAAATACACCTTTTCTGGGCGTCACTTGGTGACGGCAAGTTAATCTGTGAGGGCTCCTCAGTCTACATCATGCGGTCGCTTTTTCCAGGTGAAAAAGCGGAGCTGTAAGTGGCAGTACACCAAAGCCCTGGCATGCTGAGATCCAAGAGGAGAGATGTTTGGCCCTCCTTTTCACTCCTGGGAACCATATACCTCAAAACCCACAGAGGATGGGCTATATCTCAGAGAAATCTTGGGAAAGGAGAGCATGAAGAGCATGTTTGCAAATTCATTTCTCCCTGGGCTTCTTCTGCTTCTCCAAGAAAGACGAGTTTGAATATAACTTTGGCAGCAGTACTTCTGGTGTTTTACTCCTACCACATTTAAAACTCCTACGACAAACTGAAAAGTTAGACTAAAAAGCAGCTCTTTCCGTTCTCCTTTCTAAAGTTGCACGCTTTCCTCATGCAAAACAACAGGGGAATGTAAGCTAGAAACGGAAATGCTGAATGTAAAACAAAACAAAACAAACCTCAGCCCTCCAGGACAAAAGCCAATAACTGCTACAAAGTCCTTTTTAAAATGCTGATTAGGTTTCAAGGTGATACCGCTTTAAATAAGCGTAGTTGTGTGTCCATAGGCAGAAGCTGAATAATGACAGGATGAACTTCTATACTTCATGTTTTGTTACTGTCTTACTGTAGCACACAGGGACTTGTTACCTTTAGGGAAACCACTAACCTCATGGAGGGTTTAAAACATAAGCTAGTTTGTTATACCAAAATGACGGAGAGAACAAAGCATAAAGTGCTTTCAGATTTCTAGCACGCCTTGATTGCTGTCCATTAAACTTCAGACACGTTAAACAAAACACAGTAAATAAGAAAACTCCTAGTCCCACAGCTGGCAAATTGTGTGCAGAGGTTGTAATTAGAACTTTTTTGCCTTGACGTTTTACATTTAAAATTGATTTTAAATCCATTCTATACACACTTTCCATTCCTGAAAAAACAATACGCAAACCTGACAAATGCATTTACATGAGAAATGAAGTCGTCCTTGTCCGATTGGAAGACTAAGGTGACAGCTCCTGGGCTCAGGGATAAGCTCCGATCTTCACCAGTGACAGCTCCTTTTTTAGGATTGAAAGGGAAAATGTTTCAGCAACACATTGGAAACATACTTAAGGGACAAGAAACAAAATCAAGACTGCAGTGAGAAGGAGAACAGAAAAACAATACTGGGGGGAAAATGGGAAGGGAAGGGAAGGGAAGGGAAGGGAAGGGAAGGGAAGGGAAGGGAAGGGAAGGGAAGGGAAGGGAAGGGAAGGGAAGGGAAGGGAAGGGAAGGGAAGGGAAGGGAAGGGAAGGGAAGGGAAGGGAAGGGAAGGGAAGGGAAGGGAAGGGAAGGGAAGGGAAGGGAAGGGAAGGGAAGGGAAGGGAAGGGAAGGGAAGGGAAGGGAAGGGAAGGGAAGGGAAGGGAAGGGAAGGGAAGGGAAGGGAAGGGAAGGGAAGGGAAGGGAAGGGAAGGGAAGGGAAGGGAAGGGAAGGGAAGGGAAGGGAAGGGAAGGGAAGGGAAGGGAAGGGAAGGGAAGGGAAGGGAAGGGAAGGGAAGGGAAGGGAAGGGAAGGGAAGGGAAGGGAAGGGAAGGGAAGGGAAGGGAAGGGAAGGGAAGACCTTGATCTTTATACTGACCAATGAGATAAGCCTTACACATTTTTAAGTTTATTTTTGACAACTGGTTGAGGTGTTACCAGCTATTAAGTACGATTCAAGAGCAAATATTAACACTAGAAAGAAGAAATCCAATCCACCACCACTGTTTCAAAATACATCCATTTCTCATTTGGAGATGACGTCTCTCTGGCAAGATAGTAGAAAAACTGTAAATACCGATAGAGCTTCCTCTCCCGATGTTCCATATACATACCGATGCTGTTCCTACACCTACGCTCTGAGCATAAATTTATGTTGACATGAGTATCGGGTGTTACTCCTCTCTTTGTTTGCCTTGAGAGACACACCTCTTGTCCATTGAAAAGTAAATTCAAGATTCCAGATCACTTAAGACAGTTGCTATCCCCCCATTCAGAGTTCTGCAGCAGCACTCTTCAGATGTGTTTAGCAGTCTCTTTAGAAAATGTTATCACTTAGGACCTGCTTCTCAGTAGGTCCACGTTTGGCCTCCGCTTAGCAGAGAGTCAATCCCAGCTTAAGCTTTCGTACAAGAGCCCCTTCACGAAACGGAGTTGAACCCTGACATAACTGAGTTGAACCTTTAACCTTGAAGCTTCCTTAAAGAAGAAAGCAGCACCCAGGCCAGGAAATAGAAATTAATCGTCACTTTACCCTGAAACGCAGTGGGCTATTCTGTGCTGGCAGGATTGCTGCCGGGCTGGCCGACGAGGCGGCGGGCAGCTCCCCGGGGCCACAGGGCCTGGCACAGGGAGCCGCCGGGGGTCTCCAAGGTCCGGGAACAGCGGCAACAGCGGCAACAGCAGGGACAGAGGGGACAGCAGCGACAGCAGCAGCCACCTCAGCCGGGGCCGTCTCCACAACCGCCACAACGGCCTCGGAACGCCGCCGAACTCGGAGCTCCAGCGTGACGCCTTGTGAACCTGGCCGCGCTGCTCATGGCTAAAACCAGAGCGTTTCCTCCGGCGTGTGTTTACTGTCGGTGCCGGATCGGCCCTCACCCCGAGCTCTCCCTGCCGGGAGGGCTTTGGGGTTGGGGTTTCCCTCCCGCCGCCGCCGCGGGCAGGCCCCGCGCGCAAGGGGTCCGCGCTGGGGAGCAGCATCTCACCCGCGGCGAGAGACCGAGGGCACGACATGAAAAAGCCCCGACACAAAAATGCCACGACATGCGGCCGAGGCGGCGGGGAGACGGCTCTGAGGGAGCTGCCACTTCGCCCCGCCGTCCTCCCCTCCCGGGCCGCCCCGCCGAGCCCCGTGCGCCTCAGGCGCTGCGCTGAGGGGGTGGCTGGCTACTGAGACAGCTGCCCAGGGCACTGCTCATGGCACCGAGCCTGACGGAGGTCAACAAGTGTTGAACAATGCTCTCAGACATCGGGTCTCACTTTGGGGTGGTCCTGTGTGGAGCCACGAGTTGGACTTGGTGATTATTGGGAGTCCTTTCCACCTTGGGATGTTCTCTGATTCTAGGTCAGCAATCCAGTAGCTGATGAGAAGTGTGGAGTCATTCAAAGGGAAGAGAGAGCACAACACTTCTCGTTTGCAGAAGCGGCTATTTGGTAACCAAACCGATGATTCCTTTGCTTCTAGAGCAACTAACAGCAGGGATCCGCTTTACAATGGAGGGAAAAGAGTCGTTGGCATGTCATGTGAAGTAACCTTCAAATCCCAGAGGATGATTTTGTTGGAACTTTATTCAGCTGAAAACACGGAAGCCTTGCTTCTGCTTGTGTTAGTTACAGCTCCAGTTTACTTTGGTTGGGAGGGAAGGCATTCCAGGCTAATGTGCTGTACCTGTTCCTTCAGCTCATTGTCCATAAACGGAGGAGCAAACGAAATCAGTTTAATCTCCATAAAATGCAGCAGACAAAGCGGAGTAGAGGGCGATCTAGCACTTAATTTTTCCTGTAAGCAGGAAACCCAGAACTCAACAACACTTTTCAAATCTTGTCCTGCAGTAAATGACCAGCTGAGTGAAGCTTGCATTTAGAGGATGTGCTCCTCCAGTAGACGGAAATAGCTTTTCCTCTTCACAAGTGCAACTGAGTGGTGGACTGGCAGCTACGTGGTTAACTAGTTGTGCCAAAGGGGTTGTGTTGAATGCACAGAAAAATATGCAGGTCCCAACAGTAAAGGGTTGTCTGTAGGCATGACACCGAGTACAGATGTTGTCTGCAGGTTCGTGCAGAGTGCACCGCGCCAATAAGCACCCAGAGTCGGAATGCACACGAAGGTCTTTTAATTATATAATTACTTATAGAACTCTGCAGAGTCAGGCACTTGGCCATCTTTCGCAAAGCAAGCACACCTCTGACTCGAATCACCGTCATTTATACACAGGAAACTTGTGAAAACTCTCTCTTTGGCTCCTTTGGATTGGTTATTACAGCTCACCTAACTTATCTCCACTGAGCTTGTGCATTACAGAGGAATACCGGGGGGGAGGGGGAACAGGAGAGGGGGGACACACACCGAATCCCACATTAGCATAGATTAGCATTTTGACAGGTGTGATTTTTAATGTGCTAATGACCCTTAATGAGAAAAAGGTTACTATAGGTCAGTCTGGAGCTGGTGTTCTCCTTCCTGTTTTTTCCCTTTTAGCCCTTCTCTTCCTTGCTTCTGCTAGCTCAAGGCTACCTGTCTCTCTCCTTCTTTATTTTCTCAGCTAAAAGACTGCACAAGCTACACGCCTCCCTATTTGCTTCAACATTTCCTTGGTTTTGTTTTTGTTTTTTTCCCAGCTTTGGGACGACACAGGTGTGGTTTGATATTTGCCAGTATAGCTAAAACTCACGCCAGTCTGCTCACGCACAGTAAGTAGTAAGATTTAAGGACTGGTTTCATCGGCTTCTTCCATACTAACATCCTTCTTATGTTTTAGATATGCTGAAGTTAAATCAACACTAAGTTACTACTTGTGGAGTAATCGCCTTAAGCGACTAGGCATCATAAGCACACCTCCATCCCAAAAGCTACCCGCCTCCAAGGTGCAACCACCCCTCACTGAGCACGCCCTCGGAATTTCTCAGAGCCTGTACCTTTAAACGCAAGTGAGATCATTTCTACCAAGCACAACCAAGATATGCATGACTAGAGTCACTCAAGCTCCACCTTAAAGATAGAAAATAATATCAATTGCTTTAAGAGAAAGGGGATGTTAGGGAAGATACTATCAGGAAGGATTCCTTCTGACATCACTCGACAGGCTGAGCCTCTCACTCCCCCACCCCCACTCCATTGGGACGCCGTGGGGTAAGATCTGAACGCTTGCTTATACCAGGCGTCTCTGTGGAATCTTAGAAATCTCTAGAGTTTTGATGCTTTTTCATGTCTTAATACCTAGGCTGTGTACCTGTGCATTTCATGCATGCTAGCTTGCTTTTGCAGACAGTGAATTTATCACTGACAATCCAAAGAACCTGTGTACCTGTCGCCGTAAGAAATTGCACTTAATTGCATTCTTCCTAGCTGTGAGAGTTCTCCTTGAATGCGACTAGAGCGAGGCCGTACTGCGTTGTTGGTGAATCCGTGACCGTGATAGTTCAGCACCCTGAATCCGACGGGACCCATGACGGTCAATCGGCTACACCCCTTAACGCGACACTACTAGACGAAGAAGATGACAGGGCTTGCATGCACTGCATTAGGCTTTGCATGTGAAAACACCCCCAAATAATTTCACGTACATTTAACGTTTTTAAAGGGAAAAAAACAGGAAGGTGTAGTCTCTCTGTAAGCTACAGCCCTACATAGTTAAGGCATCAGCATTCATTCCTTTGCTTGATAGCAAAGTATGAACATACAGAAGAGTTAAATATTTTCTTTGCATTCTTAAAGGCGATTTTTCAGACTTGGGCTTCAGTTGTTGGAGTTGAAGAGATCAGTAGACATCCTTACTTTTACGTTAAGACCAAAATCTTTATCTAAGATTGTGTTATCGAACGCAACTAAACTCCCACCCCCACATGGTTTTTTTTGTAACTTCGCAATGATCTTGCTGCAGTCCCACTCTGATGGTCTTTCAATAACATGCAAACTGCCGTGGCAGATTCTGTTACAGTGCTTTTCTATTGACAGTGTGCCTAACACTCAAGGTAAAGCCCCTCATTTCGCAGTGGGGACATAAAGTGTTTCTTTGGACCCTGCTGCTTCTGTTAGTACTCATTTTTTCACAAACTTGTTGAACCTGAGCCGTGCCTACTGAGCCAACGAATGCTTTGATGACACAGTATTTTGTCAAAGCAGTTTTGCTTCTTGGAGCTACAGAAGCAGCTCTGGCTACGTGATAGCGAATTGTGCTGCATTGGCAAAACCAGACTTAGCTACAGACTTACAACACTTGCTAACTCGATCTATTTCAAATCTCATTTTAACTTTAAACGACAATCAGTTTTGTGGCTCCTGTCTTACTAATTTGCCTTGTTTTGCATGGAAGGGCAGCCTGTGAATGTTTTGCTTTATTGCATGCTTCAAAAAAAGGCTGAGGAAGAGACTGGAGGAACCTTTTCTATTCTATGGACTTTCCCCCGAGAGTGTGGAATTGCAGGCTACTTGGATGAATGTTCCAATGTGAGTAAGGGAGCAGACCTCAGCCAAAGGAGGTGGAATCCTTGCTTAATAGTAAGTATCAGTGTGGGGACATCTTTGCTTAACGGGAGCCATTTAAACTCTTCATAGAAACAAAATAAGCTGGACATCTTATGCTTGGAAAGCAGTATGGTTACACAGCGGCTAACATAATGACTTGAGTCTACTGCTCTGCAACTTCAGGTTTTGTTTTCAAGCAGTGCATACATCAGTTTAAGCTTTGGACAAGGAGATTTGCAATGCAAATAGTGATAAACCAGAATCAGCGGCGCTGACGAGTGTAATGGTGAAATGCAGCAAATCAAGTATTCCTGGAGAAATGTGAGATTACAAAACTAGTAAGCCATGAAGCACTTTTGTGGTTGTTGTTGTTTTTTAAATCAATTCTTATATGCTGAAATAGCACCTTCAAGAAAATCTGTTTATCTAGCCAGGTAACGGTGTCTCCCTGTAAACAGGAAGGAAATGCCAGGAGCAGCCATACCTCTTTGCTGTCAAAATAAAGAGGCCAACATCATGCCATAGTGCAAAGGCTTGCGAAGAAAGATCATTCTAAGAGGTCTGCAAGAAAAGATGACTTACTTTGTCATAAGTTTGTCAAATAGAATGGACGAGTTAGTAGTCGAGTACCGACTGTGTCCGACTCTACAGCTGCGGCGCAGCTCCAAGTCCCTGTTTTCTCCATGGACTCGTCTCACAGTTTTTGCACCAGCTCTACTCCTCAATGTTCTGGTGACTGAAACGCAGAAACAAAGGATTTTGAAACAGTGAAGATGGGATTCTCCTTATTTCACCGTTGCTCTTGTAAAATGGAAACAGACAGACAAAAAAGGCACCCTGAAGTGGATTGAGTTTTCTTTACATTTCAGGTCAGAAGTTGGTGTCACAACCACTGCATTCCACTAATTTATCGCTCTGCACGTTTAAACTGTCTACTTAAAACTGGGACCTGTAGGGAAATTTTTAAAGAGACTGAAAGCTAGCCAGACAAAAACAAACGTGCAACTTTTGTTCCATGCAGGAGGGAAATCTACTCCACTTATTTCTGTCTTGGAAAAGTGAGAACAATCAACACCTTTCTCTAAGGTGTTTTCACTCCATTCATGTCAAACTGTATCTAACAGTGCTCAAAACAAACACTAGGACATTGCAAGCCTCTTCCTAAGAGGTGTATGTTTGATTACTCTGTTTATGCATGCAGCACTTCCATTTCCTGCATTAGGATCTAACAGCTCAAGGAGGGAAGAATCGTTTCAAGAGAAACACCCAAACACCACATAACTCAAACTCGTGCTTTTTAGAAAAAAGCCTGCCCATTGTTTGCCATACAGCACCCTTTGGCACAGGTTGGTTGCTTGCACTGTCATTAAAAGAGCCAAGAGGACAAGGGGAAGGGAAGAGCTACACCGCTGTGCTGCTAGGATCACAGCTAAGGTTTACTTTTGTGCTTGCCAGCTATAAAACTGAGTTTGAACTTACCAAGTATCGATTTACTTTGCACAATTAGAACAGTTTGCTTTGTGCCTACCAAGCTGCAATTCACACTGCTCCCTCCCCAAGGAATTCATAAAATCTCCTATTTGCACCTACCTCTCTTCACAGAAAAGTCACTGAGGAGTGAATTCAGATGACTACAGAAGGCTTTGGGGCCAAATGAAAGCCATGGAGTGACCAAGTGCCATCCTCTTCAGTAACCAGCGCAAATAGGTATCCCGGGGACTTACAGCCACTTACCTGTGCTATATTCTTTTTTTTCGTTCCAATTTTGGCTTTCTCAACTGCCTACATTAAGAAAGAGGACAGGGCAGAGAAGGGAGAAAAGACTTGTTGTATTAGACCCATCAAGGATGGGAAATTTCACCATGTTTACAAGCCAGTGCTCCATGGTATACAAAGAGAAGCCTGTAGGCCTCACGCAGGATCCACATCCCAAGTCTGTTGCGTGCCATATACACGTGGTTCTGTATGTACCCACATTTCCTAGCTTGCTCATGTTGAATTCTCAAAATTATGAGCAATAGCACCCAAGTGGAAAAGATACATGTCCTGGTTTCAGTTAGGACAGCGTTAGTTCTCCTCCTAGTAGCGGGTAGGTTGCTATGTTTTGGCTTAGAATGTGTGAAAGGATGTTTCGAAGAGTGCTGATACCACCCCGATGTTTCAATTGCTGCAGAGCAGTACTTACAACAAGCCAAGGACCTTTCGGTGTCTCACTGTCCTACTGGCGATCAGAATCGGCGCACAGCAACAGCTGCGAGGGGACAGACTCAGGATGGCCGACCCCAACTGGCCAAAGAATTCTATGCCTTATGGCAACACGCTGCACCATGGATAGGGCGGGGCAGCCGGGCTGCTAGGGGGTACGCTGGGCACTGGTCAGCGGGTAGTGAGCAACTGCATTGTACATCACTTGTTTTGTACACATTACTAGTAGCAGTACTATCATCATCATCATCATTATCATTATTATTTTCCTGTCTTAATAAACTGTCTTTATCTCAACTCGCGGGCTTCACTGTCCCGTTTCTCTCCCCCATCCCAGAGAGGGAGGTGGGAGGGTTGCAGAAGGGCTGTGTGGTGTTTAGCTGCCGGCCGGGTTAAACCACAACAACACCTCAAAGGAGTTGGGGAAAAAAACAGGTTTTTTTAGAAAAGCGGAAGACTTTCACTGAGAAGAGGGATGCTAGTTTTAAGGTACTGGTACGCCATCAGCATGCTCATAGGCCTCTGCTGATTTTAGCCGGAGGTTTATCAGGCCACAACTCACTGCACATGCTTTCTCTCTTGCTTTTCAATCTACAAATCGAACAGAGATTGAACATATAGAAATACAGTACCTTGAAAAGCATCTTCTCTTGACATTTCCCCTCAGTATCGCCATACTTTCTTCAAAGCTGGAGACTGAACACCGCAGGATGCTTTTGCTCATTGATCTTAAACGGTGTCCGTTGAAACATTCAATACTGGGAGAAGAATAATCCTAGGGAAAGAAGGAAACAAGAATATATTTATGTGAACCACGTAGATTCAGATAAAGAAATTCTGCCTCACGCAAGTTTAATTGACCCTCCTGACTTGGTAGTGGGGCAACTAATGGCAGGCAGACACTGAAACGCTGCTGTGCTCAAGAAAAACCTGGAGAGAAAAAAAAAAAAAGCTTTCAAAACTAAAGCTTCCCTTTCCCCACCGTTTTCTTGTGGATAACTTAAGCTTAATATCCTTGGCAAAAAGATATTGCAGCAAAACCTTTCACATAAAATTAGTGTTTCGTGAAAAACAACAACAACAAAAAAACCTTTAAATTCAATTGGAATTTTTTTCAATAAATTCAATTGGAATTTAAATTCAAAACTTTAAATTCAATTGAATTTAAATTAAAAAAAATAAACTAATTAATTTAAATTAAAAAAAATTAAATTCAATTGACTGTTCAGAGGAACAGTCAAGCTTGACATTCTACATCCTAGAATTAAAATCTAGTTTGAGTTTTTCTCCCATCTCCAGACCTTGCTAAAGATCCTTATTAGGAGCTCTGTCAACAAAAGTGTAAGGCTTGTTATATCAAAGCTTCGAACCCTTCTTACTGCCCTTGACCTTCTTCACATTGCTGCTCCTACAAGGGTGAGTACTATCATTTTTAGTACGGGAGGGAAGCTGTGATATCCTTGAGTGAGGGGTCGTTCTGTTTACAAAATGAAGTTCCAGTAAGAGTACATCAAATGAACCAACTTTCTTTGAACTTTAATTCATCACTATATTGAATGAATGACCTCTGGATTTCTCTCTCCCATTTGGAAGTCAATTTGAAAACAAAATACCTCTGCCATAAAGAGCCAGGCATCAGAGACACCTGTTGCGCCTCAAGAACAGAGAAGGTATGAACGACAAGAGCAGCTGAATAAAATGCAACTTGCCATTAGAAATGGGTGTACTGGCATCTACAGGTGCCGCTGGCATCTCCTCATTTTCATTACTCTCTTCATCTGGTTTCTCGTCTTCAGTAGCAGGGTTCTGCTGTGGTGACTTGGAGTTGTCGCATGGAGCACACGCTGCAGAGGTGCGACCTTGCAAGAAAGAATAGATACCAAAGATCTTCGTCGTGCATTTTCAGTTACAAATGCAGAGACAAGTCTTCAAATCCTTAGCGTTAAAGCACGTACCTCTTTTCTCACGAGATTCTTTAATTTGTTCACAAAGTCGTCTAAACTCTGTATCCATTTCGTTCCTCACCATTGAATATGCAGTGTCTTGCAAAACATAGGCGCTGTGACGATCTGAAATTTTACACACTTTACCTGAATGTTGTCTACCAACCAATGAAACTGTTTTGATCACAGAAGAAAATTGCTTTCTTCATAGGTTTGTTCCAAAAGGTTCTCTCAGTGAATATTTTCAGCATAACAACATCGAAGTTAATTAAAACAAAAGCACAAGTTCCTTGGGAACACTTATATCACAATTCCATGCCCAAGTAGCAAAATGATAAAATATTTACAATTTGGTAAGAGATGTTCTCTGTGGATGTCCAAAATCATCTAATCCATCCGAAGTCTATTGTGCGCACACAGCATTTATCCATCTATACGTTCGACAGATTTTTTAAACTAGGGCTAAAAAGCACATCCTCACCTGTAGATCTTTGATCCGGGTAGTACTCTAAGGCATTGTTACAGATTAGATCGATGTCCTTCAGCTAGTCTCCTGCAGCGAGGTACTGGCGCGAGTCAATTTGAGTCAGAACTGTTGAAAGATCCATCGGCTCTTTAATCCTTGTGGCATAGTCAGGTACCTGCAGATCAAATACAAGCATTCAGAGGTTTTCTTAACCTTGCACACTGTCTACCAAAATTATTCTGAAGACTTTAAATAAACGACTTCCTAAAAACTCTGAACATTTGCGATGCATCAGAAGATGCTGAAATTAACCAGTTTGCTTCTCAAAAATGGAAGGGCTTTTTCATTTTTCATTAGAGCGGCCACGAGAGGACAACAAGAAGTAGGGAGGTCAGAAGCACGTGCATGGTAGAGAAGAAACACTGAGGGTGGGAGATTCATTTCACTTTGCTTCAGAAAATCACAACAGTGAAAGCTGAGCAAGCCATCCGGCATTCTCTTTGTTGTCGACATTGAGGAAAAGGTGCATGAATTGCACCTGTGAAGTACCTATTGCAGGCATCTACTTTAGAATGAGATAACTGGGCCCTGAGGTGCTCATTTCTTCCCTCAGACCAGAAGAGGAGCCTAATGACCAGTTCAGATGAGGACATATGTATCTGTCTAGATTTTTCACAGCTCAAGAACCTAGGAGAAAAGGGGAAGAAAAGCCAGTGGAGGCCCACATGAAGACGACTTTGCTGATCCCCAGGTATATTCAAGTTACACCTGTCTTTGAAATATACGCCCCTAGTTTAGGCTTATCTCATAAATTAAGGAGAAAAAGGCATCTAAGCAGCCAATTGGAGGAAAAAGAAAACACACTGCACTTATGGTTGATTCCTATTGAGGAGTTCCAGATGAAACAGAGAACAGGATCTCAAAACTTAGTTTTACAAACTGCTGCTCCTATTCCTGTTCCCACAGGAACTGACAGTCCAATAAAGGGCTTCAGACTTCACTCAAGTAGTCCTGTAAATACTGTTTGTAATTATAAGGAAAGATCTCTGTGCTTTTCAGTGCTGTGACACGCCTACATATCAAAGCCTTTTCACGAGCAAACTGTGTTGGCATTTGGACTGGCTTTTTAGAATGAAACCAGGGCTTTCAGCGAATAATCCCATAAGACACATTTGAGAGTCAGCAGAAGTAAAAGCACTGCCTCTGCTTCTTGCAAAATCCTAACAGTGCAGCCCTAAAAACAAAGTTGAACCTTCCCCAAAACGCTGAGAAATACGAACACTGACAAGTTACAGACACACACGGATCAGCACTACTTTACCTTCTGTGGGTCAACGGGCTTTGCAAATTCCCTGAAACGTCTGTCAGTGGCAAGTCTGTGAGTAACGTCCCTCAAGAAAATTCTAAGGTCACGCAAGGTATCCTCCTCTTCCTCCTCCAGCATCCCTACTTCTTCCTCTTGTGGCTTCTGAGGCTCAGCTGGTGGTGCTACAGGCACAACTTCCAATGTCCAATCAACTTCAATTCATCAGGAAAAATTAGCCAATTTACAGTACTCAAATACAAGCATATGACAAATTACTGACAGAAAATGACCACCAAAGCAAAGCCCAAAGAGCTAGTAACTTCGATAGGAAAGTTTTAGATGTACTTCTCATATCCTCCTCACCTCTTTTCTTTACAGGAGGCTTAGCCACTTCATTTAGAATTAGGTCCTCAAAAAAAAGGCTGCTCTCTCTGCCCTACCAGGCAACTCAATATTGCACACTTCTCCAAATTCCGTATTAAATCATTTTTGCATCTAAAGCAGAAGGAGGAGAGACATTTCAGATTTAAGGCCACAAAAAACTCATCTTCGATTCCAAAAAGACGAGTACCTTTTCAAATTAAGAATAACCTGAAGAACACAAACTGAAAAAAGTTATCATCCTGGCCTTAAAACGCTACATTTTCACAGGCTGGCACGGCAAATTCAAATATCACCTTTAAGAATCACCTGTAGAATTAAAGCTCGCTGAAGGGATTGTACGCTACACTGGTAAAGTAATGGCTTTCACCACATCCAACAGCGCCTCCTTTGTATTTACTTGCCTTGCTGCAGCCTTTACTTAGAACCTTTATGGCTATCGAGGGAAGAGACAGGCTTCAGCAGACAAGTGAGGGCTTTTTGCTGAGTTTTTATTTCTCTCCCAAAAGGTGTCTGAAGTAGCTAGTACCTCTACGTCTTCCTCCATTTTCAAGTTCTAGTATTAAAAGGTAGGTGAGGAATTTCACTACTTATTTTAGAAGGAATTTACAGCCTGTACAAAAACTTCTGTGGGAACTCAAGCACTTTCAAAGCAGTTGATAATAAACACGTCTAGGTAAGACCCGTTCTCTTCCCCCAGTGACTGAGACCAAATCATCAGAATGACAACAGCGTGGTCCTGTTTTGGGCACCTTCCCTTAATGTAAACTCTCAGAAGTCAATGAAGTTCTGCACGTACTTTTACTACAGTTTATTTAGGAATACAACTAGAATTCAATTCCAAAGTTACTTTAGCAGAAATTGGAACTCAGCTTTCCAGCTTGGAAAGCTTTGGCCTCTATGAAGAAAGAAACTGATTTACTTATTTTTTTTTAATCAAAGTGTTTCAATTCTCTACTAAATTGCATTATTAGCAGTTTACCCAACATAGCATGGAATGGCAGACTGTCAGAAGAAATCTCTTCAGTAAAAACATCCTCTTGTCATTTCAAGCACTGCATATTCTTGACTGAACCACTTTGTAGCCACCAGAATTATTGTATTAATTTATTATTTGCATGTGTGAGAAGGGCGTGAAAGTCACTTGCTTGACTCAGAAAAAACCTTAAGCAGATGCTTTCACAGTATTCTTTTTCTCTAAGCAAATTTTAAGTGATTTGTTAGGGTGCCTGAGTAATAACAGCATGCATTTAAGAAAGCACAGCATTTTGATGCTGAAAGCATTCATAAATTACAAGACACCGAAGAAATAGTAAGGAAAGTATTGACAAATACCTCTTCTGGGAGATCTGAGTGACGTACATCAGACGGAGCAAGCAGCAAATATGGCAAAAATGCTGGAATGTTAAGTAGTAGAGTTAGAAAAGTAAGTTTCAAGGCAGGTCCAGCGTTGTCCCACCATAAATGGATATCTGGGACATAAATTGTGCTTGGTGCTGTCTTCTGAGCATTTCGGATCAGCTAGTGAAAAGGAAAGCTTGCGTAAGAAAACTAAGACACGTACAAGAACCTCTTAATACATAGCTACATAGCCATCTGACTGCCCCGTGAAATGAAACTGCGTGAACAGAGTGGCAAGCATCCTTTCACATAAGGAATTTCTCTGTGCACCCTTTCAGATTGTCAGTATTCGGAGAACTCTAGTCAGAAGATGGGAAGGATATATTCAGGCAGTGGCTGGACACCGTAGCTATATGGCCACAGCCACAATCATCGCACAACAAAGAAAGGAAATGTCCCTCTTAAGGGACACATCAGTATTCAGTCGTGTAACATGTCTGTCCTTACTTGTATGGCTCTCAAACGTTTCCACTAAAGGTAAAAATATTTTAAGGTAGTGATGCCAAACAAGAAAATGGATTTCCTGCCTAAAAGTAAAAACACCAAATCTGTTCATTTTTTCTAGTTAAAACCACATCACCGTGCAAATGAAGTGTTTTCTGAATGTTAATGCTTTTAGTGCACATACTGCAACAGCACAAGTTGTGTATGTCCGTGCGAAAACAAAATAAACAGAAGCCCCAAACCTTGGTTGCCTTACTAATATAATTTAGAAGAAGCCTACAAAAAGTAGCCGACATGCAGTCTGATACAGAGCCATCTACTGGGAGCACACAGTCTTAGGAGGCAATGAGAACTACTTTCTGGATCCCAGTGACATGAGCAGCATTTCTTTCCACAAAGAGATGTTCGTTAGCAACACCGCACAGCTTCCTGAGCTGCTAGCAACAGCCTCACTGTAAAATTGGGTATGGAAAATGTGGACATGTACAACATCCAGATTGTTCGTGGTGCTGTCTAAAAGAAAAGGGGATTTTCAGACAGAAGCAAACATCCCAGCACATTAAAACAAGGCCACCTCCATTACCAATTAATTTTGCTCACCTTACTTGCAACTCGATTGATCCTTTACATACAGTCAGTGAATCCGATGAGAAGAAAAAGAAAAAAAGGTACCTGTCCGCAGATTTCTTCTGGCGGTGCAACGTTTGTAAGCAGAACAGAAAGGTCCAGGGTGTGAACAGAAAACTTCTCCAAAGCGTGCAACACCACGGGTGCCACGTAAGAAACCTGGCCGTACCCTTCTTTTCCTACTATTAGCAGACGGGGCTGGCATGATGTTGGTTCGCAGAAAGCACTCCTAGAACAAGAGTTCAGAAAACAAGTTTATAAATGAGGTGCTGAATAGACACACAGATGTTCCAAGTAATTTTCCTATAGACTTTCTTTTCCCTCCCCAAATAAGCCAAATGGCAGCGGTACATTAAATACATGTAAGATTTCCAGTTAAGTTATTCACTCATTCCAATTGTTTCACCTTCTTCCCTTGTGTTTCCTATTCTTTAGTAAACCAAGACTGCAAATTAATATCCCTGCAATCTTGCTTTACTTTATTATAAATTTATTATTTATTATATATTTATTATTTACTTTATTATAAATTTATTTTTATTTAAAAATAAATTGGTGAGGAGCATTTGTTTCCCCACTACAATCAGGCTGTACCTCTGCTGGCTTAAATCAAAGATGCTAGAGACTTAGCCTTGCTCTAAAGCACAGAAAATCTTCTGGACAGCACAGCAATAGAAACGGAGAAAAATAACTGATCCAGCTGTGACAACATGATCTAACTTTCCAACTGTGGGCTTGCATGACTTCCATACTAAAATATCACAAGATTAACACAACTTGGTGGCTTAACAAATAAAGACACCATTCACATTTTTCTCAAGGTGTTTTAACAAGCCATTTCTCAGTTTTCTTTCTGCTACATAATTCACTACTGGTTTAACAATCCTGGAAAACAGAAGGGCAAAAGGTGGCAACACAAACCCATAAAGTTGGGGTATTTTTAGCTAAAAAGACAGACAGCACATTTATGTGGTCTTGAGGCTTTCAAAGAATGCCATGGATTAAGTCAACGTGTTCTGGTAGTCTACGGATCACTTTGGCTTACGAAGAGAAGCCTGGGCTTTTCAATTTGGTCATTCAGAGCAACTTCGTTACAACTTTAGTCCCTCCACCCTTTCTTCTTGTGAATACCAAGCACCCCTTCAACACACAAACTTGATGTTGCCCCTTCCTCTACCACCCCTCGCACTTTTAACAGCTGGAACTGTTCACAAAGACTCGGCAGACCTGAGAATTTAAACGTAACAGGGATCTATCTTTCTTTACCTGCTGAAACAGAGGCATTTTTTCTCTGGTCCGTCAGGCATTCCATCTTTTAATTCATCTCCAGAAACCAAGCATGCATCGTCATCACTGTCAAACATATCATCTTGTAAAATCGGATTGAAATGCTCTGAAAGGCAAAAGAGGTTTGTTAACTTTCCTGAATAGCCTTTGTCTCTTTCTCTTCCATTAATACAGCTTCTAAATCAGTGCCAAAACCCTTTCTTCATTTGAGAGCACACACTGAAAGCTATTTCCTAGAGTTCAGCCCACCACAGATCTAAGGAGATGGCACAAGGCCCTACAAAGCTCTACTAAATCCCTCTGAAATATACATGTAAGGTACGCTACTCTTGGTGATTTTTTTCTCCCCCTTAGAATAAAGAAGATTACGAACAATTTCTGCAGTTGCTAAATACCTTAAAAAGAAAACAACAAACAAGACCATTTCTTTCTGGAGGAGGTTCCCACAATGAAAGCACGGGGATAAAGGATGTGATGGCCACAGAATTCCATTCATCTAGTAAGTATCAATGCTAATTGATCTCACGTGTATAGTACGATCCACAAACATTTAAATTAGGAGACTGGTTAAAAATGATGATAGCTAAAACAATATTTAGCTTAGACCAGTTATACTTGTATCCTGGTCCTGACATTCTTCAGAAAGGAATTAGAAACATTGACCTAGAAATGCTTCCCCTCCAAAGATCTGAGTTTTGATTTTTTAAAGAAAAATAGGTGCATTATACTTCAAACCTCAAGTCAACCTCTACAAATGCTAATTATCTTAGCTGCCCTCAGAAGCAGGATGCTTCAGTAGAGAACGCATCTTCCTTTACTGTGTATTGAGTCATTCAGAGCTTCCATTTGGCATTTCAGTTTTGAATCCACAATAAAACCTATGTGTTGTATTCCAGACTTGCCCAAAAAAAAGACATGCACATGCAAATAATAAAATTCTACCACCATTATGTCTGAAAGCTATAAGTTGATTGCACAAACCACAAGTTTTTGCTTTAGCAGAATTATAAAGAAGTGGATGCTGTGGTTATACCTTGCTGTCGGTCCTCCTTTAGTGCAAGCTTTGCATGCGGAAAGATCTTCTGCAAAACTTGTAAAATATTCTCTACTGATCTTTGAAAAAGTGGCTTGAAAATGGGTGATAGTGCTTGTACGGGTGAAGCCTTGATCCGGTTTGAAGCTGGAACAACCTTCTTCATAGCCATGAAAAAGTCCTTTGCTTTTATTTTAATAGAATTAACGTCTAGTAGCAACTTCTCCCTACTTGCATAAATCTGAGGATAGCATCGGCGTAGAGAGCACAGTGCAGCTTCAGTACAGAGGGATTTGATATCTGCACCACAGTCTCCTAACAAACAAAAATCAAACGTTACATCAGTCAAGGCCCAGGTTTACAACATGCAACATTTAAAGAATTTGTAAGGCCAAAACCAAACAGCTTAACAGGGAATTCAAAGTGCTACCGCTCTGCAGGGAAGTTTCATGTTGCTCACTGCCTGATATCCTGCGCTTATGCAGCTGAAGCAGACTCCTCATCAAAAACTATACTCTTGAGGAAGATGCCCCAGAACCATTTAACGTTCTTAGACAACAAGAGGAACGACAACAAAGAGTAAATAGATGAAAGCATCTCACTCTGATTGCTATGAAGGTGTGCCAGCTGCCTCGTTGACTACTTGTGCAGCAAGGCACAAGAGCATGGGTACTGCCTGGTACAAGCTAAGGTTCTTTACAACTTGGTCACAAGCAAGAATCCGTTTCTGTTTCAGTCTTACCAATGCATTTCTCAGCTAGTTCATCAAGCAACATGTCCGGTGGCTGAGGGGTCCAGTCACGAGTATGAATCTTGACAATTTCTTTTCTAGCCTGGAAGCAAAATCATTGCATTTTAGCTTGTCCCAAGTTTTCCTTAAAAATACCAACAAGAAACAAACAAACCAAAAAGCAAACAAACAAACAACAAAAAACAAAACAGTCCTCCCTCAAAACCCCTCATCTATTAATACGCTTTTCTTACTTGCTCAACTTTCAAGTATTTTACAGTTATTTAATATACACTCTGCATTTTCAACCAGGAAATTGAATATTTCTTATTTGTTATACTGAACTTTTTCTAGGAACCTACAGTGAAAGAAAAGGCATTTATAGCTTCAATAACAAGTTTCCAAACTACGAGACCTAAGGACCCAGAGGAAAATACTGTAATGAAAAATTTATCCAGAAACATTTCTTTGCTGTCCAAAAAACTTCTCTAAAACTTAGCAAGCTTTCATTGGGACAGTCTCATTACTTCATCACATTTGATTTTCAGTCAGTAAATTCACAGAAAGCACTTCTGGCACAATGCTTCCAATTGCTACAATTACTATAAAGAAGAAAAGAATTATGACTCAAACTACTACCACCGAGCAGGGGCACAATCAAATGCAAACACATCCCCTATTCATTCATAAGCGAAGGATTGAGACCAAAAACACAACTTCATGATGAAAACACCCAAGTGGACTAAATAATTAAGCAAACAGGTACAACTTGGGGAATGAAAGGTTTGATTATAGAACTAACTACTTGGTGGTATCATCCTGACCATATATATCCAGTACCAGATTTGCCCTCCATGGAACAATGCAGTGTCTCCACATATCACTCGTTTGTTCAAGTTGTCAATTATTTTTTTCCTATAAAGTTGGACTTTGCCATGGTAGCACTAACGTTGAATTTAAGTTCTCACCTCTTTATTTGGCAAGTTGAAGAAGAACTCTCTGCCAAAGCATCCTGGTCTTTGTAAAGCAGGATCTATAGAATCCAGTCTGTTGGTAGCTCCGATTACCACGATCTCCCCTCTGTTATCTATGCCATCCATAAACATCTGAAGAGTTGAAACAATGGAAATAATAGAAAAATATAAGTTTTACTTACTGGTTCAGTACATTTTGTTACATTCCACATGACTTTCTTGATGCTGGAACTACCTTCTTCCTAGTGGTCATTCAAAACTGGGAAAAAAATAGTCTCCCAAGTCGGGGTTTTTTTTGATTTGATAATAAATCTGCAGACTGTTAAGTCATCAAGCACTTCAAGACTGTTTGAAATAATCTCTACGTTAATATAAAAGGAGTACCGCACACTTCTGCTCAGGAAGAAAATCACGGAAAATGTCAACTTTGATTTTAGATGTTGAATTTGTTGCAGTGAGATCTTCCTCATCGCATGATTCTATTTGGATTTAAACCATATTATCTATGGAGAGACCAAGATTAGGACAAGAACAGCACAGAGTTCAGCATGAAGCCAATCAGGAGTTCAAGTTTGTATTCTTTGTATTCAACTTTACCCTTCTCTTGCTCGAAGGATCTGCTTTTTGAGTCTCCTTCTCTTCACTAGGAGCATGTTCCCTCTTGCTTCGGTAATGCTTTTTCTCAGTGGTTTTAGTCTCGTCCTTTGTATCTTGGCATCTCTCTGTAACAGCTGAGGAGGAAAGGTTTTTAGAGCTACATTCAGTGTCAGACTTGAGAGAGGAAGTTTGCCGCAATTTCTCACCAGGCTCACAAGACTCTTTGCCGGACAAAACATTTTCTTTTGAAATGAGGTCACGTTCTTTTGATCTTCTTGCTTTCTCCTTGTCTCCACCGTCATCACATTGGTACTATGCGAGGTATTCATCGTTCCCAGGAGATTTCGGAGGGTCCACGACACTGCACAAAATAAAATCACATTTCTCACTTCTGCTGAAGGATGTGAATATTAAGAGTAAAACCTTCCAACGTCAAACAAACAAACAAAAACCTCCGGACTACAGGAACCCTCGCAAAGATATGCCATTTAGAAACCTCTCCTGTGATTAGGACACCTTCTTCAGCTCCCAGAGAAAGTGCTTTTGCCCCTCTTGCTTCTGAAGCCATTGCACTAAAAAAGCAAACGCATCTGTCTCCCTCCACATGCTGCTCTGAATAAGAGCCAGAATATTCAAAGCCACTCTATTTGTTCTCCCCACATAGCCGAAAAAACACCAGTTGAAAGAGTTTTCTACCTCTCTCCACGAATTTACATTCACATATCCTATGACTGCAAAAATAGAAGGCGGGGCTCAGGAGGAACAGCCAGTGCTGGAAATGAAAAAAAGCAGCCTGTTTCTTCAGAGTCTTAAGCCTATGCTACTAGGAACAAAACAAAACAAAACAAAACAAGAGGAGAGGAGAACAACAGCGGGAAATTTACCTATTCTCCAGGTGTTCAATTGCAAAGCCTCCTCTGGAGGATCAACAGTTGTGAATTCAGTTTGCTTAGGAGAAATCAGATCTACATCTGAACCACAACTATTTCAGTAGTATCACGAACTTCTGTTACTCTGAAGAAGCAGTCAGCACCGTTTCTATGTTAGGAAAGAGCTGAAAAGAGTCTGTTATTCACATCAAGTAGTCAGGCAGGTTTCTTCTTCTTCAGGCTGGGTTTCACTAGAACATGACTAGCCTGTAAGCCTCATGGCATCACCTTCCATCTTGACTGCTGAACCTCCTTGCTCCCTACTATCTTCTTTGCCAAGATACAGCTGTCCACATTTACTTTTCCTACTTGGCTGGACTGAATTTAAGAAGATCTTGCATCTAAGAAAGGGAACAAAAGCTGCTGCCCAGCAGCGTCTGGCTCAGGGAGGAGTGAGAAAGCTCTGTGCAGCCCCCAAGGTCCGTGCAGCAGGAGGCAGGAGGTGCTCCAGGCTCCCAGCAGCAGTTCCCCTGCGGCCTGTGCAGGGAGAGGCCCCTGGTGGAGCAGGCTGTCCCCCTGCAGCCCATGGGTCCCCCGTGGAGCAGATCTCCACGCTGCAGCCCCCCTGTGGCTGGAGGAGCCCCCGGTGGAGCAGGTGGCTGTGGCCTGGAGGAGGCCGCGGCCTGTGGAGAGCCCCCGCAGGAGCAGGCCCCGGGCTGGACTGGAACAGGCTGTGCTGAGCCTGCTTTGCCCGTGACGCTCCTTGTGGAGTGATCTCCCTGTCCTTCTGGCAGCCCTTGAGCCCTTGCCAGCCTCTTTTCTCCCCTTGGCGTTGGAGGAGGGGCAGGGAGAGAGCGCTTGTGCTGGAGCTCAGCTGCCCAGCTGAGGAAAACCACCACGGCTCTGTCTTGCCGCTGCTGCAGCACGCTGGTAGCAGCCAGCACCGTCTGTTCTTCGAGCCTCAGCAAGCCCACAGCATCTTCCCAGAAGGGATCCCTTTCCTTCACGCCTGACAGGCGCCGCCTCCAGAGGCTGAGGGCTTGTGCCCCGTTTGCAAGCACTTTCTCAGTGCCCCCTTCCCCAGAGAAGGATCCCAGCTGCTTGGCTTCCCTGCCCTCTGCTGCCAGGCTCCCACAGCTGCTATCCCAGCAGTGCAGCAGCCAGCTGACAATGTGCTCGCCTGGAGGACAGCTGCAATCTTGTCCCATGGCTCGCAGCTCACCCAGGGATGGGGATCACCTGCTTCCTGCTGCTTTTCTCTCTGCTCTCCTTTCCAACAGCCTCCTGTGCCCTGGGATGGCCCTACCTTGGGGTAGGCTGCCTCGCCTTCCTCTTGCTCCTTCCCCTTCTTGGGAGGACTTTCTGCCCTTCCGAAACGAGATGACTTCTGCATGCATTCCTTCCCCTTGTGTGTATTGGTGCCTGAGACAGCAGCGGGGTCGTCCCCGGAGCCAGCTGTAGGGCCTGTGCCAGGCTTGGAGGGGCTGCAGGGAACATGCCAGGGGCTGGAGGGGCTGCAGGGAACATGCCAGGGGCTGGAGTGGCTGGATGTGAAGTACTATCAGTAAAGAATTTCTTCCTAACATATATCAGAAATCTAACTTTTCAGTGTAAAGCTATTAGTCCATGTCCTGTCACTCCAGGCCCTGATAAAGACCCCCTCCCCAGCTTTCCTATAGGTTGCCTTTAAGTACAGGAAGGCTCTCAGCCTGGCACACAGTAAAAGTGATGGCAGATCCTTCACAATATTATTTGAATTTCACGTAAATAGAACAGACTATCAACTTACTTAGGAGAAGTAATACAATTTCAGAACTATTCAAAACCAAAGGCATTCCAAACTAAGTTTAAGTTCAGAGGAAATCCAAAGAAAAAAACTAATTTTGAAACTAATAATCAGAGACCATAATCTTCTTCAAATGATAGATTTTCCTCCTGTACTGGGTAATTTTGATCTGTCTTTAATGATCATCCAGACATGGCTTTGACACCGAGTATCTTGCTTTGCCTCTGCATTAAGTCTTCTTCTCATGTGAGGTAAATGTCCTACTCTTATGGGATGGGCCTAGGAGACATACGCGCTGTGTCTCATGATGCTTGGATATCATCTTAATTCTGGGTGAAGATGAAAGGTCTCACTGCTTCCTGAACAGGGAAGTGGATGTCTGCAGTTAAGAACCCTCTGTCTAATCTAGAAACATGAAGGAAGAAGTTTGCTGGATTGCAAGTGACAGTGAAGAAAGCCACAGATGACATATCAAACTGATTAAAATGTTATTTAGCTCAGGGCATGGCTAATGAAGTGGAGCTGGAATAGTTTGACGACTGTAATTACACTCACTATCACTGTGTCTTGTTTATAGGATGGTAATGCCTAAAGGTCCCACTGGAGCCTGAAACAAGGTTGTGCTGGGTGCTGCACGTGCATATCTCAGTAGCGCTTTGATAGCTAGTGATACAAACAGACAAAACAGAGATTGAAAGGAGAAACGGGGGGACAGAGATAAGAAGATCTTCCTGCAGGTCATTTAGGGTATGAGCCAGGACTTCAGTGCATCCAGCTCTCTAGTGCTCTGCTGGCCCAGTGAGATGAATGGAAAACATTGCAGCCTTGGAAAAATAGTGCTTCTTCTAATTCTTTGGCCAGTTTTGATGATTTAGGACTGCTCTATTTATTTATTTATTTATTTTACTTTCCCCATTTGTGCTGGAGAAGGTGAACTTTTTAAATACCTATTCTGAATTCAAATATCATTTTCATTGTTATGTTTCTGTTTTGTTGGCACTATTCGTAATGACTTCTACCCTTCAGTGGAAGCAAAAGCTTATCATACCATAAAACTGATAAAACAAAACATAAAACAAAACCAGGCTTAAAACAAAATTTTTGAGGCTTACAAATGCAAACTTTGAAATCTAAGGAAATGAATCATTGAGTCTGACTAAGCATCTCTGAGACTGGAGTGCAGAGAAGGCAGAGTTAAAATTCAAAATTCAGATGGGAAAAAAGCAATGAGAAAAGGTACATTTCAGAGGTTAAAAACTGCAAAAATAAAGTACGAATGACCCAAAACCTCCTTCACGTAGGAAATTAAACAATAATAGTAAATGATACTTAAGCCACAGAAACCAGGGGGAACAAAGAGAACAAATTAGGACAGTTGCATACTCGAGGCAAAAATAGATCAAAAGTTAATGATGTCTCAAATGCTGCAAATCTTATTTCCTGCATCTAACAGCAACAACAATGTGATATTAAGGGCAGTGACAGGATTCCCATTGCAAATGAGGGTAGGGCACTAGGCACAACATCATCTGAGGTGAAATAAAAATCTACAGTGATTCAAGTGAAAAATGACAAGCTGATATCTACCTAGCCTATTAACAGCATTGGCACACAGAACAAGTCAAGTAGGAAAAATACATCACAACTGTGCAAATCAGGGATAGTCCCCAGAATGGGAGAGTAACAAATACACTTCTGTCCAGGAGAATGTAAAGAGTGATCCAGACAAGTGCAGGCCTGTTAGTTTGACATCAACGCTGGGCAAAGTTTTGTAGCAAGAAGAGATAAGACTAGGGAAGTAGCGGGTAATGTGGAATTTACAAGATAATTTATTAAAGCTAATTTGTTTCCAGAGAATTTAGTAGCTTGCCTTTGTAGGACCAGTGCTCCCCTACACAGGGGATGAACTACATCTATTTCACTTTCTGTGAGCTTCTGATACATTATCTATGGATTTGGGCTTTGGGGCTGCAAGTGAATCAAGGGAGTTTGCAATTGTTCACACTGTTCGAAGAGGGAATTACCGGCAAAGGAGAGGTTCCCTGTAGTGATTCTCAGAGACAGTTCTGAAACTGCAGCTGCTAAGGAGGCAAAGACTCATGGAGAAATGTAGGCTGGAAGGGAGCTCTGAAAACCCAACCTCCTATTCAGAGCAGAGATGACTTCAAATTTAGGTATGTTCAGTATGGACGTGGTGGCCGAAGACTAAAAATTACATATGAGCTTTGAGATTTCCAGGTGACATAAAGTTGGGAAGTCCTACCGAGCCTGACAGAAGGATATCCCTTGTGATTGAAATGGTTCAGGTGAAGTGACATTTGATAATACAAAGTAGAGCCATGCTTAGAGATTCTCAACCGAGGGTGGTTTTTTTTTTTTTTTTTTTTTTTTTTTTTTTTTTTTGTCATGTTTGCTATATGGCAGTCAGGAGTTTAAAACAAACAATAAAACAACAAAACCCCATGTTCATGCACTGTTAACAGAAGAACTGAAAAAGTTAAGTGGTTATATGGTATGTATGGCTATTCTTTTTTTTTTTTTTTTTTTTTCTCCAGTATAAATACACCTGACAGGGCAGCCCTGCCACACATTTAAGACATGAGGCAAAATTCTGCCACTTGTATTCACATTGAACTTAGGAGGAAGTGTTCAGAAGACAGAAGGAACAAGTTGCCTATTGTGTGGAAGGGAATTAAAGGACATCATTCTGCTCAGCCAGATGCCAGTTGAGAGAAAAATATGATGTCTCTGTGAAAATGCATTTCTTGAGTAAATATCAAGGAGAATTAGGAAATGTGTAAGTTGGGAGATACATCTGAAATGATGATTGCAGTTGGCTTATGAGGAACTTTGGACAGGAAATTGGTAGAAACTTCCCATTTCAAGAATAAAGTGCACCATAGATATGAAGTCAGCATTCACCTAAAGAGTAGAGGCCAACTCAAAGCCCCCACAACAAAGCAGTGGACAAACCAGAACACTAACATGTTGTGGTCTAGAGTCACACAGATATACATAAGTTTACTATACCTAAACATCTGAGGGGTTCCTTTGAGAGGCGGAGGGCTTGTGCCCCATTTCCATTTCCACTCTCAGTGTCCCCTGCCTCAGAGAAGGATCCCAGCTGCTTGGCTTCCCTGGCCTCTGATGCCAGGCTACCAGAGCAGGTATCCCAGCATCGCAGCAAACAGGTGACAATTTGAGTGCCACAGCAGTCCTCATTGCGAGCTGGACGCTCAGGGCACTTGCGGCCACCCACCTTTGTGAGCTCCAAGGCTGACAGTGACTCTCTGCTGAGCTGCCACAGCTCTCAGGCGTCCCAGTGACAGAGCTTTCGGCGCAAAGCTGACTGCCAGGAGAAAAGGCTGCCGTGAAATGGCTGCTCCACAATGCCAGGAGCAAGGTCTGCTGGGCTGGGAGTTCGCAGGGGAGCTCAGCCTTGAGCCTGGCAACTGCGCCTGGAAGCCAGGGATGGCCTTGGTGTGCAGCTGGACACCTGGGCCTGAGAAAGCAAGGTCTCTTTCCAGACACTTGGCACCATCGTCACCCAGTGGCTGTCTCAGGGGGATGAGAGAAATGCACAGAATCTCTTGCTTTCCTGAAAAAGGGATGCATTTTGACCTCAAAGCGAGCTCCTTTCTCTCGGAAGCATCACGTCCTCCTGTCTTTCTTGTATTTGGCTATGACTTTAGGAATCCCTGCAATCCCTGCAGCTGTGTCCCCTGCCAGCTTCTTGTGTGCCCCAAGCATCCTCGCTTGCAGGGCAGTAGAAGATGCAGAAAAGGCCTTGCCGTAGTGGAAGCACTGCCCTGCAGGAGCTCCAACATCCCTCTCAGCAGCACACTGTAGCCCCCAGATGCCCCCGAAACGGCACATTTCAGCTACTGGGAAGGAAATGAGCTCGCTCAAGGTGAGCTACCCGCTCAAGGCCCAGGTGTCTGTGAGGCAGTGTTGGCAAGGAGTCCTGTTGTGTGAGTCCGTTCTTTGTGGGTGCTCCGTCCCCACAAGGCTTGCTTTTCAAGGCTCGCTCGGTGTCTTGGCTTGGGTTTGCATGGCCAGGCTGTGGGAACGAGGGGCTGCAGGGGTGTCCTCTGTGAGGAGAATGCAGCAGCTGCCCCATGGGAGCTCAGGGCCGCTGCCAGGAGGCTCCTTCCAGGAGGGACCCACCCGCTGCTGCCCAGAACGCAGAGCAAAAGGATGATGTTTGCGCCTGGGGGAGAGCCCATCTAAGAAAGGGAACAAAAGCTGCTGCCCAGCAGCGTCTGGCTCAGGGAGGAGTGAGAAAGCTCTGTGCAGCCCCCAAGGTCCGTGCAGCAGGAGGCAGGAGGTGCTCCAGGCTCCCAGCAGCAGTTCCCCTGCGGCCTGTGCAGGGAGAGGCCCCTGGTGGAGCAGGCTGTCCCCCTGCAGCCCATGGGTCCCCCGTGGAGCAGATCTCCACGCTGCAGCCCCCCTGTGGCTGGAGGAGCCCCCGGTGGAGCAGGTGGCTGTGGCCTGGAGGAGGCCGCGGCCTGTGGAGAGCCCCCGCAGGAGCAGGCCCCGGGCTGGACTGGAACAGGCTGTGCTGAGCCTGCTTTGCCCGTGACGCTCCTTGTGGAGTGATCTCCCTGTCCTTCTGGCAGCCCTTGAGCCCTTGCCAGCCTCTTTTCTCCCCTTGGCGTTGGAGGAGGGGCAGGGAGAGAGCGCTTGTGCTGGAGCTCAGCTGCCCAGTTGAGGAAAACCACCACGGCTCTGTCTTGCCGCTGCTGCAGCACGCTGGTAGCAGCCAGCACCGTCTGTTCTTCGAGCCTCAGCAAGCCCACAGCATCTTCCCAGAAGGGATCCCTTTCCTTCACGCCTCCAGAGGCTGAGGGCTTGTGCCCTGTTTTCAAGCGCTTTCTCAGTGCCCCCTTCCCCAGAGAAGGATCCCAGCTGCTTGGCTTCCCTGCCCTCTGCTGCCAGGCTCCCACAGCTGCTATCCCAGCAGCGCAGCAGCCAGCTGACAATGTGCTCGCCTGGAGGACAGCTGCAATCTTGTCCCATGGCTCGCAGCTCGCCCAGGGATGGGGATCACCTGCTTCCAGCTGCTTTTCTATCTAATCTCCTTTCCAACAGCCTCCTGTGCCCTGGGATGGCTCTACCTTGGGGTAGGCTGCCTCGCCTTCCTCTTGCTCCTTCTCCTTCTTGGGAGGACTTTCTGCCCTTCCGAAACGAGATGACTTCTGCATGCATTCCTTCCCCTTGTGTGTATTGGTGCCTGAGACAGCAGCGGTGTCGTCCCCGGAGCCAGCTGTAGGGCCTGTGCCAGGCTTGGAGGGGCTGCAGGGAACATGCCAGGGGCTGGAGGGGCTGCAGGGAACATGCCAGGGGCTGGAGGGGCTGCAGGGAACATGCCAGGGGCTCGAGGGGCCGCAGGGTGTGTGACAAGGGTTTGAGGGGCCTCAGGTCCTGCCGCAGTGGTTGAAGTCCATGCAGGGAACATCAGAGTTGTTGGAGGGGCTGCAGGTAAAATGCCAGGGCTTGCAGCAGCTGCAGGCTGCGTCACAGCTTTGCATCAGGTCAAGACGCATTTTCCTAGAACCATACATTTCCTCCTGAAGGGGCTGAAGAGCATGGAATGGTCTTCAAAATGCACAGAGCAGACCCCAGCAAATGTAGAGCTGCTGCTAGCAAGTAGGTAACTTTATTGTTCCTGTTGTTAATTTTGTTTCACAACAACAGATGCAAATATGTATCTTGAATGAGGGCAAAGGTGACCTTGGATCTGAAGCACACAGGCGTTCGCTAGTGTCCCCCCATCCGGAGTGAATCCAGAACGACTCGGAAGGAAAAATAAAATCCAAACCAGTGCGTTGTGATAAAGAGAGTTTAATAGGGTAGAAAAGGAATAAAAACCAACAAAATAATAAATAATGATACTTACAGTTTATAAGATATTAATATATAAAAATATTTAATGCTATTAAATACTTATAATTTTATAATAATAAAACAATGCCGTACTGTACAACACAGTCAATAAAGTGGATTTAATTAAATAAATAAGAAAACCAATAAATTAAATGAAAATTTAAAAATTTAAATTTAATACAAATAAAACCCATTTGTCCCATTCCAATGAATTGCTATCCCCATCATCACTTCCCATCCCACTGATCATTTGCTATCCCAAAGACCTCCCAGTTCTTATCGCCTTGGCATGCCAGTGCAAGAAGAAGTGCTCTGCAGGCAGAGGCCTTGCTGAGTGACCACCTAAGGAGAGGAATTTAATCCAGAAGGCAGGAAAGAAGAGCAATGCCCCGAAAGAAGAAGCAAGTCTTGTCTCTCAGCCCTTTGGTGTCCCAAGCAGCAGTTGCCATGGCCAAGCTTTCCCAGCCCAGCTGCTGCCAGCATCTCCCCAGCTTGCCATTGCCACCTTCCTGGGTGAGGCGCGCGCGCATTTGCCATTGGCGCTGTTGCCATCCCTGTGAGTGGCAAGCCCATCCCCTAGCTCCAGCACGAGAGAGGGGAGAGGGCAAGCGAGAGGGGCAAGGGCTGAGGAGCGTGGCTGAAGCTGGAGCAGGTGCCTGCAGAGGTCTCTGTGCCTGCCTGGGTGCTGCGGGGGCCGTCGAGGAGAAGCCCGAGGTCGGTCACGGGTAGCTGGAGCCTGGCACTGTCGGCGGGGCGCTGGGCATGCTGCTGGGGCTGCTGGAGGTGGGCTGCGGCTGCACACAGGCCAGCTGGCACGCTGGCCCCAGCGCCTTGGCCCTGGCCCCCAGCGGCTGCAAAGTCTCGCTGGGGGTCTTTGTCCCCGGCTGCTGGCGCTGCAGCGTCCTGGCCCCGCTGGCCTGGGGACAGAGCCTGTCCTGGGGCCGCACGGCACGGGGCTCCCCACTCGGAGTCTCCGGCAGCAGCCGCGCTCTGCGGGGAGGTGGCGCCGCTGCTCCTTGCCCCCCTGCAGCCCCCGGGCTTCGCGCTCTCTTGCTGGGTGCCGTGGTGCTGTTGATCGCCAGCTGCTGCCCGCTGCTGCCTGCTTCCCTGCTGCTGCCAGCCACCGTGCTGCTGCCACCCGTCTTCCCCTGGCACGGTCTCTTGCGGCCTTGGCCAGCCTGGCCCAGCAGCGTCTTCCTCTCCTTGCCGGGGGGGTTCTCTGTCGTCGGCCTCCTGTGCTGGCAGCTCTGCGCTGTCCCGGGGGTGCTGCTGGGCGCAGGGCGCTTGGCCCCCCGCTTGGTGCCGGTGGACGCAGGGGCAGGCGGGGGGCTCTTGAGGGGACCCAGGGGGCGTTTGGGCAGGGGTCTCCTATGGTCAGTGCGGCCCTTGGGGTTGGGGCGTTTCTTGGGGGAACTCGGGGGGGATTTGGGCTGGGGTCTACTAAGGGCACTGGGGACCTTGGGGTTGGGGCGTTTCTTGGGAGAACTCGGGGGGGATTTGGGCTGGGGTTTACTAAGGGCACTGGGGACCTTGGGGTTGGGGCGGGTCTTGAGGGAACGCTGGGGGGGTTGGGGCAGGGGTCTACTAAGGGCACTGAGGAGCTGGGTGTCAGGGAGGCTCCTGGGGGGACTCAGGGGTGGACTGGGTAGGGGGCTCCTAAGCGCACTGGGCAGGGGACTGGCTGCAGGGCTGAGCGGGGGGCTCACTGCTGGCACGACGGGGGACTGCAGCGACAGCCCACCCTCAAGCTTCTCGGGGCGCAGCCCAGGGGTTGAGGGGACCTCACCGAGGGCTCCTGTGGCTTCCAGTCCCTGCGTGCTCGGCTCCTCGATGTCCTCGCAGAGGTCGGGCAGCTGCGAGAGGAAGCGGCTGAGGGCAGGACTGCTGGGCAAATCGGGGAAGGCGTCCTGGGGCTCCACGGCATCGAGCCAGCTGAGCAGCTCCTCCATGCCGGGGATGGGGATGTCCAGGTCGGCCAGGAGCTCGTCCTGCATGTGCTGCAGCTGCTGGCTGTCCCCTGCCAGCTCTGGAAAGGCCTCGGCAAAGGCATCAGGGCCCAGCTCGGGCAGCTGCGGGGGCTCCTCAGGCACCTGCGGGGCTGTCGCCGCTGAGGACGAAGCAAGAAAATCCCCCAAGACGGGCGATGTCAGCTTTCCCATGGCCCCTGGGTGTGGGGCGCCCAGCGGCCGGCTGTGCCAGCCCCAAACTCACCGTCAGGCGTCGCCGTCTGGGTGCTGGCGGTCCTTGGAGCCTGGGCAGGCTTGGGGGCAGTGGGGCCGGGCAGCGGGGGCCCCTGGTCCTCGCTGAGCCCCACGGCGTGCAAGCAGGGCTCCGGCAGCTGCCCCCGGCTGCTGCTCAGGGTGCGGGGCGTGGGGAGCGCCTGCCCCCGCAGCGGAGGCCCCGGGACGAGGGGTGGCGGGGGGTTGCGCTGGGCGGGGGCCTGCAACAGGCAGGTGCCTGCGGGGTGCAGGAGCTCCCCATGGAGCACGGCCCTGGGCCCCAGCCCCAGCGCATGGTGGGGTACCAGTGTCCCCGTCACCATGGGCTGTCCCCACTGATGGACGGGGGCACAGGGAGGAGCGGTGTGGGGGAGCTGCCCCCCGGCGGGGAGCTGCACCAGCTGCAGCTGGTGCCCCATGGTTGGGAGCTGCACCAGCTGCAGGTTTTGCTCCACAGCGGGGAGCTGCACCAGCTGCAGGTTTTGCCCCACAGCGGGGAGCTGCACCAGCTGCAGCTGGTGCCCCACGGCGGGGAGCTGCCCCACAGCAGGGAGCTGCCCCCCGGCGGGGAGCTGCCCAAGCTGCAGGTGGTGCCCCTGGGCTGGGAGGTGCCCCCCAGGTGGCAGCTGCACCCCGGCGGGGAGCTGCAGCACCTGCCCCTGGACCCCCGGCACCACGTGCCAGACGGTGGCCTGGGGCAGCGCGGAGGGGAGGGTGGGTACCTGCGGGGGCTGCAAGGGCAGCGCCGTCGCTCCGGGGAGGGAGGGCAGCAGCCAGGCAGCCACCGTTGGCGGCACGGCTGGGACGACGAAGGGGGAGTTTTGCGTCTGCGCAAGCCGCGGAAGCCGTCTGGGGAAACCCTCTGTGGGAAAAAGGCCGCTGGGCTGAGCTCTGGGGCGCTGGGCTCGCCAGCAGGGCCGCAGCCCCGGGAGGAGCGGGAGCCGGCTGCTGGACCTGCCATGGTGGCTGGAGAGTGGGGCGGTTGCTTGGGGAACCCGGGCAACGGGGGTTCCGTCCCAACGGCTCACCAGCCCCTCGCCGACATCTTGGGGAGGACTGCAGGCTTTGGACCCAAGCAGGCTGCCCAGCGCAAGACTTGGCCATGTTCATTAGAACATTACTAGCCTCTAAGCCTCATGGCATCACCTTCCATCTTGACTGCTGAACCTCCTTGCTCCCTACTATCTTCTTTGCCAAGATACAGCTGTCCGTCCACATTTACTTTTCCTACTTGGCTGGACTGAATTTAAGAAGGGAGCTTGCAACTCTTCCTCTTGTTTGCCACTTCATCATCAAACCAAATGAAAACCATTTGCCTTTAACCTCTTTATTTCAGGCCTTCTTTCCTAGTGGCCATTCAAAACTGGGAAAAAAATAGTCTACCAAGTGGGGTTTTTTTTTGATTTGATAATAAATCTGCAGACTGTTAAGTCATCAAGCACTTCAAGACTGTTTGAAATAATCTCGAGATTAATATAAAAGGAATTCCTCACACACGCTGCGGCCGCTTACCTTTAGTATAGTTGTTGGATGCGATGGAGCAGTATTTCTTGCTTTCGCCTGCACTGGAAGTCTTCCCTTCCTTGTAAGGTTGTTTACTGCTCTCACTTCTGCATTACTGACATGAAGAGCCATCTGGAGGATGGCATTCTTCCTTCTTCTCCCGCGTTATCTTCTGGAAACGAGGATCTAAGTGTTCCAAGGAGCCTTTCGCTTTCCTGGTGCTTCTCCTTTTTCTTCTTTTTCTTCTCCTTTTTCTTCTTTTTCTTACGCTTGCGATTGGCATTGTCAAAGTGGAGCGCACAGAAACACAAATCATGAAGTCTGAAAGAAACATGCAAGTTAAAAAGGGAAAAAAAGATGTGGCACTTGTTGCCTATATGAAACCTGATTTATTTTACCACAGGTGATGATTTGCAGCATGTCAGCTATTTTGTGGTGCTTTGTGCACACGCAACTTACTTTAGATGCAGCAAACTTAAGCCGTCAGATTGAAGGACCATAGGTCCTGGTTTGTACACAGATCATTAACAACGGCTAGCTCTGGAATACGTGCAAGCAGAAAAAATCTTTTAACCTAATCTGGAATGGTGTACGGATGTGATTCGAACTATGTGGTCCAAAGCTAGTGCTCTGACACAATTCAGCAAGAGCTTTCCTGTCTTCACTGATCAACCTAACAACATGATCCCCAGCCAGCTGGTGCTATCTAAAGAACTTAGAAACTACCAGAAAAAAAAAAAAATAAATAAAATAAAAGGAAGACATGAGAAGCACCCAGAAAAGAATTAGGATAAAAAATGCGGAGTATGCTGGAATCCTTGCTTACTTGGAATCCTTCTCTCCATCTTTATCCTTAGACTTCTTTTTCTTCCAGAACTTGTGATATTTTTGCATTTTTTTCACCACCTACAAGCTCCTTTTCTATCTTTCTGTCTTTCCTTTCTATTTCACTTTCACTACCTTCTGCACGGGTATATTTTCTTTTTCTGTTTCCTTCTGTTTCAGTTTTCTGGCGACAGTTCTCCAAATGAGCTGACACAGGTGGAAGCGCATGTCTTTCACGAGAATGTCTTCTGGAATGTTGCTGAGGTACCGAGCAACGATGCAAGTCTGCTCGGGGTGTGCTAAAGCGACGTACATCTTCCTCTCTCAAGAGGGAACCGTGAGGCCATCCGCTTTTGTAATGATAATGCTTATGTGACCTGCTGTAGTAAGTTGCAGTCAATCTGTCAAAGGCTGAATCGCCGTGAGAGAACTTTCTCTCTCTACTGTCTCCTGTCGCATGAGGTGAATAGTAATCCTTGTAATAGCCACATCTTTCCCATCTCCGTGCTTCGTCTCGATAGTATCTTTCTCTGCTCCAACTTCTTTCCCCTTTGGATCGGTAGTACCTATTGCTACCTTGTTCTGATCTTCCTCCGCTGCCAGATCTGTACTTTGAATATTTGACTGCTCTTCTGCCATTCTCAGGGCTGTTTCTTTCACGAGGGAAAGATCTGTACCTGCTTCCCTCCCAGTACTCCTGCTTGTGACTCTTTTGCTCAACAAATTCCACGCTCTGAGAACACCTCCTCTTGCTGGAAGGACCTGCTTTTTGACTCTCCTTCTCTTCACTAGGAGCATGTTCCCTCTTTCTTTGGTAATGCTCTTTCTCAGTGGTTTTAGTCTTGTCCTTTGTATCTTGGCGTCTATCTGCAATAGCTAAGGAAGAAAGATTGTTAGAGCTACATTCAGTGTCAGACTTGAGAGAGGAAGTTTGCCGCAATTTCTCACCAGGCTCACAAGACTCTTTGCCGGACAAAACATTTTCTTTTGAAATGAGGTCACGTTCTTTTGATCTTCTTGCTTTCTCCTTGTCTCCACAGTCATCACATTGGTACTGGGCGAGGTATTCATCATTCCCAGGAAATTTCGGAGGTTCCGCAACACTGCATAAAATAAAAACCCATTTCTCACTTCTGCTGAAGGACGTGAATATTAAGAGTAAAACCTTCCAATGTCGAGCAAACAAACAAAAACCTCCGGACTACAGGAACCCTCGCAAAGATATGCCACTTAGAAACCTCTCCTGTGATTAAGACACCTTCTTCAGCTCCCAGAGAAAGTGCTTTTTCCCCTCTTGCTTCTGAAGCCATTGCACTAAAAAAGCAAACGCATCTGTCTCCTTCCACCTGCTGCTCTGAGAAAAAAGGCATAGGGGCGAGCGGGGAACAGCCAGTGTTTCTCCAGACAGTGGAGAAAAATGGAAAAACATTCTATAAAGGAACACAAGTTCTCCTTGAGGCACCAACCTGCATCAGAGTGATATGCTCAGTGCTGATCATTAGTTCTGTTCGTGACACTGGACACACAGTATGGAATTGTACTAATTTAAATCCTTCCATTAAATACTATTAGTAGACAGATAAAACTGTAACGAACTTCCATAAAGTCTTGTCTTAATCAGACTGTGCTCATTTTACCTCATTTCCTCTGACAAGCTGTTCAGCTGGCTGGCTCTGAAGGACTCCGTGATGACTTCTCGACTGACTGAAGGCATAGCTCCAGGCATCTGCAATTAAAACGCACAAGTCAGCAGACAAAAAAATACTATTTGTAGTAGTACTGAGGACTAGTCTTGTCAGAATGTCTCCATTAAATGGTAAGCAAGACCGCTGTCAGTTGTATGCATTATCTACACTTCAAAGATAACCCCAACTCACCCCCCAAAATCTACTTTATGAAACTTAGGAATTTTTATCTCAGCTGAGCTTAAGTTGACAAGTTCTAATGTAAGCTCAGGTCTGCAAATTCTAAGGGGATAATACCACAAAGCCTTACGATCACATGTGTGCTGTGTTTTCTCAGTATTTCACCTGAATTAGGAACACAATAAACACTCCCGAATACATCGTAGGTGAGAAATTCTCGATGGAGCAAATCTATGTTTCAAGCGATCCATTTGTTTTAGAAAAGAACATCTCAGAAGGTTTAACAGGTTCAACTCGGCAAGTGGAATCATCAAGTTTCAGTCCGTTTTCTTTAGATTCAGTAACTAACCTAATAGCACCATTTAGTGAATCTGTTTTTGGCAGCTCATGCTGGGATCTTCCTTTGTCAGCATTCTGACAGGAAGAATTGGAATGCTGCAATGTACGGACTACCTTTCCAACCAAAATTCCATTAGAGGACATTGCATTGCATTTCAAATTCCTTTGAAATAAGCCCTTTGACTCCTCCTCAGATTTTCCTGAAGATTCTGCACCATAAGGGACTGTGTTATCAGAGCTGAGTTTAGGATTTTCATTCACTGTTGGCTCCACAAAAATTTCATCAGAAACTTTTTTGTTTGTTTGCATTTGCTTCATTTGCATTACCGAATTTGTAATTGTGGATGAAGGAACAGCCTGGTAGAGATCTTCATCCTCCACAGCACTGCTAAGACAGTCAGGCTGTGACACAGTCTGACGAGCAGGCAATTTATTGTGAATACTGATGGTGATCTTCTGTTTTCTTGACATATCAGTCATTGAAGGCCTGGTAATTGCCTGGTTTTGAACACAGGCCATTGGTGGTGCTGAAGATGGCCTTTTTAGGGTGACACCAGTGGTCTTTGTGTCCTCTTTTATGGATCCATTTCCATTTAAATGGCTTGAATTCTGTATTTAAAAAGAAGAAATTGCAAGATGGATTAACGCAAACACTGCATGTAACATTTTGAAACACAAAACTCTCCTACTGAGTGTTTCTACAAATGGTCTTAACACCTAAAAAGAAAAACACACTGCCCTTTAAGGATAAATGCAAGTCCAATAAGCGTATTCAATTCCTGCTTTTGGTTTACTGCAGATTGGTATCAAATTAACATCATCTTTGAAAACCAGCCAAGCAACTTAACATTACCTGCTGCTATTCCCAAATATATTTATTTTCCCCTTTAAACATACCCTGAAAAGCCTGAAGTAATCGTTCTGGTGCTCAGGAATAAGACATTTAGTTTTCCCTGTCTTAGCTAAAGTGACGAGGATAGGAAAAACAAGTCCTCTTTTAAATGATTTGAGGATTAGTACACTCTGCTTAAATTGTCAAAGAGCGTAGCTCTCTGTGCTTTAGAAAGCTCTCTTGGAGCTATAAAGTAATGGAGTCGCATGGCTGCACAATTTAGCAGTAACCACTGTTTGAATGACTCTGGCTGTAGCATGAGGGCTGTGAAGAAAGCTGCAGCGTGGGAAGGAAAACAAAACTAAGATGCCGAAAACCAAACAAAAAACCCCACACCAAACCCCAAACCCACTAGCAGTTTGGTGCCGTTATCTGCCCTCCCGCTTCCCTGAATTACCTTAATCATATGAGGAAGAAGTCGTGGTCCCAGAAATCCAGCCTGCTTACTATTAGCCCCCTGCTGACCAGGAGGGAATGAACAGGGATAAGATGGTGCTGGCAAGTAAAACGCACGTTCTCCAAGTGTCAAATCATAGCGCCTTCAGAAAAGAGCAGTGATCGTAGTTTAGTTTTTCTTTCAGCCTACTCTTGGATTAAATCCCATCCTATCATTTTAGAGGAACAGCTCATACGATATGGAAGCCTTCTCTACAGAAGGCTTCGCCAAGACTACAAACTGAAAAGTAGAGAACAGTCTTCCTACTAAGACTATCACTTGCAGAGCAATAATTCATTCTTACACCACAGATGACCTTCATTTCTCTCCTTCTCTAAAGTAGCCAGCTACAGATAACACATAGATAGCAATTTACACAAGTGCTGCAGTTTAAGGCCAAGCAACAAAAGATAATAAACGACACAGAGAATTTCAGGTTAGACAGAACTGAATTAGACAAATAATAATCTTCTCCCGGGATAGCAAGAAAAACACTTGCAAAACAGAAAAATATCAATAACAGGAAAGTAAATCTCTTCTGAACACATTTTAAGATTTGTTATTACCTGATATAAAAAAGTATGTAAGCTTGCTGACCAAGAACTCTTTTAATGTCAGTACGCACTACTTTAGCATCATTCATCTGATACCAAAGTCCATTACCAGCCTGCAAATAAAGACAACGATTTCTTTAGGTGAATTGCACGTTTTCCAGTTGAAATCACGGATAGGAACAAAATACACACATGTCAAATAAAAATATAATGAAATCTTTTTCCCTAGAAACAGTAGCTGCTAGTCATGCTTTAATTGGTTTGCCAGCACAACCTTTACCCTGTTAGAAATGCTGTTGACTTCTACCTTTACATAGCATATATAGTGTCCTGAGTGACAGCTGACACCGTGATGTACCAGCACCGCGTATAAGGCATAGAGCAGTGGTTCTCCCATTGACTGCGACATGTAGGCTCTCAGGTCCAAATACTCCGGATATTTCACCTCCTAAAGAGACATCAAGAAGATAGAAAAATTATCCCAGAGTACTTCATGGACTAGCCAGATAAAAACACTTCCAAAAAACACAGACTAGAATTGATTTCTAGAATATATTTCTCGAATATATTTCTTGATTCACTACAAATAAGTCTTCCCATAAACAACGGTTAAGACTAGAAGTTGCAGAGAACTGTTTCCTGATGAATCAGCCTTCTCAGAGGAAAGCATATGCTTCTTGTCAAGCGGGAACTTTATTGATATTAAGAGAAAGAATAAGCCATAGTCGTTAGTCTACAATTATTGTCTGAAAATATTAACAACTTTCAGCTTTGGGGGATGTCCCATTACACAATGATATAGTTGCATTACAGTGGTAAATATACCTTGTTGATCTTTCCACCTGTGAAATCTGCAAATCTTTTCAGTGATATTGTGAGAACCTTGGAAGAACGGTGTATGGTAAACCTCTTGGATGCAGGAACCATCTTTTTACACCTTAAAACCAAGCAGAGAGAAGTGTTTGAAGGCATCTTCTTTTTTCGCCCCCAAAACAAACTCCTTTTAATGTCTCACGCATGCCTATGCTATTTGAATGATATTTACTTGCATAATAGGTTGGTCTTTTTTCTTTTCATAAACCCATGCACTGCGTGTCAGGTTTGTTAATACACAGAAGAAGGTCAATTTTCCCAACAACTCAGAGCATAGCGGGAACAGGAATCTCTCACAAAAGGGTATGACCAGGTTGGATGGCAAGGTACCATTTCTTGGTCTACAAAAGTGGCTATTTGAACTCCAATCCTGGAAACATTCTTTCAGCTTTCAAGGGAAATACAAATACTGAAAGCGGAACGAGAGAGCCTTGGTCCCCAGGGCTAGAAATTGCAAATAATCTCCAACATAGGTCGACTATCAACATCAAAAATACAACAGAAGCACATGGTCATTCTACAGGAGGGAGACATTTAACAGTAGGAAGTCTTCATGTACTGAGCTTGTCTGGAAAGACACTGAAACCATCTGCCATCCTTTGAAACAAAATAGTTCAGTTTGACACATTGCCCGCTCCAAGGTAGGACCTACGGTGTAAGCAGTGAAAATTAGCCACTAGCCCAGAGAACAACGGAAACTGGGCAGTTTACATCAAGAAAAGTACTGTCGAGAGCTAATAAATAGAAAGAACAAAAGTAGCTCTTTTTGAATTCTGATGGCAAAATACAAGCCAGAGAATTGCAAACCCATAGGGAATGCCTATGAACAAGACTTCCCCCCTCCAAGGAAACAAAAATCCAAGTCTTTTATAAACTTCCACAAAACTTGTAAGTAGATCCAAAGTTTAGAGGTAGTCCAACAGAGTCATGCAACATAGAAAACTGACATCTAGGATTAAGACCTAATTCGTCAAAATCTTACTCGCTACATTTATAGCAATTCTCTCCATCCAGCTCTTCAGGTTTCACAAAGAGTTCCAGAGCTCTGCTAACAGACGAAACCGCCTAGAGCAGCGAGAAAGAAAAGCGCAAAGTCACCGTAATTCAGAATTCCAGAGACATACTAGTAGTTTATAAGAGAATCTTACTAACATACTCAAGCGATCTACTAGGAGCACTGTGAAGAAGGAGGCAGAAAGAGCATGCTCAGCATTGACCTCACCTGGAAGGCATTTGACTTTGGAACAAATACTTTTCCAGTAGCCTAGACAGCATCTACAGTGTGCTTTGTCATCAATACTGGGGACAAATTCATCAGTCTAACAATTAGATGTATATTGAGGTAGAACAACAAAGAAGTATGACAGCATTATAATTTTTGCAGAAAGAGAATTCTTTCCCCTTAAACCCAATGCAAATGTGGAGACTATTTACATGGGTTCCACGGAAGGACAAAGTCCAATCCACTTCCTTAGCACCACCAAGCTCTTACGTTTTAACATTATATGTGGTTTGGTTTTTTAAGTTAAACAAGTTTAATTTAGAAAGTTATGCATGTACTTAAACATCATGAATTATATTTAGAAAACATCTTACCTTTATATCCAAAGTGATATCAAGAAATGCCTCATACGTATCCGAAACTGCTTTGCAATTCAAGCACTTCACTGGAAACAAAATATAAATGCTTAACATTATGTGAAGGAGACTAACTGTCCAAATTCAAGTTGTTGACAGATACTACTTTAGACAAACTACAGACTGCTTTACTACCGACAAAAGACACAGATCAGTTCTAAGGACAGGAATATTTTTTCAAGTACCTCTCGATCTTAGAAATCCTCCAAATATTTGATGAATGATGGTGGTAGCTTGAGAAGATCTGTCCAATCTGGAAAGAAATTATAATCAGACCTCAGAAGATTTAAGGCACAGAATTAACTCTTCAAAGAGTTTGATGAAAACCAAGGATGATGTAGACTTGCGTTGCTGATAGTAAATAAGGCACTAAAAGGTGCTAGAGATCATTTTTGAGAGTAAATAAAGGACTAGAAGGTGCTAGAGAATATATGAAAGTGAACTTGTTTATGCTTACTCGGTGCTTCCGTTCAAGCACGCTTCCTGCATAGCATCAACAGTATAGCGCAAGAACTCGTGTGCGTCTTCTTGACTGCCAAAACGGAAATGTTGTCCTATTCCTAAATAAGAAGATGATAGTATTGACCTCATTTAAAAATGAAATCATTCTTGTATTTCTAAAATCTCTCTTCATTGGAGTGTTAAAACCACTTAGACACATCAAATAATTATTTGAAGATTACAAGCTATCGAAAAGAAACACATCTGAAGCCACTTACGACTGAGATTACTGATAACATGCGTAGGCTCGATGGCATCAACAGTGCAACGCAGGGCCTGGTTAATGTGAGTCTCCATCGTGCACATCATGCAAAAATCTTGTTCACGACCTGAAGAGTGAAAGAACAAAGCATCCCAGTCCAGCGAAATATCCAGAACTACAAACATCTAAGTACAATTTAAACTATAGATACAATATCCACTCTCCTTGCTACATTCTATTCTCCCAAGATGCCAATGTCCCAACAGTCTTGTAACATTTCATTTCACACAACTTGACAGAAGAAAAATATCCACTAAGCCTGTATTCAAATGCATTTTGTGATGAGAAATCTAAAAGACTACTGCAAAGTCGCAGTTGTAAAGGCTGACAGGAATGTGAACTCCACAGGCTGCAAACTGTATTACTCTCTAAAATTACTACTAAATGCATTACTGTCCAATGCACTTCATTATTCCCATGAAGCAATAAATGATCCTTTAATAAACAAACAAACAAACAAACAAACAAATAACTAACTAAATAAATAAAACATGGTGCATTAATTGCACTCCATATGCTATTCGGAGCCCACTGCTAATACAGTGCTCAAAGCCAGCTGCTACAGGTAAAATCAGGCAAATAAGCTTATCTCACAGAATCACTGCTGTTCTTTCACCTTCAGAGCTATCCAACAGATTCAAAATACTGTTAGAAAGTACTCACATGACTGGCTGTGCTCAAGAGAAAGCATGTAATTGGCAAGTGGGGGTGTGTAGGTCAAACACTGTAGAGTAGCATTAAGAAAACATGTGTTGCCAAGATTGTACAGGCCAACTCCAACACTTTGTGTTTCTCGCCAATCCATACAAATCTTCTCAGGTGGAAAAAGAATGCTCTGTGGCGGAGCAATTCCATCATTAACGACTGCAAGAAAGTTAAATTTAAAAAGAGATCTTGTTTGTTTGTTTCGAAGAAAGGTATTTAAAAAAATACTATTCTGCAGGAGCACCTAGAGGAGCTAGCTACAATCCAAACCAGAAAAACTTATTGCAGACAGCTTTAATACCACCAAATTCAAATTGGCTGGTCAACACAATGTTTTGGGGGAAAAAAAAAAAAAAAAAAAAAACAACTTTAGTCAACCATTTTAGTTTTTCTAAGGCAAGGCTAACTGCCATTCTGTTTGTAGCACCTAATGCCAAGGCCCTCTCCATCTATAATCTTTAACCTGATTAACTCAACTACTGTTTTTTTCCTTATTATAACTTAAACCACAAACTTAGACTTGAAATTATACGGTAAAAACGTAAAAACTAGGAACTAGGTACCCCTACAGATACCAGATTTTTTCCTGAGCAATGTTATCCTTCAAAAAACCTGTGAAAAATGGAAGCTGTGAATAGCAACAATCAAACACTTTTCTCTGCAAAACAGAAAAGACATGGAGGAATCTGTGCATTACAAAAAGCTCCCCATATTTCTCTGTTGACTGTAAATATATCAAAATTAATTTCTGTAACATCAGTCACTTCAGTTGCCTTAGGGGATTCGCTTTTGAAGTCTTTGTTCACAGTAGTCCCCTTCTCTATCAGTGCAACAAGTAAGAACTGCATTTTCTACTTTTGCTTTGAAGACAATGGAGGCAGGATAAAACGCACACTTACTTAGATCTCTTGGGGCAAAAGCCTTAGATTTTTCAGATGACCTACAGTAAATAGCACCTCCACGTCCTTGGGCCACAGAGACTTGGCTTGAATCTTCTGCAGGCACTATCCGGCCCCAGTTGGCGGTGCGTGACATCAGTGTTTTAGGACTTGGTTTCTTGGATTTGCCAGACCGCCTTGAAGAGGGCTTTTTAGGCTTTGAAGATTTGGGCTTCTTAGCTACGGTCATTGTTCACATCTGCGACAGAGACAGAAGTTCTGGTTGACGTAAGACTATCAAGAAGCACTCCAAGAAGAAAAGAGTAACAGAAGTCCTGTCACTTAATCTCAAAGAAACAGCCTTAAGAACTAAATCGCTGGTATGAATGATTTAAAAAGAATCCCCAAACTAAACACACAAAGTGAAAATTTCCATCTAAACTCTATCAGTATTACTTTTCGCTTCTGCAGAACTAGTGGCTGATGCCATTTCTTTCCCTTCCGTAGGATTTTAATCCATTACAACTCTGGAGTCTTTTTAATATAAAAATGTAGAAGACATTCTCTGAGGGGAATCAGTTATTTATTGATTTCCGGAGTTGCGCAATTATCTGTTAATTAGTACCTATGATCTAATAGATAATTGTTGCAATTATCTATTGCTGGCATTAGTAACGGAACACTATTACTTCACTGCCTGCGTTTTTCTGTTTCGTCTGCACAAAGGTACCCAGAACTCACTGCTACTTTTCTTCTGTCTTTCCAGGGCTCGCCCTCTACCTCACTGTCTACTGCACCAGTCATGAGGGGTTTGTTGTGATTCTATAATGAGCCTAGCTTTTAAATACACCTTTCATGGGCGTCACTTGGTGATAGCAAGTTAATCTGTGAGGGCTCCTCAGTCTACATCATGCGGTCGCTTTTTCCAGGTGAAAAAGCGGAGCTGTAAGTTGCAGTACACCAAAGCCCTGGCATGCTGAGATCCAAGAGGAGAGATGTTTGGCCCTCCTTTTCACTCCTGGGAACCATATACCTCAAAACCCACAGAGGATGGGCTATATCTCAGAGAAATCTTGGGAAAGGAGAGCATGAAGAGCATGTTTGCAAATTCATTTCTCCCTGGGCTTCTTCTGCTTCTCCAAGAAAGACGAGTTTGAATATAACTTTGGCAGCAGTACTTCTGGTGTTTTACTCCTACCACATTTAAAACTCCTACGACAAACTGAAAAGTTAGACTAAAAAGCAGCTCTTTCCGTTCTCCTTTCTAAAGTTGCACGCTTTCCTCATGCAAAACAACAGGGGAATGTAAGCTAGAAACGGAAATGCTGAATGTAAAACAAAACAAAACAAACCTCAGCCCTCCAGGACAAAAGCCAATAACTGCTACAAAGTCCTTTTTAAAATGCTGATTAGGTTTCAAGGTGATACCGCTTTAAATAAGCGTAGTTGTGTGTCCATAGGCAGAAGCTGAATAATGACAGGATGAACTTCTATACTTCATGTTTTGTTACTGTCTTACTGTAGCACACAGGGACTTGTTACCTTTAGGGAAACCACTAACCTCATGGAGGGTTTAAAACATAAGCTAGTTTGTTATACCAAAATGACGGAGAGAACAAAGCATAAAGTGCTTTCAGATTTCTAGCACGCCTTGATTGCTGTCCATTAAACTTCAGACACGTTAAACAAAACACAGTAAATAAGAAAACTCCTAGTCCCACAGCTGGCAAATTGTGTGCAGAGGTTGTAATTAGAACTTTTTTGCCTTGACGTTTTACATTTAAAATTGATTTTAAATCCATTCTATACACACTTTCCATTCCTGAAAAAACAATACGCAAACCTGACAAATGCATTTACATGAGAAATGAAGTCGTCCTTGTCCGATTGGAAGACTAAGGTGACAGCTCCTGGGCTCAGGGATAAGCTCCGATCTTCACCAGTGACAGCTCCTTTTTTAGGATTGAAAGGGAAAATGTTTCAGCAACACATTGGAAACATACTTAAGGGACAAGAAACAAAATCAAGACTGCAGTGAGAAGGAGAACAGAAAAACAATACTGGGGGGAAAGGAAAGGAAAGGAAAGGAAAGGAAAGGAAAGGAAAGGAAAGGAAAGGAAAGGAAAGGAAAGGAAAGGAAAGGAAAGGAAAGGAAAGGAAAGGAAAGGAAAGGAAAGGAAAGGAAAGGAAAGGAAAGGAAAGGAAAGGAAAGGAAAAAAGAAAAAAAGGGAAGGGAAGGGAAGGGAAGGGAAGGGAAGGGAAGGGAAGGGAAGGGAAGGGAAGGGAAGGGAAGGGAAGGGAAGGGAAGGGAAGGGAAGGGAAGGGAAGGGAAGGGAAGGGAAGGGAAGGGAAGGGAAGGGAAGGGAAGACCTTGATCTTTATACTGACCAATGAGATAAGCCTTACACATTTTTAAGTTTATTTTTGACAACTGGTTGAGGTGTTACCAGCTATTAAGTACGATTCAAGAGCAAATATTAACACTAGAAAGAAGAAATCCAATCCACCACCACTGTTTCAAAATACATCCATTTCTCATTTGGAGATGACGTCTCTCTGGCAAGATAGTAGAAAAACTGTAAATACCGATAGAGCTTCCTCTCCCGATGTTCCATATACATACCGATGCTGTTCCTACACCTACGCTCTGAGCATAAATTTATGTTGACATGAGTATCGGGTGTTACTCCTCTCTTTGTTTGCCTTGAGAGACACACCTCTTGTCCATTGAAAAGTAAATTCAAGATTCCAGATCACTTAAGACAGTTGCTATCCCCCCATTCAGAGTTCTGCAGCAGCACTCTTCAGATGTGTTTAGCAGTCTCTTTAGAAAATGTTATCACTTAGGACCTGCTTCTCAGTAGGTCCACGTTTGGCCTCCGCTTAGCAGAGAGTCAATCCCAGCTTAAGCTTTCGTACAAGAGCCCCTTCACGAAACGGAGTTGAACCCTGACATAACTGAGTTGAACCTTTAACCTTGAAGCTTCCTTAAAGAAGAAAGCAGCACCCAGGCCATGAAATAGAAATTAATCGTCACTTTACCCTGAAACGCAGTGGGCTATTCTGTGCTGGCAGGATTGCTGCCGGGCTGGCCGACGAGGCGGCGGGCAGCTCCCCGGGGCCACAGGGCCTGGCACAGGGAGCCGCCGGGGGTCTCCAAGGTCCGGGAACAGCGGCAACAGCGGCAACAGCAGGGACAGAGGGGACAGCAGCGACAGCAGCAGCCACCTCAGCCGGGGCCGTCTCCACAACCGCCACAACGGCCTCGGAACGCCGCCGAACTCGGAGCTCCAGCGTGACGCCTTGTGAACCTGGCCGCGCTGCTCATGGCTAAAACCAGAGCGTTTCCTCCGGCGTGTGTTTACTGTCGGTGCCGGATTGGCCCTCACCCCGAGCTCTCCCTGCCGGGAGGGCTTTGGGGTTGGGGTTTCCCTCCCGCCGCCCCGCGCGCAAGGGGTCCGCGCTGGGGAGCAGCATCTCACCCACGGCGAGAGACCGAGGGCACGACATGAAAAAGCCCCGACACGAAAAAGCCACGACATGCGGCCGAGGCGGCGGGGAGACGGCTCTGAGGGAGCTGCCACTTTGCCCCGCCGTCCTCCCCTCCCGGGCCGCCCCGCCGAGCCCCGTGCACCTCAGGTGCTGCGCTGAGGGGGTGGCTGGCTACTGAGACAGCTGCCCAGGGCACCGAGCCTGACGGAGGTCAACAAGTGTTGAACAATGCTCTCAGACATCGGGTCTCACTTTGGGGTGGTCCTGTGTGGAGCCACGAGTTGGACTTGGTGATTATTGGGAGTCCTTTCCACCTTGGGATGTTCTCTGATTCTAGGTCAGCAATCCAGTAGCTGATGAGAAGTGTGGAGTCATTCAAAGGGAAGAGAGAGCACAACACTTCTCGTTTGCAGAAGCGGCTATTTGGTAACCAAACCGACGATTCCTTTGCTTCTAGAGCAACTAACAGCAGGGATCCGCTTTACAATGGAGGGAAAAGAGTCGTTGGCATGTCATGTGAAGTAAGCTTCAAATCCCAGAGGATGATTTTGTTGGAACTTTATTCAGCTGAAAACACGGAAGCCTTGCTTCTGCTTGTGTTAGTTACAGCTCCAGTTTACTTTGGTTGGGAGGGAAGGCATTCCAGGCTAATGTGCTGTACCTGTTCCTTCAGCTCATTGTCCATAAACAGAGGAGCAAACGAAATCAGTTTAATCTCCATTAAATGCAGCAGACAAAGCGGAGTAGAGGGCGATCTAGCACTTAATTTTTCCTGTAAGCAGGAAACCCAGAACTCAACAACACTTTTCAAATCTTGTCCTGCAGTAAATGACCAGCTGAGTGAAGCTTGCATTTAGAGGATGTGCTCCTCCAGTAGACGGAAATAGCTTTTCCTCTTCACAAGTGCAACTGAGTGGTGGACTGGCAGCTACGTGGTTAACTAGTTGTGCCAAAGGGGTTGTGTTGAATGCACAGAAAAATATGCAGGTCCCAACAGTAAAGGGTTGTCTGTAGGCATGACACTGAGTACAGATGTTGTCTGCAGGTTCGTGCAGAGTGCACCGCGCCAATAAGCACCCAGAGTCGGAATGCACACGAAGGTCTTTTAATTATATAATTACTTATAGAACTCTGCAGAGTCAGGTACTTGGCCATCTTTCGCAAAGGAAGCACACCTCTGACTCGAATCACCGTCATTTATACACAGGAAACTTGTGAAAACTCTCTCTTTGGCTCCTTTGGATTGGTTATTACAGCTCACCTAACTTATCTCCACTGAGCTTGTGCATTACAGAGGAATACCGGGGGGGAGGGGGAACAGGAGAGGGGGGACACACACCGAATCCCACATTAGCATAGATTAGCATTTTGACAGGTGTGATTTTTAATGTGCTAATGACCCTTAATGAGAAAAAGGTTACTATAGGTCAGTCTGGAGCTGGTGTTCTCCTTCCTGTTTTTTCCCTTTTAGCCCTTCTCTTCCTTGCTTCTGCTAGCTCAAGGCTACCTGTCTCTCTCCTTCTTTATTTTCTCAGCTAGAAGACTGCACAAGCTACACGCCTCCCTATTTGCTTCAACATTTCCTTGGTTTTGTTTTTGTTTTTTTCCCAGCTTTGGGACGACACAGGTGTGGTTTGATATTTGCCAGTATAGCTAAAACTCGCGCCAGTCTGCTCACGCACAATAAGTAGTAAGATTTAAGGACTGGTTTCATCGGCTTCTTCCATACTAACATCCTTCTTATGTTTTAGATATGCTGTAGTTAAATCAACACTAAGTTACTACTTGTGGAGTAATTGCCTTAAGCGACTAGGCATCATAAGCACACCTCCATCCCAAAAGCTACCCGCCTCCAAGGTGCAACCACCCCTCACTGAGCACGCCCTCGGAATTTCTCAGAGCCTGTACCTTTAAACGCAAGTGAGATCATTTCTACCAAGCACAACCAAGATACGCATGACTAGAGTCACTCAAGCTCCACCTTAAAGATAGAAAATAATACCAATTGCTTTAAGAGAAAGGGGATGTTAGGGAAGATACTATCAGGAAGGATTCCTTCTGACATCACTCGACAGGCTGAGCCTCTCACTCCCCCACCCCCACTCCATTGGGACGCCGTGGGGTAAGATCTGAACGCTTGCTTATACCAGGCGTCTCTGTGGAATCTTAGAAATCTCTAGAGTTTTGATGCTTTTTAATGTCTTAATACCTAGGCTGTGTACCTGTGCATTTCATGCATGCTAGCTTGCTTTTGCAGACAGTGAATTTATCACTGACAATCCAAAGAACCTGTGTACCTGTCGCCGTAAGAAATTGCACTTAATTGCATTCTTCCTAGCTGTGAGAGTTCTCCTTGAATGCGACTAGAGCGAGGCCGTACTGCGTTGTTGGTGAATCCGTGACTGTGATAGTTCAGCACCATGAATCCGACGGGACCCATGACGGTCAATCGGCTACACCCCTTAACGCGACACTACTAGACGAAGAAGATGACAGGGCTTGCATGCACTGCATTAGGCTTTGCATGTGAAAACACCCCCAAATAATTTCACGTACATTTAACGTTTTTAAAGCTACAGCCCTACATAGTTAAGGCATCAGCATTCATTCCTTTGCTTGATAGCAAAGTATGAACATACAGAAGAGTTAAATATTTTCTTTGCATTCTTAAAGGCGATTTTTCAGACTTGGGCTTCAGTTGTTGGAGTTGAAGAGATCAGTAGACATCCTTACTTTTACGTTAAGACCAAAATCTTTATCTAAGATTGTGTTATCTAACGCAACTAAACTCCCACCCCCACATGGTTTTTTTGTAACTTCACAATGATCTTGCTGCAGTCCCACTCTGATGGTCTTTCAGTAACATGCAAACTGCCGTGGCAGATTCTGTTACAGTGCTTTTCTATTGACAGTGTGCCTAACACTCAAGGTAAAGCCCCTCATTTCGCAGTGGGGACATAAAGTGTTTCTTTGGACCCTGCTGCTTCTGTTAGTACTCATTTTTTCACAAACTTGTTGAACCTGAGCCGTGCCTACTGAGCCAACAAATGCTTTGATGACACAGTATTTTGTCAAAGCAGTTTTGCTTCTTGGAGCTACAGAAGCAGCTCTGGCTACGTGATAGCGAATTGTGCTGCATTGGCAAAACCAGACTTAGCTACAGACTTACAACACTTGCTAACTCGATCTATTTCAAATCTCATTTTAACTTTAAAGGACAATCAGTTTTGTGGCTCCTGTCTTACTAATTTGCCTTGTTTTGCATGGAAGGGCAGCCTGTGAATGTTTTGCTTTATTGCATGCTTCAAAAAAAGGCTGAGGAAGAGACTGGAGGAACCTTTTCTATTCTATGGACTTTCCCCCGAGAGTGTGGAATTGCAGGCTACTTGGATGAATGTTCCAATGTGAGTAAGGGAGCAGACCTCAGCCAAAGGAGGTGGAATCCTTGCTTAATAGTAAGTATCAGTGTGGGGACATCTTTGCTTAACGGGAGCCATTTAAACTCTTCATAGAAACAAAATAAGCTGGACATCTTATGCTTGGAAAGCAGTATGGTTACACAGCGGCTAACATAATGACTTGAGTCTACTGCTCTGCAACTTCAGGTTTTGTTTTCAAGCAGTGCATACATCAGTTTAAGCTTTGGACAAGGAGATTTGCAATGCAAATAGTGATAAACCAGAATCAGCGGCGCTGACGAGTGTAATGGTGAAATGCAGCAAATCAAGTATTCCTGGAGAAATGTGAGATTACAAAACTAGCAAGCCATGAAGCACTTTTGTTGCTGTTGCTGTTGTTGTTGTTTTTTAAATCAATTCTTATATGCTGAAATAGCACCTTCAAGAAAAACTGTTTATCTAGCCAGGTAACGGTGTCTCCCTGTAAACAGGAAGGAAATGCCAGGAGCAGCCATACCTCTTTGCTGTCAGAATAAAGAGCAAGTCGAGGCCAACATCATGCCATAGTGCAAAGGCTTGCTAAGAAAGATCGTTCTAAGAGGTCTGCAAGAAAAGATGACTTACTTTGTCATAAGTTTGTCAAATAGAATGGACGAGTTAGTAGTCGAGTACCGACTGTGTCCGACTCTACAGCTGCGGCGCAGCTCCAAGTCCCTGTTTTCTCCGTGGACTCGTCTCACAGTTTTTGCACCAGCTCTACTCCTCAAGGTTCTGGTGACTGAAACGCAGAAACAAAGTCTTTTGAAACAGTGAAGATGGGATTCTCCTTATTTCACCGTTGCTCTTGTAAAATGGAAACAGACAGACAAAAAAGGCACCCTGAAGTGGATTGAGTTTTCTTTACATTTCAGGTCAGAAGTTGGTGTCACAACCACTGCATTCCACTTCTTTATCACTCTGCACGTTTAAACTGTCTACTTAAAACTGGGACCTGTAGGGAAATTTTTAAAGAGACTGAAAGCTAGCCAGACAAAAACAAACGTGCAACTTTTGTTCCATGCAGGAGGGAAATCTACTCCACTTATTTCTGTCTTGGAAAAGTGAGAACAATCAACACCTTTCTCTAAGGTGTTTTCACTCCATTCATGTCAAACTGTATCTAACAGTGCTCAAAACAAACACTAGGACATTGCAAGCCTCTTCCTAAGAGGTGTATGTTTGATTACTCTGTTTATGCATGCAGCACTTCCATTTCCTGCATTAGGATCTAACAGCTCAAGGAGGGAAGAATCGTTTCAAGAGAAACACCCAAACACCACATAACTCAAACTCGTGCTTTTTAGAAAAAAGCCTGCCCATTGTTTGCCATACAGCACCCTTTGGCACAGGTTGGTTGCTTGCACTGTCATTAAAAGAGCCAAGAGGACAAGGGGAAGGGAAGAGCTACACCGCTGTGCTGCTAGGATCACAGCTAAGGTTTACTTTTGTGCTTGCCAGCTATAAAACTGAGTTTGAACTTACCAAGTATCGATTTACTTTGCACAATTAGAACAGTTTGCTTTGTGCCTACCAAGCTGCAATTCACACTGCTCCCTCCCCAAGGAATTCATAAAATCTCCTATTTGCACCTACCTCTCTTCACAGAAAAGTCACTGAGGAGTGAATTCAGATGACTACAGAAGGCTTTGGGGCCAAATGAAAGCCATGGAGTGACCAAGTGCCATCCTCTTCAGTAACCTGCGCAAATAGGTATCCCGGGGACTTACAGCCACTTACCTGTGCTATATTCTTTTTTTTCGTTCCAATTTTGGCTTTCTCAACTGCCTACATTAAGAAAGAGGACAGGGCAGAGAAGGGAGAAAAGACTTGTTGTATTAGACCCATCAAGGATGGGAAATTTCACCATGTTTACAAGCCAGTGCTCCATGGTATACAAAGAGAAGCCTGTAGGCCTCACGCAGGATCCACATCCCAAGTCTGTTGCGTGCCATATACACGTGGTTCTGTATGTACCCACATTTCCTAGCTTGCTCATGTTGAATTCTCAAAATTATGAGCAATAGCACCCAAGTGGAAAAGATACATGTCCTGGTTTCAGTTAGGACAGCGTTAGTTCTCCTCCTAGTAGCGGGTAGGTTGCTATGTTTTGGCTTAGAATGTGTGAAAGGATGTTTAGAAGATTGCTGATACCACCCCGATGTTTCAATTGCTGCAGAGCAGTACTTACAACAAGCCAAGGACCTTTCGGTGTCTCACTGTCCTACTGGCGATCAGAATCGGCGCACAGCAACAGCTGCGAGGGGACAGACTCAGGATGGCCGACCCCAACTGGCCAAAGAATTCTATGCCTTATGGCAACACGCTGCACCATGGATAGGGCGGGGCAGCCGGGCTGCTAGGGGGTACGCTGGGCACTGGTCAGCGGGTAGTGAGCAACTGCATTGTACATCACTTGTTTTGTACACATTACTAGTAGCAGTACTATCATCATCATCATCATTATCATTATTATTTTCCTGTCTTAATAAACTGTCTTTATCTCAACTCGCGGGCTTCACTGTCCCGTTTCTCTCCCCCATCCCAGAGAGGGAGGTGGGAGGGTTGCAGAAGGGCTGTGTGGTGTTTAGCTGCCGGCCGGGTTAAACCACAACAACACCTCAAAGGAGTTGGGGAAAAAAACAGGTTTTTTTAGAAAAGCGGAAGACTTTCACTGAGAAGAGGGATTCTAGTTTTAAGGTACTGGTACGCCATCAGCATGCTCATAGGCCTCTGCTGATTTTAGCCGGAGGTTTATCAGGCCACAACTCACTGCACATGCTTTCTCTCTTGCTTTTCAATCTACAAATCGAACAGAGATTGAACATATAGAAATACAGTACCTTGAAAAGCATCTTCTCTTGACATTTCCCCTCAGTATCGCCATACTTTCTTCAAAGCTGGAGACTGAACACCGCAGGATGCTTTTGCTCATTGATCTTAAACGGTGTCCGTTGAAACATTCAATACTGGGAGAAGAATAATCCTAGGGAAAGAAGGAAACAAGAATATATTTATGTGAACCACGTAGATTCAGATAAAGAAATTCTGCCTCACGCAAGTTTAATTGACCCTCCTGACTTGGTAGTGGGGCAACTAATGGCAGGCAGACACTGAAACGCTGCTGTGCTCAAGAAAAACCTGGAGAGAAAAAAAAAAAAAGCTTTCAAAACTAAAGCTTCCCTTTCCCCACCGTTTTCTTGTGGATAACTTAAGCTTAATATCCTTGGCAAAAAGATATTGCAGCAAAACCTTTCACATAAAATTAGTGTTTCGTGAAAAACAACAACAACAAAAAAACCTTTAAATTCATTTGGAATTTTTTTCAATAAATTCAATTGGAATTTAAATTCAAAACTTTAAATTCAATTGAATTTAAATTAAAAAAAATAAACTAATTAATTTAAATTAAAAAAAATTAAATTCAATTGACTGTTCAGAGGAACAGTCAAGCTTGACATTCTACATCCTAGAATTAAAATCTAGTTTGAGTTTTTCTCCCATCTCCAGACCTTGCTAAAGATCCTTATTAGGAGCTCTGTCAACAAAAGTGTAAGGCTTGTTATATCAAAGCTTCGAACCCTTCTTACTGCCCTTGACCTTCTTCACATTGCTGCTCCTACAAGGGTGAGTACTATCATTTTTAGTACGGGAGGGAAGCTGTGATATCCTTGAGTGAGGGGTCGTTCTGTTTACAAAATGAAGTTCCAGTAAGAGTACATCAAATGAACCAACTTTCTTTGAACTTTAATTCATCACTATATTGAATGAATGACCTCTGGATTTCTCTCTCCCATTTGGAAGTCAATTTGAAAACAAAATACCTCTGCCATAAAGAGCCAGGCATCAGAGACACCTGTTGCGCCTCAAGAACAGAGAAGGTATGAACGACAAGAGCAGCTGAATAAAATGCAACTTGCCATTAGAAATGGGTGTACTGGCATCTACAGGTGCCGCTGGCATCTCCTCATTTTCATTACTCTCTTCATCTGGTTTCTCGTCTTCAGTAGCAGGGTTCTGCTGTGGTGACTTGGAGTTGTCGCATGGAGCACACACTGCAGAGGTGCGACCTTGCAAGAAAGAATAGATACCAAAGATCTTCGTCGTGCATTTTCAGTTACAAATGCAGAGACAAGTCTTCAAATCCTTAGCGTTAAAGCACGTACCTCTTTTCTCACGAGATTCTTTAATTTGTTCACAAAGTCATCTAAACTCTGTATCCATTTCGTTCCTCACCATTGAATATGCAGTGTCTTGCAAAACATAGGCGCTGTGACGATCTGAAATTTTACACACTTTACCTGAATGTTGTCTACCAACCAATGAAACTGTTTTGATCACAGAAGAAAATTGCTTTCTTCATAGGTTGGTTCCGAAAGGTTCTCTCAGTGAATATTTTCAGCATAACAACATCGAAGTTAATTAAAACAAAAGCACAAGTTCCTTGGGAACACTTATATCACAATTCCATGCCCAAGTAGCAAAATGATAAAATATTTACAATTTGGTAAGAGATGTTCTCTGTGGATGTCCAAAATCATCTAATCCATCCGAAGTCTATTGTGCGCACACAGCATTTATCCATCTATACGTTCGACAGATTTTTTAAACTAGGGCTAAAAAGCACATCCTCACCTGTAGATCTTTGATCCGGGTAGTACTCTAAGGCATTGTTACAGATTAGATCGATGTCCTTCAGCTAGTCTCCTGCAGCGAGGTACTGGTGCGAGTCAATTTGAGTCAGAACTGTTGAAAGATCCATCGGCTCTTTAATCCTTGTGGCATAGTCAGGTACCTGCAGATCAAATACAAGCATTCAGAGGTTTTCTTAACCTTGCACACTGTCTACCAAAATTATTCTGAAGACTTTAAATAAACGACTTCCTAAAAACTCTGAACATTTGCGATGCATCAGAAGATGCTGAAATTAACCAGTTTGCTTCTCAAAAATGGAAGGGCTTTTTCATTTTTCATTAGAGCGGCCACGAGAGGACAACAAGAAGTAGGGAGGTCAGAAGCACGTGCATAGTAGAGAAGAAACACTGAGGGTGGGAGATTCATTTCACTTTGCTTCAGAAAATCACAACAGTGAAAGCTGAGCAAGCCATCCGGCATTCTCTTTGTTGTCGACATTGAGGAAAAGGTGCATGAATTGCACCTGTGAAGTACCTATTGCAGGCATCTACTTTAGAATGAGATAACTGGGCCCTGAGGTGCTCATTTCTTCCCTCAGACCAGAAGAGGAGCCTAATGACCAGTTCAGATGAGGACATATGTATCTGTCTAGATTTTTCACAGCTCAAGAACCTAGGAGAAAAGGGGAAGAAAAGCCAGTGGAGGCCCACATGAAGACGACTTTGCTGATCCCCAGGTATATTCAAGTTACACCTGTCTTTGAAATATACGCCCCTAGTTTAGGCTTATCTCATAAATTAAGGAGAAAAAGGCATCTAAGCAGCCAATTGGAGGAAAAAGAAAACACACTGCACTTATGGTTGATTCCTATTGAGGAGTTCCAGATGAAACAGAGAACAGGATCTCAAAACTTAGTTTTACAAACTGCTGCTCCTATTCCTGTTCCCACAGGAACTGACAGTCCAATAAAGGGCTTTAGACTTCATTCAAGTAGTCCTGTAAATACTGTTTGTCATTATAAGGAAAGATCTTTGTGCTTTTCAGTGCTGTGACATGCCTACATATCAAAGCCTTTTCACGAGCAAACTGTGTTGGCATTTGGACTGGCTTTTTAGAATGAAACCAGGGCTTTCAGCAAATAATCCCATAAGAGACATTTGAGAGTCAGCAGAAGTAAAAGCACTGCCTCTGCTTCTTGCAAAATCCTAACAGTGCAGCCCTAAAAACAAAGTTGAACCTTCCCCAAAACGCTGAGAAGTACAAACACTGAGAAGTTACAGACACACACGGATCAGCACTACTTTACCTTCTGTGGGTCAACGGGCTTTGCAAATTCCCTGAAACGTCTGTCAGTGGCAAGTCTGTGAGTAACGTCCCTCAAGAAAATTCTAAGGTCACGCAAGGTATCCTCCTCTTCCTCCTCCAGCATCCCTACTTTTGTGGGGATCACTCTTGTGGCTTCTGAGGCTCAGCTGGTGGTGCTACAGGCACGACTTCCAATGTCCAATCAACTTCAATTCATCAGGAAAAATTGGCCAATTTACAGTACTCAAATACAAGCATATGACAAATTACTGACAGAAAATGACCACCAAAGCAAAGCCCAAAGAGCTAGTAACTTTGATAGGAAAGTTTTAGATGTACTTCTCATATCCTCCTCACCTCTTTTCTTTACAGGAGGCTTAGCCACTTCATTTAGAATTAGGTCCTCAGAAAAAGGCTGCTCTCTCTGCCCTACCAGGCAACTCAATATTGCACACTTCTCCAAATTCCGTATTAAATCATTTTTGGATCTAAAGCAGAAGGAGGAGAGACATTTCAGATTTAAGGCCACAAAAAACTCATCTTCTATTCCAAAAAGACGAGTACCTTTTCAAATTAAGAATAACCTGAAGAACACAAACTGAAAAAAGTTATCTTCCTGGCCTTAAAAGGCTACATTTTCACAGGTTGGCACGGCAAATTCAAATATCACCTTTAAGAATCACCTGTAGAATTAAAGCTCGCTGAAGGGATTGTACGCTACACTGGTAAAGTAATGGCTTTCACCACATCCAACAGCGCCTCCTTTGTATTTACTTGCCTTGCTGCAGCCTTTACTTAGAACCTTTATGGCTATCGAGGGAAGAGACAGGCTTCAGCAGACAAGTGAGGGCTTTTTGCTGAGTTTTTATTTCTCTACCAAAAGGTGTCTGAAGTAGCTAGTACCTCTACGTCTTCCTCCATTTTCAAGTTCTAGTATTAAAAGGTAGGTGAGGAATTTCACTACTTATTTTAGAAGGAATTTACAGCCTGTACAAAAACTTCTGTGGGAACTCAAGCACTTTCAAAGCAGTTGATAATAAACACGTCTAGGTAAGACCCGTTCTCTTCCCCCAGTGACTGAGACCAAATCATCAGAATGACAACAGCGTGGTCCTGTTTTGGGCACCTTCCCTTAATGTAAACTCTCAGAAGTCAATGAAGTTCTGCACCTACTTTTACTACAGTTTATTTAGGATTACAACTAGAATTCGATTCCAAAGTTACTTTAGCAGAAATTGGAACTCAGCTTTCCAGCTTGGAAAGCTTTGGCCTCTATGAAGAAAGAAACTGATTTACTTATTTTTTTTTAATCAAAGTGTTTCAATTCTCTACTAAATTGCATTATTAGCAGTTTACCCAACATAGCATGGAATGGCAGACTGTCAGAAGAAATCTCTTCAGTAAAAACATCCTCTTGTCATTTCAAGCACTGCATATTCTTGACTGAACCACTTTGTAGCCACCAGAATTATTGTATTAATTTATTATTTGCATGTGTGAGAAGGGGGTGAAAGTCACTTGCTTGACTCAGAAAAAACATTAAGCAGATGCTTTCACAGTATTCTTTTTCTCTAAGCAAATTTTAAGTGATTTGTTAGGGTGTCTGAGTAAAACAGTATGCATTTAAGAAAGCACACCAGTTTGATGTTGAAAGCATTCATAAATTACAAGACACTGAAGAAATAGTAAGAAAAGTATTGACAAATACCTCTTCTGGGAGATCTGAGTGACGTACATCAGACGGAGCAAGCAGCAAAACTGGCAAAAGTGCTGGAATGTTACGTAGTAGAGTTAGAACAGTAAGTTTCAAGGCAGGTCCAGCGTTGTCCCACCATAAATGGATATCTGGGACATAAATTGTGCTTGGTGCTGTCTTCTGAGCATTTCGGATCAGCTAGTGAAATGGAAAGCTTGCGTAAGAAAACTAAAACACGTACAAGAACCTCTTAATACATAGCTACATAGCCATCTGACTGCCCCATGAAATGAAACTACGTGAACAGAGTGGCAAGCATCCTTTCACATAAGGAATTTCTCTGTGCACCCTTTCAGATTATCAGTATTCGGAGAACTCTAGTCAGAAGATGGGAAGGATATATTCAGGCAGTGGCTAGACACCGTAGCTATATGGCCACAGCCACAATCATCGCATAACAAAGAAAGGAAATGTCCCTCTTAAGGGACACATCAGTATTCAGTCATGTAACATGTCTGTCCTTACTTGTATGGCTCTCAAACGTTTCCACTAAAGGTAAAAATATTTTAAGGTAGTGATGCCAAACAAGAAAATGGATTTCCTGCCTAAAAGTAAAAACACCAAATCTGTTCATTTTTTCTAGTTAAAACCACATCACCGTGCAAATGAAGTGTTTTCTGAATGTTAATGCTTTTAGTGCACATACTGCAACAGCACAAGTTGTGTATGTCCGTGCGAAAACAAAATAAACAGAAGCCCCAAACCTTGGTTGCCTTACTAATATAATCTAGAAGAAGCCTACAAAAAGTAGCCGACATGCAGTCTGATACAGAGCCATCTACTGGGAGCACACAGTCCTAGGAGGCAATGAGAACTACTTTCTGGATCCCAGTGACATGAGCAGCATTTCTTTCCACAAAGAGATGTTTCTTAGCAACACCGCCCAGCTTCCTGAGCTGCTAGCAACAGCCTCACTGTAAAATTGGGTATGGAAAATGTCGACATGTACAACATCCAGATTGTTTGTGGTGCTGTCTAAAAGAAAAGGGGATTTTCAGACAGAAGCAAACATCCCAGCACATTAAAACAAGGCCACCTCCATTACCAATTAATTTTGCTCACCTTACTTGCAACTCGATTGATCCTTTACATACAGTCAGTGAATCCGATGAGAAGAAAAAGAAAAAAGGTACCTGTCCGCAGATTTCTTCTGGCGGTTCAACGTTTGTAAGCAGAACAGAAAGGTCCAGGGTGTGAACAGAAAACTTCTCCAAAGCGTGCAACACCACGGGTGCCACGTAAGAAACCTGGCCATACCCTTCTTTTCCTGCTATTAGCAGACGGGGCTGGCATGATGTTGGTTCGCAGAAAGCACTCCTAGAACAAGAGTTCAGAAAACAAGTTTATAAATGAGGTGCTGAATAGACACACAGATGTTCCAAGTAATTTTCCTATAGACTTTCTTTTCCCTCCCCAAATAATCCAAATGGCAGCGGTACATTAAATACATGTAAGATTTCCAGTTAAGTTATTCAGTCATTCCAATTGTTTCACCTTCTTCCCTTTGTTTCATCTTCTCCCCTTGTTTTTCCTATTCTTAACTAAACCAAGACTGCAAATTAATATCCCTGCAATCTTGCTTTACTACTAGGAAATAAATTGGTGAGGAGCATTTGTTTCCCCACTACAATCAGGCTGTACCTCTGCTGGCTTAAATCAAAGATGCTAGAGACTTAGCCTTGCTCTAAAGCACAGAAAATCTTCTGGACAGCACAGCAATAGAGACGGAGAAAAATAACTGATCCAGCTGTGACAACATGATCTAACTTTCCAACTGTGGGCTTGCATGACTTCCATACTAAAATATCACAAGATTAACACAACTTGGTGGCTTAACAAATAAAGACACCATTCACATTTTTCTCAAGGTGTTTTAACAAGCCATTTCTCAGTTTTCTTTCTGCTACATAATTCACTACTGGTTTAACAATCCTGGAAAACAGAAGGGCAAAAGGTGGCAACACAAACCCATAAAGTTGGGGTATTTTTAGCTAAAAGGACAGACAGCACATTTATGTGGTCTTGAGTCTTTCAAAGAATGCCATGGATTAAGTCAACGTGTTCTGGTAGTCTACGGATCACTTTGGCTTACGAAGAGAAGCCTGGGCTTTTCAATTTGGTCATTCAGAGCAACTTCATTACAACTTTAGTCCCTCCACCCTTTCTTCTTGTGAATACCAAGCACCCCTTCAACACACAAACTTGATGTTGCCCCTTCGTCTACCACCCCTCGCACTTTTAACAGCTGGAACTGTTCACAAAGACTCGGCAGACCTGAGAATTTAAACGTAACAGGGATCTATCTTTCTTTACCTGCTGAAACAGAGGCGTTTTTTCTCTGGTCCGTTAGGCATTCCATCTTTTAATTCATCTCCAGAAACCAAGGATGCATCGTCATCACTGTCAAACATATCATCTTGTAAAATCGGATTGAAATGCTCTGAAAGGCAAAAGAGGTTTGTTAACTTTCCTGAATAGCCTTTGTCTCTTTCTCTTCCATTAATACAGCTTCTAAATCAGTGCCAAAACCCTTTCTTCATTTGAGAGCACACACTGAAAGCTATTTCCTAGAGTTCAGCCCACCACAGATCTAAGGAGATGGCACAAGGCCCTACAAAGCTCTACTAAGTCCCACTGATGTGTACGTGTAAGGTACGCTACTCTTGGTGATTTTTTTCTCCCCCTTAGAATAAAGGAGATTACAAACACTTTCTGCAGTTGCTTAATAGCTAAAAAAGAAACAAACAAGACCATTTCTTTCTGGAGGAGGTTCCCACAATGAAAGCATGGGGATAAAGCATGTGATGGCCACAGAATTCCATTCATCTAGTAAGTATCAATGCTAATTGATCTCACGTGTATAGTACGATCCACAAACATTTAAATTAGGAGACTGGTTAAAAAGGACGATAGCTAAAACAATATTTAGCTTAGACCAGTTATACTTGTATCCTGGTTCTGACATTCTTAAGAAAGGAATTAGAAACATTGACCTAGAAATGCTTCCCCTCCAAAGATCTGAGTTTTGATTTTTTAAAGAAAAATAGGTGCCTTATACTTCAAACCTCAAGTCAACCTCTACAAATGCTAATTATCTTAGCTGCCCTCAGAAGCAGGATGCTTCAGTAGAGAACGCATCTTCCTTTACTGTGTATTGAGTCATTCAGAGCTTCCATTTGGCATTTCAGTTTTGAATCCACAATAAAACCTATGTGTTATATTCCAGACTTGCCCAAAAAAAAGACACGCACATGCAAATAATAAAATTCTACCACCATTATGTCTGAAAGGTTTAAGTTGATTGCACAAACCACAAGTTTTTGCTTTAGCAGAATTATAAAGAAGTGGATGCTGTGGTTATACCTTGCTGTCGGTCCTCCTTTAGTGCAAGCTGTGCACGCGGGAAGATCTTCTGCACAACTTGTAAAATATTCTCTACTGATCTTTGAAAAAGTGGCTTGAAAATGGGTGAGAGTGCTTGTACGGGCGAAGTCTCGATCCTGTTTGAAGCTGGAACAACCTTCTTCATAGCCATGAAAAAGTCCTTCGCTTTTATTTTAATAGAATTAACGTCTAGTAGCAACTTCTCCCTACTTGCATAAATCTGAGGATAGCATCGGCGTAGAGAGCACAGCGCAGCTTCAGTACATAAAGATTTGATATCTGCACCACAGTATCCTAACAAACAAAAATCAAACGTTACATCAGTCAAGGCCCAGGTTTACAACATGCAACATTTAAAGAATTTGTAATGCCAAAACCAAACAGCTTAACAGGGAATTCAAAGTGCTACCGCTCTGCAGGGATGTTTCATGTTGCTCACTGCCTGATATCCTGCGCTTATGCAGCTGAAGCAGACTCCTCATCAAAAACTATACTCTTGAGGAAGATGCCCCAGAACCATTTAACGTTCTTAGACAACAAAAGGAACGACAACAAAGAGTAAATAGATGAAAGCATCTCACTCTGATTGCTATGAAGGTGTGCCAGCTGCCTCGTTGACTACTTGTGCAGCAAGGCACAAGAGCATGGGTACTGCCTGGTACAAGCTAAGGTTCTTTACAACTTGGTCACAAGCAAGAATCCGTTTCTGTTTCAGTCTTACCAATGCATTTCTCAGCTAGTTCATCAAGCAACATGTTCGGTGGCTGAGGGGTCCAGTCACGAGTATGAATCTTGACAATTTCTTTTCTAGCCTGGAAGCAAAATCATTGCATTTTAGCTTGTCCCAAGTTTTCCTTAAAAATACCAACAAGAAACAAACAAACCAAAAAGCAAACAAACAAACAACAAAAAACAAAACAGTCCTCCCTCAAAACCCCTCATCTATTAATACGCTTTTCTTACTTGCTCAACTTTCAAGTATTTTACAGTTATTTAATATACACTCTGCATTTTCAACCAGGAAATTGAATATTTCTTATTTGTTATACTGAACTTTTTCTAGGAACCTACAGTGAAAGAAAAGGCATTTATAGCTTCAATAACAAGTTTCCAAACTACGAGACCTAAGGACCCAGAGGAAAATACTGTAATGAAAAATTTATCCAGAAACATTTCTTTGCTGTCCAAAAAACTTCTCTAAAACTTAGCAAGCTTTCATTGGGACAGTCTCATTACTTCATCACATTTGATTTTCAGTCAGTAAATTCACAGAAAGCACTTCTGGCACAATGCTTCCAATTGCTACAATTACTATAAAGAAGAAAAGAATTATGACTCAAACTACTACCACCGAGCAGGGGCACAATCAAATGCAAACACATCCCCTATTCATTCATAAGCGAAGGATTGAGACCAAAAACACAACTTCATGATGAAAACACCCAAGTGGACTAAATAATAAAGCAAACAGGTACAACTTGGGGAATGAAAGGTTTGATTATAGAACTAACTACTTGGTGGTATCATCCTGACCATATATATCCAGTACCAGATTTGCCCTCCATGGAACAATGCAGTGTCTCCACATATCACTCGTTTGTTCAAGTTGTCAATTATTTTTTTCCTATAAAGTTGGACTTTGCCATGGTAGCACTAACGCTGAATTTAAGTTCTCACCTCTTTATTTGGCAAGTTGAAGAAGAACTCTCTGCCAAAGCGTCCTGGTCTTTGTAAAGCAGGATCTATAGAATCCAGTCTGTTGGTAGCTCCGATTACCACGATCTCCCCTCTGTTATCTATGCCATCCATAAACATCTGAAGAGTTGAAACAATGGAAATAATAGAAAAATATAAGTTTTACTTACTGGTTCAGTACATTTTGTTACATTCCACATGACTTTCTTGATGCTGGAACTACCTTCTTCCTAGTGGTCATTCAAAACTGGGAAAAAAATAGTCTACCAAGTCGGGTTTTTTTTGATTTGATAATAAATCTGCAGACTGTTAAGTCATCAAGCACTTCAAGACTGTTTGAAATAATCTCTACGTTAATATAAAAGGAGTACCGCACACTTCTGCTCAGGAAGAAAATCACGGAAAATGTCAACTTTGATTTTAGATGTTGAATTTGTTGCAGTGAGATCTTCCTCATCGCATGATTCTATTTGGATTTAAACCATATTATCTATGGAGAGACCAAGATTAGGACAAGAACAGCACAGAGTTCAGCATGAAGCCAATCAGGAGTTCAAGTTTGTATTCTTTGTATTCAACTTTACCCTTCTCTTGCTCGAAGGATCTGCTTTTTGAGTCTCCTTCTCTTCACTAGGAGCATGTTCCCTCTTGCTTCGGTAATGCTTTTTCTCAGTGGTTTTAGTCTCGTCCTTTGTATCTTGGCATCTCTCTGTAACAGCTGAGGAGGAAAGGTTTTTAGAGCTACATTCAGTGTCAGACTTGAGAGAGGAAGTTTGCCGCAATTTCTCACCAGGCTCACAAGACTCTTTGCCGGACAAAACGGTTTCTTTTGAAATGAGGCCACGTTCTTTTGATCTTCTTGGTTTCTCCTTGTCTCCACCGTCATCACATTGGTACTATGCGAGGTATTCATCGTTCCCAGGAGATTTCGGAGGGTCCACGACACTGCACAAAATAAAATCACATTTCTCACTTCTGCTGAAGGATGTGAATATTAAGAGTAAAACCTTCCAACGTCAAACAAACAAACAAAAACCTCCGGACTACAGGAACCCTCGCAAAGATATGCCATTTAGAAACCTCTCCTGTGATTAGGACACCTTCTTCAGCTCCCAGAGAAAGTGCTTTTGCCCCTCTTGCTTCTGAAGCCATTGCACTAAAAAAGCAAACGCATCTGTCTCCCTCCACATGCTGCTCTGAATAAGAGCCAGAATATTCAAAGCCACTCTATTTGTTCTCCCCACATAGCCGAAAAAACACCAGTTGAAAGAGTTTTCTACCTCTCTCCACGAATTTACATTCACATATCCTATGACTGCAAAAATAGAAGGCGGGGCTCAGGAGGAACAGCCAGTGCTGGAAATGAAAAAAAGCAGCCTGTTTCTTCAGAGTCTTAAGCCTATGCTACTAGGAACAAAACAAAACAAAACAAAACAAGAGGAGAGGAGAACAACAGCGGGAAATTTACCTATTCTCCAGGTGTTCAATTGCAAAGCCTCCTCTGGAGGATCAACAGTTGTGAATTCAGTTTGCTTAGGAGAAATCAGATCTACATCTGAACCACAACTATTTCAGTAGTATCACGAACTTCTGTTACTCTGAAGAAGCAGTCAGCACCGTTTCTATGTTAGGAAAGAGCTGAACAGAGTCTGTTATTCACATCAAGTAGTCAGGCAGGTTTCTTTAGGAAGGCAGGGTTTCACTAGAACATTACTAGCCTGTAAGCCTCATGGCATCACCTTCCATCTTGACTGCTGAACCTCCTTGATACCTACTATCTTTGCCAAGATACAGCTGTCCACATTTACATTTCCTACTTGGCTGGACTGAATTTAAGAAGATCTTGCATCTAAGAAAGGGAACAAAAGCTGCTGCCCAGCAGCGTCTGGCTCAGGGAGGAGTGAGAAAGCTCTGTGCAGCCCCCAAGGTCCGTGCAGCAGGAGGCAGGAGGTGCTCCAGGCTCCCAGCAGCAGTTCCCCTGCGGCCTGTGCAGGGAGAGGCCCCTGGTGGAGCAGGCTGTCCCCCTGCAGCCCATGGGTCCCCCGTGGAGCAGATCTCCACGCTGCAGCCCCCCTGTGGCTGGAGGAGCCCCCGGTGGAGCAGGCCCCGGGCTGGACTGGAACAGGCTGTGCTGAGCCTGCTTTGCCCGTGACGCTCCTTGTGGAGTGATCTCCCTGTCCTTCTGGCAGCCCTTGAGCCCTTGCCAGCCTCTTTTCTCCCCTTGGCGTTGGAGGAGGGGCAGGGAGAGAGCGCTTGTGCTGGAGCTCAGCTGCCCAGCTGAGGAAAACCACCACGGCTCTGTCTTGCCGCTGCTGCAGCACGCTGGTAGCAGCCAGCACCGTCTGTTCTTCGAGCCTCAGCAAGCCCACAGCATCTTCCCAGAAGGGATCCCTTTCCTTCACGCCTGACAGGCGCCGCCTCCAGAGGCTGAGGGCTTGTGCCCCGTTTGCAAGCGCTTTCTCAGTGCCCCCTTCCCCAGAGAAAGATCCCAGCTGCTTGGCTTCCCTGCCCTCTGCTGCCAGGCTCCCACAGCTGCTATCCCAGCAGCGCAGCAGCCAGCTGACAATGTGCTTGCCTGGAGGACAGCTGCAATCTTGTCCCATGGCTCGCAGCTCACCCAGGGATGGGGATCACCTGCTTCCTGCTGCTTTTCTCTCTGCTCTCCTTTCCAACAGCCTCCTGTGCCCTGGGATGGCCCTACCTTGGGGTAGGCTGCCTCGCCTTCCTCTTGCTCCTTCCCCTTCTTGGGAGGACTTTCTGCCCTTCCGAAACGAGATGACTTCTGCATGCATTCCTTCCCCTTGTGTGTATTGGTGCCTGAGACAGCAGCGGGGTCGTCCCCGGAGCCAGCTGTAGGGCCTGTGCCAGGCTTGGAGGGGCTGCAGGGAACATGCCAGGGGCTGGAGGGGCTGCAGGGAACATGCCAGGGGCTGGAGGGGCTGGATGTGAAGTACTATCAGTAAAGAATTTCTTTCTAACATATATTAGAAATCTAACTGTTCAGTGTAAAGCTATTACTCCATGTCCTGTCACTTCAGGCCCTGATAAAGACCCCCTCCCCAGCTTTCCTATAGGTTGCCTTTAAGTACAGGAAGGCTCTCAGCCTGGCACACAGTAAAAGTGATGGCAGATCCTTCACTATATTATTTGAATTTCATGTAAATAGAACAGACTATCAACTTACTTAGGAGAAGTAATACAATTTCAGAACTATTCAAAACCAAAGGCATTCCAAACTAAGTTTAAGTTCAGAGGAAATCCAAAGAAAAAACTAATTTTGAAACTAATAATCAGAGACAATAATCTTCTTCAAATGATAGATTTTCCTCCTGTACTGGGTAATATTGGTCTGTCTTGAATGCTCATCCAGACATGGCTTTGACACCGAGTATCTTGCTTTGCCTCTGCATTAAGTCTTCTTCTCATGTGAGGTAAATGTCCTGCTCTTATGGGATGGGCCTAGGAGACACACGCGCTGTGTCTCATGATGCTTGGATATCATCTTAATTCTGGGTGAAGATGAAAGGTCTCACTGCTTCCTGAACAGGGAAGTGGATGTCTGCAGTTAAGAACCCTCTGTCTAATCTAGAAACATGAAGGAAGAAGTTTGCTGGATTGCAAGTGACAGTGAAGAAAGCCACAGGTGACATATCTGACTGATTAAAATGTTATTTAGCTCAGGGCATGGCTAATGATGTGGAGCTGGAATAGTTTGACGACTGTAATTACACTCACTATCACTGTGACTTGTTTATAGGATGGTAATGCCTAAAGGTCCCACTGGAGCCTGAAACAAGGTTGTGCTGGGTGCTGCACGTGCATATCTCAGTAGCGCTTTGATAGCTAGTGATACAAACAGACAAAACAGAGATTGAAAGGAGAAACGGGGGGACAGAGATAAGAAGATCTTCCTGCAGGTCATTTAGGGTATGAGCCAGGACTTCAGTGCATCCAGCTCTCTAGTGCTCTGCTGGCCCAGTGAGATGAATGGAAAACATTGCAGCCTTGGAAAAATAGTGCTTCTTCTAATTCTTTGGCCAGTTTTGATGATTTAGGACTGCTCTATTTATTTATTTATTTATTTTACTTTCCCCATTTGTGCTGGAGAAGGTGAACTTTTTAAATACCTATTCTGAATTCAAATATCATTTTCATTGTTATGTTTCTGTTTTGTTGGCACTATTCGTAATGACTTCTACCCTTCAGTGGAAGCAAAAGCTTATCATACCATAAAAGTGGAAAGGTCACAGAAAACTTCAGAGCTTTTGAAGAAAGCTGAGGAAAATCCATTCCCTGTTCTAGGCAGAGGGAGTGGCTGATTTCCAGACAGGTAAATGGGCAGGATAAGGCCACTTCATGTCCGCTGATGGCCAGTTGTATGGACCGCGAAGATAATGGACTAGCAGCACAAGAGACAGTGCCAATAATCTAATCCAATACAATCTATTTCAAGTGGTAGAGACCTGATACTCTACGACAATGTGAGGAAGACCAAACTGTCAGGCAAACTTTGAGATGATCATGTTCAGGATCTAAAACTCTTAAGACAAGTGTCAACACAGGAAGGGTGAAATAAAGGCATGAATGCCATACAAGTACTGATAAATCTCAGGAAGTCTGGAAACCAGGGCAGATGGATGGAATAAGATGGTGCTTTGTGTTAGCAAGAAGCAGAGGTTAGGGAAATGTTATGGGTCTGCAATAGAGTGGTTTTGTGCAAATCGCTGCTAAAGAAAGACAGCCTTGCTAGCCTGCTCTTTGCTCTTAGCTCCAGTCTACAGTTATCAGACACATAAACAATAATGGGAATTACGGGAGACTTCAACTTCCCAGCAAAAGACTGAAAGATGATTACCACTTATTCTCATACAGATATACTATGTGATGGATTTCTTCACAAAAGTGAAAAAATATAAGACCATTTTAGACTTGGCTCCTGTACGGGTTTAAATGTAGTAAGATTTGAATAAAGTCTGATCATGAGCTGACTTTTCTCATTGTACATTTCAAGACAGACAACACCAGGCTTAGAACGAAGGTTTTGAGGCTTAGAAATGCAAACTTTGAAATCTAAGGAAATGAATCATTTAGTCTGACTAAGCATCTCTGGGACTGGAGTGCAGAGAAGGCAGAGTTAAAATTCAAAATTCAGATGGGAAAAAAGCAATGAGAAAAGGTACATTTCAGAGGTTAAAAACTGCAAAAATAAAGTACGAATGACCCAAAACCTCCTTCACGTAGGAAATTAAACAATAATAGTAAATGATACTTAAGCCACAGAACCCAGGGGGAACAAAGAGAACAAATTAGGACAGTTGCATACTCGAGGCAAAAATAGATCAAAAGTTAATGATGTCTCAAATGCTGCAAATCTTATTTCCTGCATCTAACAGCAACAACAATGTGATATTAAGGGCAGTGACAGGATTCCCATTGCAAATGAGGGTAGGGCACTAGGCACAACATCATCTGAGGTGAAATAAAAATCTACAGTGATTCAAGTGAAAAATGACAAGCTGATATCTACCTAGCCTATTAACAGCATTGGCACACAGAACAAGTCAAGTAGGAAAAATACATCACAACTGTGCAAATCAGGGATAGTCCCCAGAATGGGAGAGTAACAAATACACTTCTGTCCAGGAGAATGTAAAGAGTGATCCAGACAAGTGCAGGCCTGTTAGTTTGACATCAACGCTGGGCAAAGTTTTGTAGCAAGAAGAGATAAGACTAGGGAAGTAGCGGGTAATGTGGAATTTACAAGATAATTTATTAAAGCTAATTTGTTTCCAGAGAATTTAGTAGCTTGCCTTTGTAGGACCAGTGCTCCCCTACACAGGGGATGAACTACATCTATTTCACTTTCTGTGAGCTTCTGATACATTATCTATGGATTTGGGCTTTGGGGCTGCAAGTGAATCAAGGGAGTTTGCAATTGTTCACACTGTTCGAAGAGGGAATTACCGGCAAAGGAGAGGTTCCCTGTAGTGATTCTCAGAGACAGTTCTGAAACTGCAGCTGCTAAGGAGGCAAAGACTCATGGAGAAATGTAGGCTGGAAGGGAGCTCTGAAAACCCAACCTCCTATTCAGAGCAGAGATGACTTCAAATTTAGGTATGTTCAGTATGGACGTGGTGGCCGAAGACTAAAAATTACATATGAGCTATGAGATTTCCAGGTGACATAAAGTTGGGAAGTACTACCGAGCCTGACAGAAGGATATCCCTTGTGATTGAAATGGTTCAGGTGAAGTGACATTTGATAATACAAAGTAGAGCCATGCTTAGAGATTCTCAACCGAGGGTGGTTTTTTTTTTTTTTTTTTTTTTTTTTTTTTTTTTTTGTCATGTTTGCTATATGGCAGTCAGGAGTTTAAAACAAACAATAAAACAACAAAACCCCATGTTCATGCACTGTTAACAGAAGAACTGAAAAAGTTAAGTGGTTATATGGTATGTATGGCTATTCTTTTTTTTTTTTTTTTTTTCTCCAGTATAAATACACCTGACAGGGCAGCCCTGCCACACATTTAAGACATGAGGCAAAATTCTGCCACTTGTATTCACATTGAACTTAGGAGGAAGTGTTCAGAAGACAGAAGGAACAAGTTGCCTATTGTGTGGAAGGGAATTAAAGGACATCATTCTGCTCAGCCAGATGTCAGTTGAGAGAAAAATATGATGTCTCTGTGAAAATGCATTTCTTGAGTAAATATCAAGGAGAATTAGGAAATGTGTAAGTTGGGAGATACATCTGAAATGATGATTGCAGTTGGCTTATGAGGAACTTTGGACAGGAAATTGGTAGAAACTTCCCATTTTAAGAATAAAGTGCACCATAGATATGAAGTCAGCATTCACCTAAAGAGTAGAGGCCAACTCAAAGCCCCCACAACAAAGCAGTGGACAAACCAGAACACTAACATGTTGTGGTCTAGAGTCACACAGATATACATAAGTTTACTATACCTAAACATCTGAGGGGTTCCTTTGAGAGGCGGAGGGCTTGTGCCCCATTTCCATTTCCACTCTCAGTGTCCCCTGCCTCAGAGAAGGATCCCAGCTGCTTGGCTTCCCTGGCCTCTGATGCCAGGCTACCAGAGCAGGTATCCCAGCATCGCAGCAAACAGGTGACAATTTGAGTGCCACAGCAGTCCTCATTGCGAGCTGGACGCTCAGGGCACTTGCGGCCACCCACCTTTGTGAGCTCCAAGGCTGACAGTGACTCTCTGCTGAGCTGCCACAGCTCTCAGGAATCCCAGTGAAAGAGCATTCGGCGCAAAGCTGACTGCCAGGAGAAAAGGCTGCCGTGAAATGGCTGCTCCACAATGCCAGGAGCAAGGTCTGCTGGGCTGGGAGTTCGCAGGGGAGCTCAGCCTTGAGCCTGGCAACTGCGCCTGGAAGCCAGGGACGGCCTTGGTGTGCAGCTGGACACCTGGGCCTGAGAAAGCAAGGTCTCTTTCCAGACACTTGGCACCATCGTCACCCAGTGGCTGTCTCAGGGGGATGAGAGAAATGCACAGAATCTCTTGCTTTCCTGAAAAAGGGATGCATTTTGACCTCAAAGCGAGCTCCTTTCTCTCGGAAGCATCACGTCCTCCTGTCTTTCTTGTATTTGGCTATGACTTTAGGAATCCCTGCAATCCCTGCAGCTGTGTCCCCTGCCAGCTTCTTGTGTGCCCCAAGCATCCTCGCTTGCAGGGCAGTAGAAGATGCAGAAAAGGCCTTGCCTTAGTGGAAGCACTGCCCTGCAGGAGCTCCAACATCCCTCTCAGCAGCACACTGTAGCCCCCAGATGCCCCCGAAAGGGCACATTTCAGCTACTGGGTGTAGTGGGTTTACGTGGCAAGGTTTTGGTAGCAGGGAGCCATAGGGGTGGTTTCTGTGAGAAAGATCTAGAAGCTGCCCCATGTTTGGGAAGGGCCCCATTGTTTTCCAGATCCGAGCCAATAAGCGATGTTGTTTTGCGCCTCTGTGAGAGCATATTTAAGACAGGGAAAAAACGCTGCGCCACACAGCAGCCGGGAGAGTCAAGGGAGTGGGAGAACAGCCTTGCACCAAGGTCAGTGTAGAAGGAGGGGGAGAGGTGCTCCAGGCGCCGGAGCAGAAGTCCCCTGCGGCCTGTGGTGAGGACCATGGTGAAGCAGGATGTCCCCCTGCAGCCCATGGAGTACCACGGTGGAGCAGGGTTCCACGCTGCAGCCCGTGGAGGAGACCACGGTGGAGCAGGTGGCCCTGCACCGACGGAGGCTGCCGCCTGTGGAAGACCCCTGCCGGAGCAGATTCCGGGCCGGACCTGTAGCCCGTGGAGAGGAGACCACGCAGGAGCAGGTGATCTGGCAGGAGCTGCTGCCCGTAGGGGAGCCAGGTTGGAGCAGTTTTCTCCTGAGGGATGGACCCCGTGGTACAGACCCATATCTGGAGCAGTTCTGGAAGAGCTGCTGCCTGTGGGAAGCCCACGCCGGATCAGTTCATCAAGGACTGCATCCCGTGGGTGGGACCCCACAGCACAGGGGACAAGAGTGACCGAGAAGGAGCGGCAGAGAAGAAGTGCTGTAGACTGACCATAACCCCCATTCCCTGTTCCCCTGCGCCGCTCGGGGGGGAGGAGGTGGAAAAGGGGTGGATGGGGGGGAAGGTGCTTTTGGTTTTTTTTTCCTTTGTTTTCTCACTTCTCTCGCTTGTTAGTTGTAGGCAATAAATCTTACTATCTCCTTATGCCGAGTCTGTTTTGCCCGTTACAATAATTATTGCGTGATTTTCTCGTCCTTATCTCAATCCTTGAGCCCTTTTCACATATTTTCTCCCCATTCCTCTTTGAGGAGGGGGAGTGAGAGAGCGTCTGTGGTGGAGCTCGGCTGCCCACTCGAGCGGAACCACGACACTGGGAAGGAAATGAGCTCGCTCAAGGTGAGCTACCCGCTCAAGGCCCAGGTGTCTGTGAGGCAGTGTTGGCAAGGAGTCCTGTTGTGTGAGTCCGTTCTTTGTGGGTGCTCCGTCCCCACAAGGCTTGCTTTTCAAGGCCCAGGAGAGTCTTGTGGGCACTGGCCTGGGGTCCCAGGCTGAGCCAGCTGCTGGCTGGCAATCAGGGAGGCTCGCTCGGTGTCTTGGCTTGGGTTTGCATGGCCAGGCTGTGGGAGCGAGGGGCTGCAGGGGTGTCCTCTGTGAGGAGAATGCAGCAGCTGCCCCATGGGAGCTCAGGGCCGCTGCCAGGAGGCTCCTTCCAGGAGGGACCCACCCGCTGCTGCCCAGAACGCAGAGCAAAAGGATGATGTTTGCGCCTGGGGGAGAGCCCATCTAAGAAAGGGAACAAAAGCTGCTGCCCAGCAGCGTCTGGCTCAGGGAGGAGTGAGAAAGCTCTGTGCAGCCCCCAAGGTCCGTGCAGCAGGAGGCAGGAGGTGCTCCAGGCTCCCAGCAGCAGTTCCCCTGCGGCCTGTGCAGGGAGAGGCCCCTGGTGGAGCAGGCTGTCCCCCTGCAGCCCATGGGTCCCCCGTGGAGCAGATCTCCACGCTGCAGCCCCCCTGTGGCTGGAGGAGCCCCCGGTGGAGCAGGTGGCTGTGGCCTGGAGGAGGCCGCGGCCTGTGGAGAGCCCCCGCAGGAGCAGGCCCCGGGCTGGACTGGAACAGGCTGTGCTGAGCCTGCTTTGCCCGTGACGCTCCTTGTGGAGTGATCTCCCTGTCCTTCTGGCAGCCCTTGAGCCCTTGCCAGCCTCTTTTCTCCCCTTGGCGTTGGAGGAGGGGCAGGGAGAGAGCGCTTGTGCTGGAGCTCAGCTGCCCAGCTGAGGAAAACCACCACGGCTCTGTCTTGCCGCTGCTGCAGCACGCTGGTAGCAGCCAGCACCGTCTGTTCTTCGAGCCTCAGCAAGCCCACAGCATCTTCCCAGAAGGGATCCCTTTCCTTCACGCCTCCAGAGGCTGAGGGCTTGTGCCCTGTTTTCAAGCGCTTTCTCAGTGCCCCCTTCCCCAGAGAAGGATCCCAGCTGCTTGGCTTCCCTGCCCTCTGCTGCCAGGCTCCCGCAGCTGCTATCCCAGCAGCGCAGCAGCCAGCTGACAATGTGCTCGCCTGGAGGACAGCTGCAATCTTGTCCCATGGCTCGCAGCTCGCCCAGGGATGGGGATCACCTGCTTCCTGCTGCTTTTCTCTCTGCTCTCCTTTCCAACAGCCTCCTGTGCCCTGGGATGGCCCTACCTTGGGGTAGGCTGCCTCGCCTTCCTCTTGCTCCTTCCCCTTCTTGGGAGGACTTTCTGCCCTTCCGAAACGAGATGACTTCTGCATGCATTCCTTCCCCTTGTGTGTATTGGTGCCTGAGACAGCAGCGGGGTCGTCCCCGGAGCCAGCTGTAGGGCCTGTGCCAGGCTTGGAGGGGCTGCAGGGAACATGCCAGGGGCTGGAGGGGCTGCAGGGAACATGCCAGGGGCTCGAGGGGCCGCAGGGTGTGTGACAAGGGTTTGAGGGGCCTCAGGTCCTGCCGCAGTGGTTGAAGTCCATGCAGGGAACATCAGAGTTGTTGGAGGGGCTGCAGGTAAAATGCCAGGGCTTGCAGCAGCTGCAGGCTGCGTCACAGCTTTGCATCAGGTCAAGACGCATTTTCCTAGAACCATACATTTCCTCCTGAAGGGGCTGAAGAGCATGGAATGGTCTTCAAAATGCACAGAGCAGACCCCAGCAAATGTAGAGCTGCTGCTAGCAAGTAGGTAACTTTATTGTTCCTGTTGTTAATTTTGTTTCACAACAACAGATGCAAATATGTATCTTGAATGAGGGCAAAGGTGACCTTGGATCTGAAGCACACAGGCGTTCGCTAGTGTCCCCCCATCCGGAGTGAATCCAGAACGACTCGGAAGGAAAAATAAAATCCAAACCAGTGCGTTGTGATAAAGAGAGTTTAATAGGGTAGAAAAGGAATAAAAACCAACAAAATAATAAATAATGATACTTACAGTTTATAAGATATTAATATATAAAAATATTTAATGCTATTAAATACTTATAATTTTATAATAATAAAACAATGCCATACTGTACAACACAGTCAATAAAGTGGATTTAATTAAATAAATAAGAAAACCAATAAATTAAATGAAAATTTAAAAATTTAAATTTAATACAAATAAAACCCATTTGTCCCATTCCAATGAATTGCTATCCCCATCATCACTTCCCATCCCACTGATCATTTGCTATCCCAAAGACCTCCCAGTTCTTATCCCCTTGGCATGCCAGTGCAAGAAGAAGTGCTCTGCAGGCAGAGGCCTTGCTGAGTGACCACCTAAGGAGAGGAATTTAATCCAGAAGGCAGGAAAGAAGAGCAATGCCCCGAAAGAAGAAGCAAGTCTTGTCTCTCAGCCCTTTGGTGTCCCAAGCAGCAGTTGCCATGGCCAAGCTTTCCCAGCCCAGCTGCTGCCAGCATCTCCCCAGCTTGCCATTGCCACCTTCCTGGGTGAGGCGCGCGCGCATTTGCCATTGGCGCTGTTGCCATCCCTGTGAGTGGCAAGCCCATCCCCTAGCTCCAGCACGAGAGAGGGGAGAGGGCAAGCGAGAGGGGCAAGGGCTGAGGAGCGTGGCTGAAGCTGGAGCAGGTGCCTGCAGAGGTCTCTGTGCCTGCCTGGGTGCTGCGGGGGCCGTCGAGGAGAAGCCCGAGGTCGGTCACGGGTAGCTGGAGCCTGGCACTGTCGGCGGGGCGCTGGGCATGCTGCTGGGGCTGCTGGAGGTGGGCTGCGGCTGCACACAGGCCAGCTGGCACGCTGGCCCCAGCGCCTTGGCCCTGGCCCCCAGCGGCTGCAAAGTCTCGCTGGGGGTCTTTGTCCCCGGCTGCTGGCGCTGCAGCGTCCTGGCCCCGCTGGCCTGGGGACAGAGCCTGTCCTGGGGCCGCACGGCACGGGGCTCCCCACTCGGAGTCTCCGGCAGCAGCCGCGCTCTGCGGGGAGGTGGCGCCGCTGCTCCTTGCCCCCCTGCAGCCCCCGGGCTTCGCGCTCTCTTGCTGGGTGCCGTGGTGCTGTTGATCGCCAGCTGCTGCCCGCTGCTGCCTGCTTCCCTGCTGCTGCCAGCCACCGTGCTGCTGCCACCCGTCTTCCCCTGGCACGGTCTCTTGCGGCCTTGGCCAGCCTGGCCCAGCAGCGTCTTCCTCTCCTTGCCGGGGGGGGTCTCTGTCGTCGGCCTCCTGTGCTGGCAGCTCTGCGCTGTCCCGGGGGTGCTGCTGGGCGCAGGGCGCTTGGCCCCCCGCTTGGTGCCGGTGGACGCAGGGGCAGGCGGGGGGCTCTTGAGGGGACCCAGGGGGCGTTTGGGCAGGGGTCTCCTATGGTCAGTGCGGCCCTTGGGGTTGGGGCGTTTCTTGGGGGAACTCGGGGGGGATTTGGGCTGGGGTCTACTAAGGGCACTGCGGCCCTTGGGGTTGGGGCGTTTCTTGGGGGAACTCGGGGGGGATTTGGGCTGGGGTCTACTAAGGGCACTGAGGAGCTGGGTGTCAGGGAGGCTCCTGGGGGGACTCAGGGGTGGACTGGGTAGGGGGCTCCTAAGCGCACTGGGCAGGGGACTGGCTGCAGGGCTGAGCGGGGGGCTCACTGCTGGCACGACGGGGGACTGCAGCGACAGCCCACCCTCAAGCTTCTCGGGGCGCAGCCCAGGGGTTGAGGGGACCTCACCGAGGGCTCCTGTGGCTTCCAGTCCCTGCGTGCTCGGCTCCTCGATGTCCTCGCAGAGGTCGGGCAGCTGCGAGAGGAAGCGGCTGAGGGCAGGACTGCTGGGCAAATCGGGGAAGGCGTCCTGGGGCTCCACGGCATCGAGCCAGCTGAGCAGCTCCTCCATGCCGGGGATGGGGATGTCCAGGTCGGCCAGGAGCTCGTCCTGCATGTGCTGCAGCTGCTGGCTGTCCCCTGCCAGCTCTGGAAAGGCCTCGGCAAAGGCATCAGGGCCCAGCTCGGGCAGCTGCGGGGGCTCCTCAGGCACCTGCGGGGCTGTCGCCGCTGAGGACGAAGCAAGAAAATCCCCCAAGACGGGCGATGTCAGCTTTCCCATGGCCCCTGGGTGTGGGGCGCCCAGCGGCCGGCTGTGCCAGCCCCAAACTCACCGTCAGGCGTCGCCGTCTGGGTGCTGGCGGTCCTTGGAGCCTGGGCAGGCTTGGGGGCAGTGGGGCCGGGCAGCGGGGGCCCCTGGTCCTCGCTGAGCCCCACGGCGTGCAAGCAGGGCTCTGGCAGCTGCCCCCGGCTGCTGCTCAGGGTGCGGGGCGTGGGGAGCGCCTGCCCCCGCAGCGGAGGCCCCGGGACGAGGGGTGGCGGGGGGTTGCGCTGGGCGGGGGCCTGCAACAGGCAGGTGCCTGCGGGGTGCAGGAGCTCCCCATGGAGCACGGCCCTGGGCCCCAGCCCCAGCGCATGGTGGGGTACCAGTGTCCCCGTCACCATGGGCTGTCCCCACTGATGGACGGGGGCACAGGGAGGAGCGGTGTGGGGGAGCTGCCCCCCGGCGGGGAGCTGCACCAGCTGCAGCTGGTGCCCCATGCTTGGGAGCTGCACCAGCTGCAGGTTTTGCCCCACAGCGGGGAGCTGCACCAGCTGCAGCTGGTGCCCCACGGCGGGGAGCTGCCCCAGCTGCAGGTTTTGCCCCACAGCGGGGAGCTGCCCAAGCTGCAGGTGGTGCCCCTGGGCTGGGAGGTGCCCCCCAGGTGGCAGCTGCACCCCGGCGGGGAGCTGCAGCACCTGCCCCTGGACCCCCGGCACCACGTGCCAGACGGTGGCCTGGGGCAGCGCGGAGGGGAGGGTGGGTACCTGCGGGGGCTGCAAGGGCAGCGCCGTCGCTCCGGGGAGGGAGGGCAGCAGCCAGGCAGCCACCGTTGGCGGCACGGCTGGGACGACGAAGGGGGAGTTTTGCGTCTGCGCAAGCCGCGGAAGCCGTCTGGGGAAACCCTCTGTGGGAAAAAGGCCGCTGGGCTGAGCTCTGGGGCGCTGGGCTCGCCAGCAGGGCCGCAGCCCCGGGAGGAGCGGGAGCCGGCTGCTGGACCTGCCATGGTGGCTGGAGAGTGGGGCGGTTGCTTGGGGAACCCGGGCAACGGGGGTTCCGTCCCAACGGCTCACCAGCCCCTCGCCGACATCTTGGGGAGGACTGCAGGCTTTGGACCCAAGCAGGCTGCCCAGCGCAAGACTTGGCCATGTTCATTAGAACATTACTAGCCTCTAAGCCTCATGGCATCACCTTCCATCTTGACTGCTGAACCTCCTTGCTCCCTACTATCTTCTTTGCCAAGATACAGCTGTCCGTCCACATTTACTTTTCCTACTTGGCTGGACTGAATTTAAGAAGGGAGCTTGCAACTCTTCCTCTTGTTTGCCACTTCATCATCAAACCAAATGAAAACCATTTGCCTTTAACCTCTTTATTTCAGGCCTTCTTTCCTAGTGGCCATTCAAAACTGGGAAAAAAATAGTCTACCAAGTGGGGTTTTTTTTTGATTTGATAATAAATCTGCAGACTGTTAAGTCATCAAGCACTTCAAGACTGTTTGAAATAATCTCGAGATTAATATAAAAGGAATTCCTCACACACGCTGCGGCCGCTTACCTTTAGTATAGTTGTTGGATGCGATGGAGCAGTATTTCTTGCTTTCGCCTGCACTGGAAGTCTTCCCTTCCTTGTAAGGTTGTTTACTGCTCTCACTTCTGCATTACTGACATGAAGAGCCATCTGGAGGATGGCATTCTTCCTTCTTCTCCCGCGTTATCTTCTGGAAACGAGGATCTAAGTGTTCCAAGGAGCCTTTCGCTTTCCTGGTGCTTCTCCTTTTTCTTCTTTTTCTTCTCCTTTTTCTTCTTTTTCTTACGCTTGCGATTGGCATTGTCAAAGCGGAGCGCACAGAAACACAAATCATGAAGTCTGAAAGAAACATGCAAGTTAAAAAGGGAAAAAAAGATGTGGCACTTGTTGCCTATATGAAACCTGATTTATTTTACCACAGGTGATGATTTGCAGCATGTCAGCTATTTTGTGGTGCTTTGTGCACACGCAACTTACTTTAGATGCAGCAAACTTAAGCCGTCAGATTGAAGGACCATAGGTCCTGGTTTGTACACAGATCATTAACAACGGCTAGCTCTGGAATACGTGCAAGCAGAAAAAATCTTTTAACCTAATCTGGAATGGTGTACGGATGTGATTCGAACTATGTGGTCCAAAGCTAGTGCTCTGACACAATTCAGCAAGAGCTTTCCTGTCTTCACTGATCAACCTAACAACATGATCCCCAGCCAGCTGGTGCTATCTAAAGAACTTAGAAACTACCAGAAAAAAAAAAAAATAAATAAAATAAAAGGAAGACATGAGAAGCACCCAGAAAAGAATTAGGATAAAAAATGCGGAGTATGCTGGAATCCTTGCTTACTTGGAATCCTTCTCTCCATCTTTATCCTTAGACTTCTTTTTCTTCCAGAACTTGTGATATTTTTGCATTTTTTTCACCACCTACAAGCTCCTTTTCTATCTTTCTGTCTTTCCTTTCTATTTCACTTTCACTACCTTCTGCACGGGTATATTTTCTTTTTCTGTTTCCTTCTGTTTCAGTTTTCTGGCGACAGTTCTCCAAATGAGCTGACACAGGTGGAAGCGCATGTCTTTCACGAGAATGTCTTCTGGAATGTTGCTGAGGTACCGAGCAACGATGCAAGTCTGCTCGGGGTGTGCTAAAGCGACGTACATCTTCCTCTCTCAAGAGGGAACCGTGAGGCCATCCGCTTTTGTAATGATAATGCTTATGTGACCTGCTGTAGTAAGTTGCAGTCAATCTGTCAAAGGCTGAATCGCCGTGAGAGAACTTTCTCTCTCTACTGTCTCCTGTCGCATGAGGTGAATAGTAATCCTTGTAATAGCCACATCTTTCCCATCTCCGTGCTTCGTCTCGATAGTATCTTTCTCTGCTCCAACTTCTTTCCCCTTTGGATCGGTAGTACCTATTGCTACCTTGTTCTGATCTTCCTCCGCTGCCAGATCTGTACTTTGAATATTTGACTGCTCTTCTGCCATTCTCAGGGCTGTTTCTTTCACGAGGGAAAGATCTGTACCTGCTTCCCTCCCAGTACTCCTGCTTGTGACTCTTTTGCTCAACAAATTCCACGCTCTGAGAACACCTCCTCTTGCTGGAAGGACCTGCTTTTTGACTCTCCTTCTCTTCACTAGGAGCATGTTCCCTCTTGCTTCGGTAATGCTCTTTCTCAGTGGTTTTAGTCTTGTCCTTTGTATCTTGGCGTCTATCTGCAATAGCTAAGGAAGAAAGATTGTTAGAGCTACATTCAGTGTCAGACTTGAGAGAGGAAGTTTGCCGCAATTTCTCACCAGGCTCAGAAGAGTCTTTGCCGTACAAAACATTTTCTTTTGAAATGAGGTCACGTTCTTTTGATCTTCTTGCTTTCTCCTTGTCTCCATGGTCATCACATTGGTACTGGGCGAGGTATTCATCATTCCCAGGAGATTTCGGAGGTTCCGCAACACTGCATAAAATAAAAACCCATTTCTCACTTCTGCTGAAGGACGTGAATATTAAGAGTAAAACCTTCCAAAGGCAAACAAACAAACAAAAACCTCCGGACTACAGGAACGCTCGCAAAGATATGCCATTTAGAAACCTCTCCTGTGATTAGGACACCTTCTTCAGCTCCCAGAGAAAGTGCTTTTTCCCCTCTTGCTTCTGAAGCCATTGCACTAAAAAAGCAAACGCATCTGTCTCCTTCCACCTGCTGCTCTGAGAAAAAAGGCATAGGGGCGAGCGGGGAACAGCCAGTGTTTCTCCAGACAGTGGAGAAAAATGGAAAAACATTCTATAAAGGAACACAAGTTCTCCTTGAGGCACCAACCTGCATCAGAGTGATATGCTCAGTGCTGATCATTAGTTCTGTTCGTGACACTGGACACACAGTATGGAATTGTACTAATTTAAATCCTTCCATTAAATACTATTAGTAGACAGATAAAACTGTAACGAACTTCCATAAAGTCTTGTCTTAATCAGATTGTGCTCATTTTACCTCATTTCCTCTGACAAGCTGTTCAGCTGGCTGGCTCTGAAGGACTCCGTGATGACTTCTCGATTGACTGAAGGCATAGCTCCAGGCATCTGCAATTAAAACGCACAAGTCAGCAGACAAAAAAATACTATTTGTAGTAGTACTGAGGACTAGTCTTGTCAGAATGTCTCCATTAAATGGTAAGCAAGACCGCTGTCAGTTGTATGCATTATCTACACTTCAAAGATAACCCCAACTCACCCCCCAAAATCTACTTTATGAAACTTAGGAATTTTTATCTCAGCTGAGCTTAAGTTGACAAGTTCTAATGTAAGCTCAGGTCTGCAAATTCTAAGGGGATAATACCACAAAGCCTTACGATCACATGTGTGCTGTGTTTTCTCAGTATTTCACCTGAATTAGGAACACAATAAACACTCCCGAATACATCGTAGGTGAGAAATTCTCGATGGAGCAAATCTATGTTTCAAGCGATCCATTTGTTTTAGAAAAGAACATCTCAGAAGGTTTAACAGGTTCAACTCGGCAAGTGGAATCATCAAGTTTCAGTCCGTTTTCTTTAGATTCATTAACTAACCTAATAGCACCATTTAGTGAATCTGTTTTTGGCAGCTCATGCTGGGATCTTCCTTTGTCAGCATTCTGACAGGAAGAATTGGAATGCTGCAATGTACGGACTACCTTTCCAACCAAAATTCCATTAGAGGACATTGCATTGCATTTCAAATTCCTTTGAAATAAGCCCTTTGACTCCTCCTCAGATTTTCCTGAAGATTCTGCACCATAAGGGACTGTGTTATCAGAGCTGAGTTTAGGATTTTCATTCACTGTTGGCTCCACAAAAATTTCATCAGAAACTTTTTTGTTTGTTTGCATTTGCTTCATTTGCATTACCGAATTTGTAATTGTGGATGAAGGAACAGCCTGGTAGAGATCTTCATCCTCCACAGCACTGCTAAGAAAGTCAGGCTGTGACACAGTCTGACGAGCAGGCAATTTATTGTGAATACTGATGGTGATCTTCTGTTTTCTTGACGTATCAGTCATTGAAGGCCTGGTAATTGCCTGGTTTTGAACACAGGCCATTGGTGGTGCTGAAGATGGCCTTTTTAGGGTGACACCAGTGGTCTTTGTGTCCTCTTTTATGGATCCATTTCCATTTAAACGGCTTGAATTCTGTATTTAAAAAGAAGAAATTGCAAGATGGATTAACGCAAACACTGCATGTAACATTTTGAAACACAAAACTCTCCTACTGAGTGTTTCTACAAATGGTCTTAACACCTAAAAAGAAAAACACACTGCCCTTTAAGGATAAATGCAAGTCCAATAAGCGTATTCAATTCCTGCTTTTGGTTTACTGCAGATTGGTATCAAATTAACATCATCTTTGAAAAACAGCCAAGCAACTTAACATTACCTGCTGCTATTCCCAAATATATTTATTTTCCCCTTTAAACATACCCTGAAAAGCCTGAAGTAATCGTTCTGGTGCTCAGGAATAAGACATTTAGTTTTCCCTGTCTTAGCTAAAGTGACGAGGATAGGAAAAACAAGTCCTCTTTTAAATGATTTGAGGATTAGTACACTCTGCTTAAATAGTCAAAGAGCGTAGCTCTCTGTGCTTTAGAAAGCTGTCTTGGAGCTATAAAGTAATGGAGTCGCATGGCTGCACAATTTAGCAGTAACCACTGTTTGAATGACTCTGGCTGTAGCATGAGGGCTGTGAAGAAAGCTGCAGCGTGGGAAGGAAAACAAAACTAAGATGCCGAAAACCAAACAAAAAACCCCACACCAAACCCCAAACCCACTAGCAGTTTGGTGCCGTTATCTGCCCTCCCGCTTCCCTGAATTACCTTAATCATATGAGGAAGAAGTCGTGGTCCCAGAAATCCAGCCTGCTTACTATTAGCCCCCTGCTGACCAGGAGGGAATGAACAGGGATAAGATGGTGCTGGCAAGTAAAACGCACGTTCTCCAAGTGTCAAATCATAGCGCCTTCAGAAAAGAGCAGTGATCGTAGTTTAGTTTTTCTTTCAGCCTACTCTTGGATTAAATCCCATCCTATCATTTTAGAGGAACAGCTCATACGATATGGAAGCCTTCTCTACAGAAGGCTTCGCCAAGACTACAGACTGAAAAGTAGAGAACAGTCTTCCTACTAAGACTATCACTTGCAGAGCAATAATTCATTCTTACACCACAGATGACCTTCATTTCTCTCCTTCTCTAAATTAGCCAGCTACAGATAACACAGAGATAGGAATTTACATGAGTGCTGCAGTTTAAGGCCAAGCAACAAAAGATAATAAACGACACAGAGAATTTCAGGTTAGACAGAACTGAATTAGACAAATAATAATCTTCTCCCGGGATAGCAAGAAAAACACTTGCAAAACAGAAAAATATCAATAACAGGAAAGTAAATCTCTTCTGAACACATTTTAAGATTTGTTATTACCTGATATAAAAAAGTATGTAAGCTTGCTGACCAAGAACTCTTTTAATGTCAGTATGCACTACTTTAGCATCATTCATCTGATACCAAAGTCCATTACCAGCCTGCAAATAAAGACAACGATTTCTTTAGGTGAATTGCACGTTTTCCAATTGAAATCACGGATAGGAAAAAAATACACACATGTCAAATAAAAATATAATGAAATCTTTTTCCCTAGAAACAGTAGCTGCTAGTCATGCTTTAATTGGTTTGCCAGCACAACCTTTACCCTGTTAGAAATGCTGTTGACTTCTACCTTTACATAGCATATATAGTGTCCTGAGTGACAGCTGACACCGTGATGTACCAGCACCGCGTATAAGGCATAGAGCAGTGGTTCTCCCATTGACTGCGACATGTAGGCTCTCAGGTCCAAATACTCCGGATATTTCACCTCCTAAAGAGACATCAAGAAGATAGAAAAATTATCCCAGAGTACTTCGTGGACTAGCCAGAGAAAAACACTTCCAAAAAACACAGACTAGAATTGATTTCTAGAATATATTTCTAGAATATATTTCTTGATTCACTACAAATAAGTCTTCCCATAAACAACGGTTAAGACTAGAAGTTGCAGAGAACTGTTTCCTGATGAATCAGCCTTCTCAGAGGAAAGCATATGCTTCTTGTCAAGCGGGAACTTTATTGATATTAAGAGAAAGAATAAGCCATAGTCATTAGTCTACAATTATTGTCTGAAAATATTAACAACTTTCAGCTTTGGGGGATGTCCCATTACACAATGATATAGTTGCATTACAGTGGTAAATATACCTTGTTGATCTTTCCACCTGTGAAATCTGCAAATCTTTTCAGTGATATTGTGAGAACCTTGGAAGAACGGTGTATGGTAAATCTCTTGGATGCAGGAACCATCTTTTTACACCTTAAAAACAAGCAGAGATAAGTGTTTGAAGGCATCTTCTTTTTTCGCCCCCAAAACAAACTCCTTTTAATGTCTCACGCATGCCTATGCTATTTGAATGATATTTACTTGCATAATAGGCTGGTCTTTTTTCTTTTCATAAACCCATGCACTGCGTGTCAGGTTTGTTAATACACAGAAGAAGGTCAATTTTCCCAACAACTCAGAGCATAGCGGGAACAGGAATCTCTCACAAAAGGGTATGACCAGGTTGGATGGCAAGGTACCATTTCTTGGTCTACAAAAGTGGCTATTTGAACTCCAATCCTGGATACATTCTTTCAGCTTTCAAGGGAAATACAAATACTGAAAGCGGAACGAGAGAGCCTTGGTCCCCAGGGCTAGAAATTGCAAATAATCTCCAACATAGGTCGACTATCAACATCAAAAATACAACAGAAGCACATGGTCATTCTACAGGAGGGAGACATTTAACAGTAGGAAGTCTTCATGTACTGAGCTTGTCTGGAAAGACACTGAAACCATCTGCCATCCTTTGAAACAAAATAGTTCAGTTTGACACATTGCCCGCTCCAAGGTAGGACCTACGGTGTAAGCAGTGAAAATTAGCCACTAGCCCAGAGAACAACGGAAACTGGGCAGTTTACATCAAGAAAAGTACTGTCGAGAGCTAATAAATAGAAAGAACAAAAGTAGCCCTTTTTGAATTCTGATGGCAAAATACAAGCCAGAGAATTGCAAACCCATAGGGAATGCCTATGAACAAGACTTCCCCCCTCCAAGGAAACAAAAATCCAAGTCTTTTATAAACTTCCACAAAACTTGTAAGTAGATCCAAAGTTTAGAGGTAGTCCAACAGAGTCATGCAACATAGAAAACTGACGTCAAAATCTTACTCGCTACATTTATAGCAATTCTCTCCATCCAGCTCTTCAGGTTTCACAAAGAGTTCCAGAGCTCTGCTAACAGACGAAACCGCCTAGAGCAGCGAGAAAGAAGAGCGCAAAGTCACCGTAATTCAGAATTCCAGAGACATACTAGTAGTTTATAAGAGAATCTTACTAACATACTCAAGCGATCTACTAGGAGCACTGTGAAGAAGGAGGCAGAAAGAGCATGCTCAGCATTGACCTCACCTGGAAGGCATTTGACTTTGGAACAAATACTTTTCCAGTAGCCTAGACAGCATCTACAGTGTGCTTTGTCATCAATACTGGGGACAAATTCATCAGTCTAACAATTAGATGTATATTGAGGTAGAACAACAAAGAAGTATGACAGCATTATAATTTTTGCAGAAAGAGAATTCTTTCCCCTTAAACCCCATGCAAATGTGGAGACTATTTACATGGGTTCCACGGAAGGACAAAGTCCAATCCACTTCCTTAGCACCACCAAGCTCTTACGTTTTAACACTATATGTGGTTTGGTTTTTTAAGTTAAACAAGTTTAATTTAGAAAGTTATGCATGTACTTAAACATCATGAATTATATTTAGAAAACATCTTACCTTTATATCCAAAGTGATATCAAGAAATGCCTCATACGTATCCGAAACTGCTTTGCAATTCAAGCACTTCACTGGAAACAAAATATAAATGCTTAACATTATGTGAAGGAGACTAACTGTCCAAATTCAAGTTGTTGACAGATACTACTTTAGACAAACTACAGACTGCTTTACTACCGACAAAAGACACAGATCAGTTCTAAGGACAGGAATATTTTTTCAAGTACCTCTCGATCTTAGAAATCCTCCAAATATTTGATGAATGATGGTGGTAGCTTGAGAAGATCTGTCCAATCTGGAAAGAAATTATAATCAGACCTCAGAAGATTTAAGGCACAGAATTAACTCTTCAAAGAGTTTGATGAAAACCAAGGATGATGTAGACTTGCGTTGCTGATAGTAAATAAGGCACTAAAAGGTGCTAGAGATCATTTTTGAGAGTAAATAAAGGACTAGAAGGTGCTAGAGAATGTATGAAAGTGAACTTGTTTATGCTTACTCGGTGCTTCCGTTCAAGCACGCTTCCTGCATAGCATCAACAGTATAGCGCAAGAACTCGTGTGCGTCTTCTTGACTGCCAAAACGGAAATGTTGTCCTATTCCTAAATAAGAAGATGATAGTATTGACCTCATTTAAAAATGAAATCATTCTTGTATTTCTAAAATCTCTCTTCATTGGAGTGTTAAAACCACTTAGACACATCAAATAATTATTTGAAGATTACAAGCTATCGAAAAGAAACACATCTGAAGCCACTTACGACTGAGATTACTGATAACATGCGTAGGCTCGATGGCATCAACAGTGCAACGCAGGGCCTGGTTAATGTGAGTCTCCATCGTGCACATCATGCAAAAATCTTGTTCACGACCTGAAGAGTGAAAGAACAAAGCATCCCAGTCCAGCGAAATATCCAGAACTACAAACATCTAAGTACAATTTAAGCTATAGATACCATATCCACTCTCCTTGCTACATTCTATTCTCCCAAGATGCCAATGTCCCAACAGTCTTGTAACATTTCATTTCACACAACTTGACAGAAGAAAAATATCCACTAAGCCTGTATTCAAATGCATTTTGTGATGAGAAATCTAAAAGACTACTGCAAAGTCGCAGTTGTAAAGGCTGACAGGAATGTGAACTCCACAGGCTGCAAAATGTATTACTCTCTAAAATTACTACTAAATGCATTACTGTCCAATGCACTTCATTATTCCCATGAAGCAATAAATGATCCTTTAATAAACAAACAAACAAACAAACAAACAAATAACTAACTAAATAAAACATGGTGCATTAATTGCACTCCATATGCTATTCGGAGCCCACTGCTAATACAGTGCTCAAAGCCAGCTGCTACAGGTAAAATCAGGCAAATAAGCTTATCTCACAGAATCACTGCTGTTCTTTCACCTTCAGAGCTATCCAACAGATTCAAAATACTGTTAGAAAGTACTCACATGACTGGCTGTGCTCAAGAGAAAGCATGTAATTGGCAAGTGGGGGTGTGTAGGTCAAACACTGTAGAGTAGCATTAAGAAAACATGTGTTGCCAAGATTGTACAGGCCAACTCCAACACTTTGTGTTTCTCGCCAATCCATACAAATCTTCTCAGGTGGAAAAAGAATGCTCTGTGGCGGAGCAATTCCATCACTAACGACTGCAAGAAAGTTAAATTTAAAAAGAGATCTTGTTTGTTTGTTTCTAAGAAAGGTATTTAAAAAAATACTATTCTGCAGGAGCACCTAGAGGAGCTAGCTACAATCCAAACCAGAAAAACTTATTGCAGACAGCTTTAATACCACCAAATTCAAATTGGCTGGTCAACACAATGTTTTGGGGAAAAAAAAAAAAACAAAAACAACTTTAGTCAACCATTTTAATTTTTCTAAGGCAAGGCTAACTGCCATTCTGTTTGTAGCACCTAATGCCAAGTTCCTCTCCATCTATAATCTTTAACCTGATTAACTCAACTACTGTTTTTTTCCTTATTATAACTTAAACCACAAACTTAGACTTGAAATTATACGGTAAAAACGTAAAAACTAGGAACTAGGAATGACGGTACCCCTACAAATACCAGATCTTTTCCTGAGCAATGTTATCCTTCAAAAAACCTGTGAAAAATGGAAGCTGTGAATAGCAACAATCAAACACTTTTCTCTGCAAAACAGAAAAGACATGGAGGAATCTGTGCATTACAAAAAGCTCCCCGTATTTCTCTGTTGACTGTAAATATATCAAAATTAATTTCTGTAACATCAGTCACTTCAGTTGCCTTAGGGGATTCGCTTTTGAAGTCTTTCTTCACAGTAGTCCCCTTCTCTATCAGTGCAACAAGTAAGAACTGCATTTTCTACTTTTGCTTTGAAGACAATGGAGGCAGGATAGAACGCACACTTACTTAGATCTCTTGGGGCAAAAGCCTTAGATTTTTCAGATGATCTACAGTAAATAGCACCTCCACGTCCTTGGGCCACAGAGACTTGGCTTGAATCTTCTGCAGGCACTATCCGGCCCCAGTTGGCGGTGCGTGACATCAGTATTTTAGGACTTGGTTTCTTGGATTTGCCAGACCGCCTTGAAGAGGGCTTTTTAGGCTTTGAAGATTTGGGCTTCTTAGCTACGGTCATTGTTCACATCTGCAACAGAGACAGAAGTTCTGGCTGACGTAAGACTATCAAGAAGCATTCCAAGAAGAAAAGAGTAACAGAAGTCCTGTCACTTAATCTCAAAGAAACAGCCTTAAGAACTAAATCGCTGGTATGAATGATTTAAAAAGAATCCCCAAACTAAACACACAAAGTGAAAATTTCCATCTAAACTCTATCAGTATTACTTTTCGCTTCTGCAGAACTAGTGGCTGATGCCATTTCTTTCCCTTCCGTAGGATTTTAATCCATTACAACTCTGGAGTCTTTTTAATATAAAAATGTAGAAGACGTTCTCTGAGGGGAATCAGTTATTTATTGATTTCCGGAGTTGCGCAATTATCTGTTAATTAGTACCTATGATCTAATAGATAATTGTTGCAATTATCTATTGCTGGCATTAGTAACGGAACACTATTACTTCACTGCCTGCGTTTTTCTGTTTCGTCTCCACAAAGGTACCCAGAACTCACTGCTACTTTTCTCCTGTCTTTCCAGGGCTCGCCCTCTACCTCACTGTCTACTGCACCAGTCATGAGGGGTTTGTTGTGATTCTATAATGAGCCTAGCTTTTAAATACACCTTTTCTGGGCGTCACTTGGTGACGGCAAGTTAATCTGTGAGGGCTCCTCAGTCTACATCATGCGGTCGCTTTTTCCAGGTGAAAAAGCGGAGCTGTAAGTGGCAGTACACCAAAGCCCTGGCATGCTGAGATCCAAGAGGAGAGATGTTTGGCCCTCCTTTTCACTCCTGGGAACCATATACCTCAAAACCCACAAAGGATGGGCTATATCTCAGAGAAATCTTGGGAAAGGAGAGCATGAAGAGCATGTTTGCAAATTTATTTCTCCCTGGGCTTCTTCTGCTTCTCCAAGAAAGACGAGTTTGAATATAACTTTGGCAGCAGTACTTCTGGTGTTTTACTCCTACCACATTTAAAACTCCTACGAAAAACTGAAAAGTTAGACTAAAAAGCAGCTCTTTCCGTTCTCCTTTCTAAAGTTGCACGCTTTCCTCATGCAAAACAACAGGGGAATGTAAGCTAGAAACGGAAATGCTGAATGTAAAACAAAACAAAACAAACCTCAGCCCTCCAGGACAAAAGCCAATAACTGCTACAAAGTCCTTTTTAAAATGCTGATTAGGTTTCAAGGTGATACCGCTTTAAATAAGCGTAGTTGTGTGTCCATAGGCAGAAGCTGAATAATGACAGGATGAACTTCTATACTTCATGTTTTGTTACTGTCTTACTGTAGCACACAGGGACTTGTTACCTTTAGGGAAACCACTAACCTCATGGAGGGTTTAAAACATAAGCTAGTTTGTTATACCAAAATGACGGAGAGAACAAAGCATAAAGTGCTTTCAGATTTCTAGCACGCCTTGATTGCTGTCCATTAAACTTCAGACACGTTAAACAAAACACAGTAAATAAGAAAACTCCTAGTCCCACAGCTGGCAAATTGTGTGCAGAGGTTGTAATTAGAACTTTTTTGCCTTGACGTTTTACATTTAAAATTGATTTTAAATCCATTCTATACACACTTTCCATTCCTGAAAAAACAATACGCAAACCTGACAAATGCATTTACATGAGAAATGAAGTCGTCCTTGTCCGATTGGAAGACTAAGGTGACAGCTCCTGGGCTCAGGGATAAGCTCCGATCTTCACCAGTGACAGCTCCTTTTTTAGGATTGAAAGGGAAAATGTTTCAGCAACACATTGGAAACATACTTAAGGGACAAGAAACAAAATCAAGACTGCAGTGAGAAGGAGAACAGAAAAACAATACTGGGGGGAAAATGGGAAGGGAAGGGAAGGGAAGGGAAGGGAAGGGAAGGGAAGGGAAGGGAAGGGAAGGGAAGGGAAGGGAAGGGAAGGGAAGGGAAGGGAAGGGAAGGGAAGGGAAGGGAAGGGAAGGGAAGGGAAGGGAAGACCTTGATCTTTATACTGACCAATGAGATAAGCCTTACACATTTTTAAGTTTATTTTTGACAACTGATTGAGGTGTTACCAGGTATTAAGTACGATTCAAGAGCAAATATTAACACTAGAAAGAAGAAATCCGATCCACCACCACTGTTTCAAAATACATCCATTTCTCATTTGGAGATGACGTCTCTCTGGCAAGGTAGTAGAAAAACTGTAAATACCGATAGAGCTTCCTCTCCCGATGTTCCATATACATACCGATGCTGTTCCTACACCTACGCTCTGAGCATAAATTTATGTTGACATGAGTGACAAGAGAGGGTGTTACTCCTCTCTTTGTTTGCCTTGAGAGACACACCTCTTGTCCATTGAAAAGTAAATTCAAGATTCCAGATCACTTAAGACAGTTGCTATCCCCCCATTCAGAGTTCTGCAGCAGCACTCTTCAGATGTGTTTAGCAGTCTCTTTAGAAAATGTTATCACTTAGGACCTGCTTCTCAGTAGGTCCACGTTTGGCCTCCGCTTAGCAGAGAGTCAATCCCAGCTTAAGCTTTCGTACAAGAGCCCCTTCACGAAACGGAGTTGAACCCTGACATAACTGAGTTGAACCTTTAACCTTGAAGCTTCCTTAAAGAAGAAAGCAGCACCCAGGCCAGGAAATAGAAATTAATCGTCACTTTACCCTGAAACGCAGTGGGCTATTCTGTGCTGGCAGGATTGCTGCCGGGCTGGCCGACGAGGCGGCGGGCAGCTCCCCGGGGCCACAGGGCCTGGCACAGGGAGCCGCCGGGGGTCTCCAAGGTCCGGGAACAGCGGCAACAGCGGCAACAGCAGGGACAGAGGGGACAGCAGCGACAGCAGCAGCCACCTCAGCCGGGGCCGTCTCCACAACCGCCACAACGGCCTCGGAACGCCGCCGAACTCGGAGCTCCAGCGTGACGCCTTGTGAACCTGGCCGCGCTGCTCATGGCTAAAACCAGAGCGTTTCCTCCGGCGTGTGTTTACTGTCGGTGCCGGATCGGCCCTCACCCCGAGCTCTCCCTGCCGGGAGGGCTTTGGGGTTGGGGTTTCCCTCCCGCCGCCGCCGCGCGCAAGGGGTCCGCGCTGGGGAGCAGCATCTCACCCACGGCGAGAGACCGAGGGCACGACATGAAAAAGCCCCGACACGAAAAAGCCACGACATGCGGCCGAGGCGGCGGGGAGACGGCTCTGAGGGAGCTGCCACTTCGCCCCGCCGTCCTCCCCTCCCGTGCCGCCCCGCCGAGCCCCGTGCGCCTCAGGTGCTGCGCTGAGGGGGTGGCTGGCTACTGAGACAGCTGCCCAGGGCACTGCTCATGGCACCGAGCCTGACGGAGGTCAACAAGTGTTGAACAATGCTCTCAGACATCGGGTCTCACTTTGGGGTGGTCCTGTGTGGAGCCACGAGTTGGACTTGGTGATTATTGGGAGTCCTTTCCACCTTGGGATGTTCTCTGATTCTAGGTCAGCAATCCAGTAGCTGATGAGAAGTGTGGAGTCATTCAAAGGGAAGAGAGAGCACAACACTTCTCTTTTGCAGAAGCGGCTATTTGGTAACCAAACCAATGATTCCTTTGCTTCTAGAGCAACTAACAGCAGGGATCCGCTTTACAATGGAGGGAAAAGAGTCGTTGGCATGTCATGTGAAGTAAGCTTCAAATCCCAGAGGATGATTTTGTTGGAACTTTATTCAGCTGAAAACACGGAAGCCTTGCTTCTGCTTGTGTTAGTTACAGCTCCAGTTTACTTTGGTTGGGAGGGAAGGCATTCCAGGCTAATGTGCTGTACCTGTTCCTTCAGCTCATTGTCCATAAACGGAGGAGCAAATGAAATCAGTTTAATCTCCATTAAATGCAGCAGACAAAGCGGAGTAGAGGGCGATCTAGCACTTAATTTTTCCTGTAAGCAGGAAACCCAGAACTCAACAACACTTTTCAAATCTTGTCCTGCAGTAAATGACCAGCTGAGTGAAGCTTGCATTTAGAGGATGTGCTCCTCCAGTAGACGGAAATAGCTTTTCCTCTTCACAAGTGCAACTGAGTGGTGGACTGGCAGCTACGTGGTTAACTAGTTGTGCCAAAGGGGTTGTGTTGAATGCACAGAAAAATATGCAGGTCCCAACAGTAAAGGGTTGTCTGTAGGCATGACACCGAGTACAGATGTTGTCTGCAGGTTCGTGCAGAGTGCACCGCGCCAATAAGCACCCAGAGTCGGAATGCACACGAAGGTCTTTTAATTATATAATTACTTATAGAACTCTGCAGAGTCAGGTACTTGGCCATCTTTCGCAAAGCAAGCACACCTCTGACTCGAATCACCGTCATTTATACACAGGAAACTTGTGAAAACTCTCTCTTTGGCTCCTTTGGATTGGTTATTACAGCTCACCTAACTTATCTCCACTGAGCTTGTGCATTACAGAGGAATACCGGGGGGGAGGGGGAACAGGAGAGGGGGGACACACACCGAATCCCACATTAGCATAGATTAGCATTTTGACAGGTGTGATTTTTAATGTGCTAATGACCCTTAATGAGAAAAAGGTTACTATAGGTCAGTCTGGAGCTGGTGTTCTCCTTCCTGTTTTTTCCCTTTTAGCCCTTCTCTTCCTTGCTTCTGCTAGCTCAAGGCTACCTGTCTCTCTCCTTCTTTATTTTCTCAGCTAAAAGACTGCACAAGCTACAGGCCTCCCTATTTGCTTCAACATTTCCTTGTTTTGTTTTTTTTTTTCCCAGCTCTGGGACGACACAGGTGTGGTTTGATATTTGCCAGTATAGCTAAAACTCACGCCAGTCTGCTCACGCACAATAAGTAGTAAGATTTAAGGACTGGTTTCATCGGCTTCTTCCATACTAACATCCTTCTTATGTTTTAGATATGCTGAAGTTAAATCAACACTAAGTTACTACTTGTGGAGTAATCGCCTTAAGCGACTAGGCATCATAAGCACACCTCCATCCCAAAAGCTACCCGCCTCCAAGGTGCAACCACCCCTCACTGAGCACGCCCTCAGAATTTCTCACAGTCTGTACCTTTAAACGCAAGTGAGATCATTTCTACCAAGCACAACCAAGATATGCATGACTAGAGTCACTCAAGCTCCACCTTAAAGATAGAAAATAATACCAATTGGTTTAAGAGAAAGGGGATGTTAGGGAAGATACTATCAGGAAGGATTCCTTCTGACATCACTCGACAGGCTGAGCCTCTCACTCCCCCACCCCCACTCCATTGGGACGCCGTGGGGTAAGATCTGAACGCTTGCTTATACCAGGCGTCTCTGTGGAATCTTAGAAATCTCTAGAGTTTTGATGCTTTTTAATGTCTTAATACCTAGGCTGTGTACCTGTGCATTTCATGCATGCTAGCTTGCTTTTGCAGACAGTGAATTTATCACTGACAATCCAAAGAACCTGTGTACCTGTCGCCGTAAGAAATTGCACTTAATTGCATTCTTCCTAGCTGTGAGAGTTCTCCTTGAATGCGACTAGAGCGAGGCCGTACTGCGTTGTTGGTGAATCCGTGACCGTGATAGTTCAGCACCCTGAATCCGACGGGACCCATGACGGTCAATCGGCTACACCCCTTAACGCGACACTACTAGACGAAGAAGATGACAAAGCTTGCATGCACTGCATTAGGCTTTGCATGTGAAAACACCCCCAAATAATTTCACGTGCATTTAACGTTTTTAAAGGGAAAAAAACAGGAAGGTGTAGTCTCTCTGTAAGCTACAGCCCTACATAGTTAAGGCATCAGCATTCATTCCTTTGCTTGATAGCAAAGTATGAACATACAGAAGAGTTAAATATTTTCTTTGCATTCTTAAAGGCGATTTTTCAGACTTGGGCTTCAGTTGTTGGAGTTGAAGAGATCAGTAGACATCCTTACTTTTACGTTAAGATCAAAATCTTTATCTAAGATTGTGTTATCTAACGCAACTAAACTCCCACCCCCACATGTTTTTTTTGTAACTTCGCAATGATCTTGCTGCAGTCCCACTCTGATGGTCTTTCAGTAACATGCAAACTGCCGTGGCAGATTCTGTTACAGTGCTTTTCTATTGACAGTGTGCATAACACTCAAGGTAAAGCCCCTCATTTCGCAGTGGGGACATAAAGTGTTTCTTTGGACCCTGATGCTTCTGTTAGTACTCATTTTTTCACAAACTTGTTGAACCTGAGCCGTGCCTACTGAGCCAACGAATGCTTTGATGACACAGTATTTTGTCAAAGCAGTTTTGCTTCTTGGAGCTACAGAAGCAGCTCTGGCTACGTGATAGGGAATTGTGCTGCATTGGCAAAACCAGACTTAGCTACAGACTTACAACACTTGCTAACTCGATCTATTTCAAATCTCATTTTAACTTTAAAGGACAATCAGTTTTGTGGCTCCTGTCTTACTAATTTGCCTTGTTTTGCATGGAAGGGCAGCCTGTGAATGTTTTGCTTTATTGCATGCTTCAAAAAAAGGCTGAGGAAGAGACTGGAGGAACCTTTTCTATTCTATGGACTTTCCCCCGAGAGTGTGGAATTGCAGGCTACTTGGATGAATGTTCCAATGTGAGTAAGGGAGCAGACCTCAGCCAAAGGAGGTGGAATCCTTGCTTAATAGTAAGTATCAGTGTGGGGACATCTTTGCTTAACGGGAGCCATTTAAACTCTTCATAGAAACAAAATAAGCTGGACATCTTATGCTTGGAAAGCAGTATGGTTACACAGCGGCTAACATAATGACTTGAGTCTACTGCTCTGCAACTTCAGGTTTTGTTTTCAAGCAGTGCATACATCAGTTTAAGCTTTGGACAAGGAGATTTGCAATGCAAATAGTGATAAACCAGAATCGGCGGCGCTGACGAGTGTAATGGTGAAATGCAGCAAATCAAGTATTCCTGGAGAAATGTGAGATTACAAAACTAGCAAGCCATGAAGCACTTTTGTTGTTGTTGTTGTTGTTTTTTAAATCAATTCTTATATGCTGAAATAGCACCTTCAAGAAAATCTGTTTATCTAGCCAGGTAACGGTGTCTCCCTGTAAACATGAAGGAAATGCCAGGAGCAGCCATACCTCTTTGCTGTCAAAATAAAGAGCAAGTTGAGGCCAACATCATGCCATAGTGCAAAGGCTTGCTAAGAAAGATCATTCTAAGAGGTCTGCAAGAAAAGATGACTTACTTTAAGTTTGTCAAATATAATGGACGAGTTAGTAGTCGAGTACCGACTGTGTCCGACTCTACAGCTGCGGCGCAGCTCCAAGTCCCTGTTTTCTCCGTGGACTCGTCTCACAGTTTTTGCACCAGCTCTACTCCTCAATGTTCTGGTGACTGAAACGCAGAAACAAAGGATTTTGAAACAGTGAAGATGGGATTCTCCTTATTTCACTGTTGCTCTTGTAAAATGGAAACAGACAGACAAAAAAGGCACCCTGAAGTGGATTGAGTTTTCTTTACATTTCAGATCAGAAGTTGGTGTCACAACCACTGCATTCCACTTCTTTATCGCTCTGCACATTTAAACTGTCTACTTAAAACTGGGACCTGTAGGGAAATTTTTAAAGAGACTGAAAGCTAGCCAGACAAAAACAAACGTGCAACTTTTGTTCCATGCAGGAGGGAAATCTACTCCACTTATTTCTGTCTTGGAAAAGTGAGAACAATCAACACCTTTCTCTAAGGTGTTTTCACTCCATTCATGTCAAACTGTATCTAACAGTGCTCAAAACAAACACTAGGACATTGCAAGCCTCTTCCTAAGAGGTGTATGTTTGATTACTCTGTTTATGCATGCAGCACTTCCATTTCCTGCATTAGGATCTAACAGCTCAAGGAGGGAAGAATCGTTTCAAGAGAAACACCCAAACACCACATAACTCAAACTCGTGCTTTTTAGAAAAAAGCCTGCCCATTGTTTGCCATACAGCACCCTTTGGCACAGGTTGGTTGCTTGCACTGTCATTAAAAGAGCCAAGAGGACAAGGGGAAGGGAAGAGCTACACCGCTGTGCTGCTAGGATCACAGCTAAGGTTTACTTTTGTGCTTGCCAGCTATAAAACTAAGTTTGAACTTATCAAGTATCGATTTACTTTGCACAATTAGAACAGTTTGCTTTGTGCCTACCAAGCTGCAATTCACACTGCTCCCTCCCCAAGGAATTCATAAAATCTCCTATTTGCACCTACCTCTCTTCACAGAAAAGTCACTGAGGAGTGAATTCAGCTGACTACAGAAGGCTTTGGGGCCAAATGAAAGCCATGGAGTGACCAAGTGCCATCCTCTTCAGTAACCAGCATAAATAGGTATCCCGGGGACTTACAGCCACTTACCTGTGCTATATTCTTTTTTTCGTTCCAATTTTGGCTTTCTCAACTGCCTACATTAAGAAAGAGGACAGGGCAGAGAAGGGAGAAAAGACTTGTTGTATTAGACCCATCAAGGATGGGAAATTTCACCATGTTTACAAGCCAGTGCTCCATGGTATACAAAGAGAAGCCTGTAGGCCTCACGCAGGATCCACATCCCAAGTCTGTTGCGTGCCATATACACGCGGTTCTGTATGTACCCACATTTCCTAGCTTGCTCATGTTGAATTCTCAAAATTATGAGCAATAGCACCCAAGTGGAAAAGATACATGTCCTGGTTTCTGTTAGGACAGCGTTAGTTCTCCTCCTAGTAGCGGGTAGGTTGCTATGTTTTGGCTGAGGATGTGTGAAAGGATGTTTAGAAGAGTGCTGATACCACCCCGATGTTTCAATTGCTGCAGAGCAGTACTTACAACAAGCCAAGGACCTTTCGGTGTCTCACTGTCCTACTGGCGATCAGAATCGGCGCACAGCAACAGCTGCGAGGGGACAGACTCAGGATGGCCGACCCCAACTGGCCAAAGAATTCTATGCCTTATGGCAACACGCTGCACCATGGATAGGGCGGGGCAGCCGGGCTGCTAGGGGGTACGCTGGGCACTGGTCAGCGGGTAGTGAGCAACTGCATTGTACATCACTTGTTTTGTACACATTACTAGTAGCAGTGCTATCATCATCACCATCATTATTATTATTTTCCTGTCTTAATAAACTGCCTTTATCTCAACTCGCGGGCTTCACTGTCCCGTTTCTCTCCCCCATCCCAGAGAGGGAGGTGGGAGGGTTGGAGAAGGGCTGTGTGGTGTTTAGCTGCCGGCCAGGTTAAACCACAACAACACCTCAAAGGGGTTGGGGAAAAAAACAGGTTTTTTTTAGAAAAGCGGAAGACTTTCACTGAGAAGAGGGATGCTAGTTTTAAGGTACTGGTACGCCATCAGCACGCTCATAGGCCTCTGCTGATTTTAGCCGGAGGTTTATCAGGCCACAACTCACTGCACATGCTTTCTCTCTTGCTTTTCAATCTACAAATCGAACAGAGATTGAACATATAGAAATACAGTACCTTGAAAAGCATCTTCTCTTGACATTTCCCCTCAGTATCGCCATACTTTCTTCAAAGCTGGAGACTGAACACCGCAGGATGCTTTTGCTCATTGATCTTAAACGGTGTCCGTTGAAACATTCAATACTGGGAGAAGAATAATCCTAGGGAAAGAAGGAAACAAGAATATATTTATGTGAACCACGTAGATTCAGATAAAGAAATTCTGCCTCACGCAAGTTTAATTGACCCTCCTGACTTGGTAGTGGGGCAACTAATGGCAGGCAGACACTGAAACGCTGCTGTGCTCAAGAAAAACCGGGAGAGAAAAAAAAAAAAAAAAAAAAAAAAGCTTTCAAAACTAAAGCTTCCCTTTCCCCACCGTTTTCTTGTGGATAACTTAAGCTTAATATCCTTGGCAAAAAGATATTGCAGCTATACCTTTCACATAAACTTAGTGTTTCGTGAAAAACAACAACAAAAAAACCTTTAAATTCAATTGGAATTTTTTTCAATAAATTCAATTGGAATTTAAATTCAAAACTTTAAATTCAGTTGAATTTAAATTAAAAAAATAAACTAATTAATTTAAATTAAAAAAAATTAAATTCAATTGACTGTTCAGAGGAACAGTCAAGCTTGACATTATACATCCTAGAATTAAAATCTAGTTTGAGGTTTTCTCCCATCTCCAGACCTTGCTAAAGATGCTTATTAGGAGCTCTGTCAACAAAAGTGTAAGGCTTGTTATATCAAAGCTTCGAACCCTTCTTACTGCCCTTGACCTTTTTCACATTGCTGCTCCTACAAGGGTGAGCACTATCATTTTTAGTACGGGAGGGAAGCTGTCATATCCTCGAGTGGGGGGTCGTTCTGTTTACAAAATGAAGTTCCAGTAAGAGTACATCAAATGAACCAACTTTCTTCGAACTTTAATTCATCGCTATATTGAATGAATGACCTCTGGATTTCTCTCTCCCATTTGGAAGTCAATTTGAAAACAAAATACCTCTGCCCTAAAGAGCCAGGCATCAGAGACACCTGTTGCGCCTCAAGAACAGAGAAGGTATGAATGACAAGTGCAGCTGAATAAAATGCAACTTGCCATTAGAAATGGGTGTACTGGCATCTACAGGTGCCGCTGGCATCTCCTCATTTTCATTACTCTCTTCATCTGGTTTCTCGTCTTCAGTAGCAGGGTTCTGCTGTGGTGACTTGGAGTTGTCGCATGGAGCACACGCTGCAGAGGTGCGACCTTGCAAGAAAGAATAGATACCAAAGATCTTCGTCGTGCATTTTCAGTTACAAATGCAGAGACAAGTCTTCAAATCCTTAGCGTTAAAGCACGTACCTCTTTTCTCACGAGATTCTTTAATTTGTTCACAAAGTCGTCTGAACTCTGTATCCATTTCGTTCCTCACCATTGAATATGCAGTGCCTTCCAAAACATAGGCGCTGTGACGATCTGAAATTTTACACACTTTAACTGAATGTTGTCTACCAACCAATGAAACTGTTTTGATCACAGAAGAAAATTGCTTTCTTCATAGGTTGGTTCCGAAAGGTTCTCTCAGTGAATACTGTCAGCATAACAACATCGAAGTTAATTAAAACAAAAGCACAAGTTCCTTGGGAACACTTATATCACAATTCCATGCCCAAGTAGCAAAATGATAAAATATTTACAATGTGGTAAGAGATGTTCTCTGTGGACGTCCAAAATCATCTAATCCATCCGAAGTCTATTGTCTGCACACAGCATTTATCCATCTATACGTTCGACAGATTTTTTAAACTAGGGCTAAAAAGCACATCCTCACCTGTAGATCTTTGATCCGGGTAGTACTCTAAGGCATTGTTACACATTAGATCGATGTCCTTCAGCTAGTCTCCGGCAGCGAGGTACTGGTGCGAGTCAATTTGAGTCAGAACTGTTGAAAGATCCATCGGCTCTTTAATCCTTGTGGCATAGTCAGGTACCTGCAGATCAAATACAAGCATTCAGAGGTTTTCTTAACCTTGCACACTGTCTACCAAAATTATTCTGAAGACTTTAAATAAACGACTTCCTAAAAACTCTGAACATTTGCGATGCATCAGAAGATGCTGAAATTAACCAGTTTGCTTCTCAAAAATGGAAGGGCTTTTTCATTTTTCATTAGAGCGGCCACGAGAGGACAACAAGAAGTAGGGAGGTCAGAAGCACGTGCATAGTAGAGAAGAAACACTGAGGGTGGGAGATTCATTTCACTTTGCTTCAGAAAATCACAACAGTGAAAGCTGAGCAAGCCATCCGGCATTCTCTTTGTTGTCGACATTGAGGAAAAGGTGCATGAATTGCACCTGTGAAGTACCTATTGCAGGCATCTACTTTAGAATGAGATAACTGGGCCCTGAGGTGCTCATTTCTTCCCTCAGACCAGACGAGGAGACTAATGACCAGTTCAGATGAGGACATATGTATCTGTCTAGATTTTTCACAGCTCAAGAACCTAGGAAAAAAGGGGAAGAAAAGCCAGTGGAGGCCCACATGAAGACGACTTTGCTGATCCGCAGGTATATTCAAGTTACATCTGTCTTTGAAATATACGCCCCTAGTTTAGGCTTATCTCATAAATTAAGGAGAAAAAGGCATCTAAGCAGCCAATTGGAGGAAAAAGAAAACACACTGCACTTATGGTTGATTCCTATTGAGGAGTTCCAGATGAAACAGAGAACAGGATCTCAAAACTTAGTTTTACAAACTGCTGCTCCTATTCCTGTTCCCACAGGAACTGACAGTCCAAGAAAGGGCTTCAGACTTCACTCAAGTACTCCTGTAAATACTGTTTGTAATTATAAGGAAAGATCTTTGTGCTTTTCAGTGCTGTGACACGCCTACGTATCAAAGCCTTTTCACGAGCAAACTGTGTTGGCATTTGGACTGGCTTTTTAGAATGAAACCAGGGCTTTCAGCGAATAATCCCATAAGAGACATTTGAGAGTCAGCAGAAGTAAAAGCACTGCCTCTGCTTCTTGCAAAATCCTAACAGTGCAGCCCTAAAAACAAAGTTGAACCTTCCCCAAAACACTGAGAAATACGAACACTGACAAGTTACAGACACACACGGATCAGCACTACTTTACCTTCTGTGGGTCAACGGGCTTTGCAAATTCCCTGAAACGTCTGTCAGTGGCAAGTCTGTGAGTAACGTCCCTCAAGAAAATTCAAAGGTCACGCAAGGTATCCTCCACTTCCTCCTCCAGCATCCCTACTTCTTCCTCTTGTGGCTTCTGAGGCTCAGCTGGTGGTGCTACAGGCACGACTTCCAATGTCCAATCAACTTCAATTAATCAGTACTCAAATACAAGCATATGACAAATTACTGACAGAAAATGACCAACAAAGCAAAGCCCAAAGAGCTAGTAACTTCGATAGGAAAGTTTTAGATGTACTTCTCATATCCTCCTCACCTCTTTTCTTTACAGGAGGCTTAGCCACTTCATTTAGAATTAGGTCCTCAAAAAAAGGCTGCTCTCTCTGCCCTACCATGCAACTCAATATTGCACACTTCTCCAAATTCCGTATTAAATCATTTTTGCATCTAAAGCAGAAGGAGGAGAGACATTTCAGATTTAAGGCCACAAAAAACTCATCTTCGATTCCAAAAAGACGAGTACCTTTTCAAATTAAGAATAACCTGAAGAACACAAACTGAAAAAAGTTATCATCCTGGCCTTAAAACGCTACATTTTCACAGGCTGGCACAGCAAATTCAAATATCACCTTTAAGAATCACCTGTAGAATTAAAGCTTGCTGAAGGGATTGTACGCTACACTGGTAAAGTAATGGCTTTCACCACATCCAACAGCGCCTCCTTTGTATTTACTTGCCTTGCTGCAGCCTTTGCTTAGAACCTTTATGGCTATCGAGGGAAGAGACAGGCTTCAGCAGACAAGTGAGGGCTTTTTGCTGAGTTTTTATTTCTCTACCAAAAGGTGTCTGAAGTAGCTAGTACCTCTACGTCTTCCTCCATTTTCAAGTTCTAGTAATAAAAGGTAGGTGAGGAATTTCACTACTTATTTTAGAAGGAATTTACAGCCTGTACAAAAACTTCTGTGGGAACTCAAGCACTTTCAAAGCAGTTGATAATAAACACGTCTAGGTAAGACCCGTTCTCTTCCCCCAGTGACTGAGACCAAATCATCAGAAAATGACAACAGCGTGGTCCTGTTTTGGGCACCTTCCCTTAATGTAAACTCTCAGAAGTCAATGAAGTTCTGCACGTACTTTTACTACAGTTTATTTAGGAATACAACTAGAATTCGATTCCAAAGTTACTTTAGCAGAAATTGGAACTCAGCTTTCCAGCTTGGAAAGCTTTGGCCTATATGAAGAAAGAAACTGATTTACTTATTTTTTTTTAATCAAAGTGTTTCAATTCTCTACTAAATTGCATTATTAGCAGTTTACCCAACATAGCATGGAATGGCAGACTGTCAGAAGAAATCTCTTCAGTAAAAACATCCTCTTGTCATTTCAAGCACTGCATATTCTTGACTGAACCACTTTGTAGCCACCAGAATTATTGTATTAATTTATTCTTTGCATGTGTGAGAAGGGGGTGAAAGTCACTTGCTTGACTCAGAAAAAACATTAAGCAGATGCTTTCACAGTATTCTTTTTCTCTAAGCAAATTTTAAGTGATTTGTTAGGGTGCCTGAGTAATAACAGCATGCATTTAAGAAAGCACAGCATTTTGATGCTGAAAGCATTCATAAATTACAAGACACTGAAGAAATAGTAAGGAAAGTATTGACAAATACCTCTTCTGGGAGATCTGAGTGACGTACATCAGACGGAGCAAGCAGCAAAACTGGCAAAAATGCTGGAATGTTAAGTAGTAGAGTTAGAAAAGTAAGTTTCAAGGCAGGTCCAGCGTTGTCCCACCATAAATGGATATCTGGGACATAAATTGTGCTTGGTGCTGTCTTCTGAGCATTTCGGATCAGCTAGTGAAAAGGAAAGCTTGCGTAAGAAAACTAAGACACGTACAAGAACCTCTTAATACATAGCTACATAGCCATCTGACTGCCCCGTGAAATGAAACTGCGTGAACAGAGTGGCAAGCATCCTTTCACATAAGGAATTTCTCTGTGCACCCTTTCAGATTATCAGTATTCGGAGAACTCTAGTCAGAAGATGGGAAGGATATATTCAGGCAGTGGCTAGACACCGTAGCTATATGGCCACAGCCACAATCATCGCATAACAAAGAAAGGAAATGTCCCTCTTAAGGGACACATCAGTATTCAGTCGTGTAACATGTCTGTCCTTACTTGTATGGCTCTCAAACGTTTCCACTAAAGGTAAAAATATTTTAAGGTAGTGATGCCAAACAAGAAAATGGATTTCCTGCCTAAAAGTAAAAACACCAAATCTGTTCATTTTTTCTAGTTAAAACCACATCACCGTGCAAATGAAGTGTTTTCTGAATGTTAATGCTTTTAGTGCACATACTGCAACAGCACAAGTTGTGTATGTCCGTGCGAAAGCAAAATAAACAGAAGCCCCAAACCTTGGTTGCCTTACTAATATAATTTAGAAGAAGCCTACAAAAAGTAGCCGACATGCAGTCTGATACAGAGCCATCTACTGGGAGCACACAGTCTTAGGAGGCAATGAGAACTACTTTCTGGATCCCAGTGAAATGAGCAGCATTTCTTTCCACAAAGAGATGTTTCTTAGCAACACCGCCCAGCTTCCTGAGCTGCTAGCAACAGCCTCACTGTAAAATTGGGTATGGAAAATGTGGACACGTACAACATCCAGATTGTTTGTGGTGCTGTCTAAAAGAAAAGGGGATTTTCAGACAGAAGCAAACATCCCAGCACATTAAAACAAGGCCACCTCCATTACCAATGAATTTTGCTCACCTTACTTGCAACTCGATTGATCCTTTACATACAGTCAGTGAATCCGATGAGAAGAAAAAGAAAAAAAGGTACCTGTCCGCAGATTTCTTCTGGCGGTGCAACGTTTGTAAGCAGAACAGAAAGGTCCAGGGTGTGAACGGGAAACTTCTCCAAAGCGTACAACACCGCGGGTGCCACGTAAGAAACCTGGCCGTACCCTTCTTTTCCTACTATTAGCAGACAGGGCTGGCATGATGTTGGTTCACAGAAAGCACTCCTAGAACAAGAGTTCAGAAAACAAGTTTATAAATGAGGTGCTGAATAGACACACAGATGTTCCAAGTAATTTTCCTATAGACTTTCTTTTCCCTCCCCAAATAATCCAAATGGCAGCGCTACATTAAATACATGTAAGATTTCCAGTTAAGCTATTCAGTCATTCCAATTGTTTCACCTTCTTCCCTTTGTTTCATCTTCTTCCCTTGTGTTTCCTATTCTTTACTAAACCAAGACTGCAAATTAATATCCCTGCAATCTTGCTTTACTACTAGGAAATAAATTGGTGAGGAGCATTTGTTTCCCCACTACAATCAGGCTGTACCTCTGCTGGCTTAAATCAAAGATGCTAGAGACTTAGCCTTGCTCTAAAGCACAGAAAATCTTCTGGACAGCACAGCAATAGAAACGGAGAAAAATAACTGATCCAGCTGTGACAACATGATCTAACTTTCCAACTGTGGGCTTGCATGACTTCCACACTAAAATATCACAAGATTAACACAACTTGGTGGCTTAACAAATAAAGACACCATTCAATTTTTTCTCAAGGTGTTTTAACAAGCCCTTTCTCTGTTTTCTTTCTGCTACATAATTCACTACTGGTTTAACAATCCTGGAAAACAGAAGGGCAAAAGGTGGCAACACAAACCCATAAAGTTGGGATATTTTTAGCTAAAAGGACAGACTGCACATTTATGTGGTCTTGAGTCTTTCAAAGAATGCCATGGATTAAGTCAACGTGTTCTGGTAGTCTACGGATCACTTTGGCTTACGAAGAGAAGCCTGGGCTTTTCAATTTGGTCATTCAGAGCAACTTCATTACAACTTTAGTCCCTCCACCCTTTCTTCTTGTGAATACCAAGCACCCCTTCAACACACAAACTTGATGTTGCCCCTTCGTCTACCACCCCTCGCACTTTTAACAGCTGGAACTGTTTACAAAGACTCAGCAGACCTGAGAATTTAAATGCAACAGGGATCTATCTTTCTTTACCTGCTGAAACAGAGGCATTTTTTCTCTGGTCCGTCAGGCATTCCATCTTTTAATTCATCTCCAGAAACCAAGGATGCATCGTCATCACTGTCAAACATATCATCTTGTAAAATAGGATTGAAATGCTCTGAAAGGCAAAAGAGGTTTGTTAACTTTCCTGAATAGCCTTTGTCTCTTTCTCTTCCATTAATACAGCTTCTAAATCAGTGCCAAAACCCTTTCTTCATTTGAGAGCACACACTGAAAGCTATTTCCTAGAGTTCAGCCCACCACAGATCTAAGGAGATGGCACAAGGCCCTACAAAGCTGTAGTAAATCCCACTGATGTGTACGTGTAAGGTACGCTACTCTTGGTGATTTTTTTCTCCCCCTTAGAATAAAGGAGATTACGAACAATTTCTGCAGTTGCTAAATAGCTTAAAAAAAAAAAAAAAACAACAACAAACAAGACCATTTCTTTCTGGAGGAGGTTCCCACAATGAAAGCACGGGGATAAAGGATGTGATGGCCACAGAATTCCATTCATCTAGTAAGTATCAATGCTAATTGATCTCACGTGTATAGTACGATCCACAAACATTTAAATTAGGAGACTGGTTAAAAATGATGATAGCTAAAACAATATTTAGCTTAGACCAGTTATACTTGTATCCTGGTCCTGACATTCTTCAGAAAGGAATTAGAAACATTGACCTAGAAATGCTTCCCCTCCAAAGATCTGAGTTTTGATTTTTAAAAGAAAAATAGGTGCCTTATACTTCAAACCTCAAGTCAACCTCTACAAATGCTAATTATCTTAGCTGCCCTCAGAAGCAGGATGCTTCAGTAGAGAACGCATCGTCCTTTACTGTGTATTGAGTCATTCAGAGCTTCCATTTGGCATTTCAGTTTCGAATCCACAATAAAACCTATGCGTTATATTCCAGACTTGCCCAAAAGAAAGACATGCACATGCAAATAATAAAATTCTACCACCATTATGTCTGAAAGCTGTAAGTTGATTGCACAAACCACAAGTTTTTGCTTTAGCAGAATTATAAAGAAGTGGATGCTGTGGTTATACCTTGCTGTCGGTCCTCCTTTAGTGCAAGCTGTGCATGCGGGAAGATCTTCTGCACAACTTGTAAAATATTCTCTACTGATCTTTGAAAAAGTGGCTTGAAAATGGGTGAGAGTGCTTGTACGGGCGAAGTCTCGATCCTGTTTGAAGCTGGAACAACCTTCTTCATAGCCATGAAAAAGTCCTTTGCTTTTATTTTAATAGAATTAACGTCTAGTAGCAACTTCTCCCTACTTGCATAAATCTGAGGATAGCATCGGCGTAGAGAGCACAGCGCAGCTTCAGTACAGAGGGATTTGATATCTGCACCACAGTCTCCTAACAAACAAAAATCAAACGTTACATCAGTCAAGGCCCAGGTTTACAACATGCAACATTTAAAGAATTTGTAATGCCAAAACCAAACAGCTTAACAGGGAATTCAAAGTGCTACCTCTTGTGAGGAATGTTTTAACATTTCGTGTCCATAAAGAACAATTCTGTTTGAATCCTGTCTGCCTCTGGGCCCTGCACTGGCAATTTAATTCTTGAACCACAGATGCAGTGTGTCCCAGTCTCCCCCTCATTCTAGTCAATTTATCAAGTCTTCAGAAAATACTCCTTAAATTTATGAACCTGTTTGCTTTTGTTATTCCGGACTTCTGTTTCTAACAGTTACAGCCTTTTTTTTCCTGTCTTCTTCGAGATTAACTTAACACTGCTATAGATGTGACTGTCCCTGTGAATGGCTGGGGAAGAATGTTTTAATTACTCGTGAAGTGTCAATAAGAAAGCTGTTTGTGTTTGATGTCTGGGAGTTTCATAACAACTGATAACAACTAGTGACTGTTATGGGATACTATGCAGACCTTTGGTATCTGGCCAGGGGGCCAAGAGATTAAGAGGAAGAAAAAAGAAGCTGAAGGACGGCTGGCAGACAAGACCTGCAGAAAATGTTCTATAAACTTGGTACAGTGCCAAAGGAGTACAAACAGGAAGGACTTGGAGAAGAAGACTACGAGCCTTCAGCATGAAAGACCCCTAGAGACCCCCAGAGGAGACTGATGCGCATGCTCCAGTAGGAGGGACTGGACCCCGGAGGCTAATTATAATAATCTAATTCTTTTGGAAGTAGTAATGAATATGTATTAGTCTAGGAGCATAAAAATCAGCTGCTTGACGTAACTGGTGTGTGCCCTGGTGGAGCGGAGACTCTCAGTGCACCCAGCACTGTTTGCTTACCTCTATTCTTTTATATTCTTCTAATAAATCCTATTTTTTTATTTAATCCTAATTTGAATCCTGAGCCATTTATACCACTCTCTGCAGGGAAGTTTCATGTTGCTCACTGCCTGATATCCTGCGCTTATGCAGCTGAAGCAGACTCCTCATCAAAAACTATACTCTTGAGGAAGATGCCCCAGAACCATTTAATGTTCTCAGACAACAAGAGGAACGACAATAAAGAGTAAATAGATGAAAGCATCTCACTCTGATTGCTATGAAGGCGTGCCAGCTGCCTCGTTGACTAGTTGTGCAACAAGGCACAAGAGCATGGGTACTGCCTGGTACAAGCTAGGTTCTTTACAACTTGGTCACAAGCAAGAATCCATTTTGATTTCAGTCTTACCAATGCATTTCTCAGCTAGTTCATCAAGCAACATGTCCAGTGGCTGAGGGGTCCAGTCACGAGTATGAATCTTGACAATTTCTTTTCTAGCCTGGAAGCAAAATCATTGCATTTTAGCTTGTCCCAAGTTTTCCTTAAAAATACCAACAAGAAACAAACAAACCAAAAGGCAAACAAACAAACAACAAAAAACAAAACAGTCCTCCCTCAAAACCCCTCATCTATTAATACGCTTTTCTTACTTGCTCAACTTTCAAGTATTTTACAGTTATTTAATATACACTCTGCATTTTCAACCAGGAAATTGAATATTTCTTATTTGTTACACTGCACTTTTTTCTAGGAACCTACAGTGAGAAAAGGCATTTATAGCTTCAATAACAAGTTTCCAAACTACGAGACCTAAGGACCCAGAGGAAAATACTGTAATGAAAACTTTATCCAGAAGCATTTCTTTGCTGTCCAAAAAACTTCTCTAAAACTTAGCAAGCTTTCATTGGGACAGTCTCATTACTTCATCACATTTGCTTTCCAGTCAGTAAATTCACAGAAAGCACTTCTGGCACAATGCTTCCAATTGCTACAATTACTATAAAGAAGAAAAGAATTATGACTCAAACTACTACCACCGAGCAGGGGCACAATCAAATGCAAACACATCCCCTATTCATTCATAAGGGAAGGATTGAGACCAAAAACACAACTTCATGATGAAAACACCCAAGTGGACTAAATAATAAAGCAAACAGGTACAACTTGGGGAATGAAAGGTTTGATTATAGAACTAACTACTTGGTGGTATCATCCTGACCATATATATTCAGTACCAGATTTGCCCTCCATGGAACAGCGCAGTGTCTCCACATATCACTCTTTCGTTCAAGTTGTCAATTTTTTTTCCTATAAAGTTGGACTTTGCCATGGTAGCACTAACGTTGAATTTAAGTTCTCACCTCTTTATCTGGCAAGTTGAAGAGGAACTCTCTGTCAAAGCGTCCTGGTCTTTGTAAAGTAGGACCTATACAATCCAGTCTGTTGGCAGCTCCAATTACCACGATCTCTCTTCTGTTATCTACGCCGTCCACAAGGGTCAGAAGAGTTGAAACAATGGAACAAATAGAAAAATATAAGTTTTACTTACTGGTTCAGTAAATTTTGTTACATTCCACATGACTTTCTTCCATGAGTAGTCATAAAGGACAAGCTTTTTAAGGACAAGACTCATTTTAAGACATAAAAAATAGGTAAGTTAACACAGACCACATGCTGATATCAGGCTTAGTAAATTGGTTTCTACTATCGTTTAGAATCACCTGTTTTGGCATTGAGTTACAAGTTTTCAGGATAAATTAACATGTTCACAGTAAATTAAACAGGTCATCGTCCTTTTTTTTTTTTTTTTCCCCAAAGATCAAGCAGATTTTATGTAGGTGCAAAACTGTAATACCTATGAATGTGGTCTTGTTTACTGGAGCGCACAGGAGCGAGACCATCTATCTCATCAAAGAAAATAATTGAAGGTCGCATCTGACAGGCCTAGCAGGAAAACACTGAGTAAAACAGCATTATTTAAAGGAAAAATGCACAAAAACATCATGGTTGGAATGTCATCTAAACTAGATTTTTCACTTTAGCCTCTGGGACCTCTACTGATAGAGCTACTGGAGTATCTGGCATGACTAACAGAAGACAGCAGTCTGTGTCAACCCACTGTATCCGGGTGACAGGAAGCAAATCGGTCCAGTAGTTCTTACAGCTGACATTCACAGCAGAAACACTGGCATTTCCATTTCAGGGGGAAAAAAATAATAACAAAATACAAAAAAAGAGCAAGTGCTACTTAAAAACGTTGACCACAGAAAATTATGGTTTCAACTCTGACAGAATACACTGTGCATTTCAACCTTACCTGTTCAAATAACACACGAAGTTGGCGTTCTGATTCCCCCACGTATTTTCTCATGCAGTCCGAAGCATTTCTCAGAAAAAATGATATTTTCCTGTCACTTCGACTATATTCACTGGCAAGTGCACGAGCAACTAGTGTTTCCCCTGTTCCTGGGGGGCCATAAAATAGACAACCTCTGCAATAAAAAAGATCCAGATAGGAAAAAAAACATCATGATGAGTACCTCCTACAACCATCGTCTCTAGAACAAACTCGTCTTTCCTAACCAAAACACGTCATGTACAAGACAGCAGTAATAGCTGAAGTGTGGGTAGAGGCAGAACAGATAGAAGTTCCGCGTTTTTACAACGTTTCACAAGAAAATTCATTTTTTTCACCCAAAGAAATGAATAAGGAGGTAACTCAAACGTATAAAAACTTCAAAAGCGAGCATACTGTCCCAGAAGGACACTTCCAAAACTGCTGACAAACAGGGTGATTACAGCAAACCGGAGCCAAACGGGCAAACTTCAGCACAGAATCTGAGAATGGGCTGAATGGTGAATCACCAGTTCATTCTGCAGCAATAAACTGCATATTCTTGCTTTCACAATATGCAGAATCTGATAGTAAAGCATTTAATGCTCCTTTCAAAAGCATTAAGTTACTGGGTTTGGTCTCTCAGACCATCTATTGCTGATGGCAAGTGAGGAAGCCTAAAGCCGGAAGGAAAAGCGATGCCTTAGCACTCAGAGGGAAAAAAAAAAAAAAAAAAAGAAAGCAAAAGTAGGCAGGAAAAACAACTGGGCTTCCAGGCAACATATTACAATTGACTTCCACACTAGATAATCCCTTCTTGCTTACAGACTAATCAAGCTGACTTGTACATAAAACTGAGAACAAAACCACTCCAACCCAACTAACCCAACTTTTTAAAAACACCAGATGGTAAAACTTACAAGTTTCAGACATTGCTTATATTTTTAACCTACAAATATTCTGGATTTTACCCATTTTTAAGAAACCACTTTTTGCTACTACTAAAACAAATGTTCACCGCTGCCAAAAATGTTGAAGCATGGAAGCATATTGATACCTTAATTGAACTTTCTCCTGAAAACAGCTGACTTACGATTTATCACTGTCATGAGTTACCTTGGGGGCTGAATATTGAACTGCTGAAAAACTTCTGGATACAGGACGGGAAAAATCACCATCTCTTTCAAAGCTGCGATGTGTTCTGAAAGACCACCCACGTTCTCAAATCCAATCTAAAGAGAAATTCAACACCACAGAGTTTGTATGTTAAAGAAAGCAGCAACCTAGATCAAGGTTTCATCAGAAATTATCTCAGCACAACGCAAACATTCTGGGCAATTTTTGAAGTTGCTTTAGAGAAAACCATCAACAAAGGTAGTTCTAGATGGCACACTGAGATCTTTCATAATCACTGGAAACACTCGCTGACACGATTAGTTTACCACTTACCGCACTATCTATTTGCATTGCATCTCCCTGACTTCCTCCAGCTTTCTTTTGATCCCTCTGAACTCTCTTTAGGTCCCGTTTCTGACGTTTCACTCGAAAAGTCCTGATTTGAATTAAGGAGAAGTTATAGGGCTTCTTTTTCTTTAAGATGCAGCTCGAAGATTTTTGTTTTTCATAATAATGCCAAGCAAATGTAGAAGACATTAATTAATATATTAGAAGACCTAATTAATTGACATAAACTTACACAGTTACATTTAGATAAACTTAAACATGGCTAAATATTCATTTGAAGGAGATTCATCCCTCCCCTATTCTCTACCGACAGCAACCTTCTTGGAGATGTGCTCTTGCCGTCCTCACTGCTCTCACCACCCTCCTCCGTATCACACGTGCTAAGCAAGGGAGATGAGCAAGAGGGTGTAGAATCACTGATGTCATCTGCACGTCTCCGTCTGCAAGCAAGCATATAAACCAGAAAGTTAAAAAGAAAATAGAGCAGATACTAAGTAACACCAAAAATTAAGGGAATTCTATCTCAAAATTGCCTCTGAGATCTATTTTCCAGTCCACTGTACTCCTTAGGAATCTGATTTCAAAGGCCATGACATGATTTTCCTCGTGACAACTGTCTGCTTTCAAGAATGCTCAACAAAATATCTGGCAATCAACAGCATTCTCTACGCACTAACTGCTTACAGAATCCAAAAAGCCTTTATCATTACTAAGGCAATTTATGATTTCATTTAGATCTTTTATTGTTTAAGGTTAACTGCATATAGAAACATTAGTTGATTCCAAACAGAAACTAGAGTCAGTATTTGAGTGATAACTTTTTTTTTTTTTTAAATCTAACAAAACTTCCATAAAGCCTCTCCCTCTAAATCGAATAAAATTATTTTCGGTTTTAAGAAAATCCTTTGTATCCTTCAAGATTAAATAGTCTGACTAAGATTTTTAAGGGGGGATTCCGGCTTCAGTTCCAGAACCAAAGAATTTCAGTTACAGAAACTCAGACACTACCTCCATAATCATCTTATCAGCGACCCACAAATATTGGATTTAAAAAAGAAACCAACTTAAAAGTATCCACCTCCTCCCCTCCAAATAGTTCTTTCCTCTCTATCCTCAGACTACCAAAGTACTGATCATAAACTTACTCTGTAATTACCACTAAACTGAAAACCCTTTGAAGCATTATGCAGTAAGGAGACTGACAGCTCTACGGATAAGTAAGAGCTATCACTAGCCATACACCAACCTGGCACGTCTTCTATATTTTTGTGACCCAGCATTTTCAAGTGACTCTTTCTGTCTGACAGAACACGGCTGGCCCGAGTTAGTCCTCTCTCGATCTCTTTGTCTTACTGAAAGGAAAGAATTTAGAGTAATGATACAGATACATTTAAGAGAGGAGGATATCAAAAGAAAAAGAAAATGTCACGTGTTTCACTCATCCCTAATTCCAGAAGAATTTTTAACTGTTTTTGCTTTTCATCAGTGCATGGTACAAGTGGAAAACTACGCCCTGTTTAAAGGTGAACTGAAAATCACAAGAGCAAGACCATTAAGTGTGATTAATTACTGTTATAGCAAGGATACATAGCACTAAGTACGCCAAACAGCAAAGAAATACAATGTGCACAGGACACACGTGTCTGATAAAAACAGGGAAGTTCATGTGCAGAATGAAGGTACAGAACTGAAATAGAACTGTGTGCGCAAACACGTCTTTGCATTCAAAAATTCTATCTCACTTATGTGCAAGAAATAAGGTTTTAAGAGAAACTGTGCGTTCAACCTACTTTCCATAGGAGCTTGGTAGCGGTCAACAGGTTTACTCTGTCGAAGGTTGTAACGCCTTGGAACATCTTCACCACCATTTTCTTTGTTCTCACTTCCTCTTGATGTTTGTACTGTACCACAAAATGACACCGAATCATTAAGTACTTTTGCAAATTATATGAAATCCAAAATGCATTACACAGATGCCCGTCAGTTTTAGTATTAGCATTATTTTAATGACACAGTGGATCCTGCAAAACCTTAAGATGAATTTATGCAAGTCACGTTTCAGAAATCACAAATCCTAGCAGATGAGCATGCATCTGGACATTGTTCTGTGCTCTCTGAAACTGCTGATGGACTTGTCGTCAGCCTCAGTGTTTAACAACAGGCAAAATTCTGTCATATTGCTTAGCTAAGATGCAGATCTTCTGAAAACAGCTATTTCAGAAAGTCACTTCTTAGTTTGAGAAAGTATTTAATGGAAAGGGTTTTAATAATCTGCAGTGCTAAGACTAAGCATAGTAATCTAAGTCCAAGTCTAGCTCTGCCACAAATTCTGTGAGCAATAATGGGCCAGACACAGGCTTGAAGCTCACCAATGAGAAAACAATGCCAAATGCACATAAGCTTAGGCCATTAGCTTCTGTCAAGTAACCTGAAGTTGTTTCATGAAAGATGGTAAAAAACGCAAGAACCAGAGTGCAATCATCTACTGGGTTCTGGTGAATATCCTCTCACGTTAACAGCAGGACACCGAGGAAGGAACGTACATACTCCGTTCACCTACCTGTTTGCCACAAGGACTTATCTTTTTTTCTTGGAAAGCACTGCCCTCTCTGGTTTTTATTTTTTAACCCCAAAGGTTGCATTGCTTTCTGAATGCGAGGTAGGTGCCATGGGGTATACAGACAGCACACGGAAAACTGAGCGATCAGGAAATGAGTTTGTGATCACTACCATCTCCAGTCCTTGGTGTTCCAACACTTCTATCACAAAAGCATGAATTTCTCTGCTTTATTGCTCCTCTAACCCTTTCCTTTGTTCCAGTAACTTCCTTTATAACAACACTGACACTTTCCTCACTCTTTTCTGGCGTATTTTTCATTATAAAAGTATAGTCTACCTCTTTCCTGATTTAAAATTGTAGTTTGCATTTTGATCATCAATTAATTGCCCCGGGCTCATTTCCCATTCAACGTGCTATTTAAAATTCCTCTCTACAAGTCTCTACTGCGCAGCTCCCTGAAACCCACACACTTTAACCAAGCTTCTCCCTCTAGACTGGCGCCCGCCTTGTATTCAAGCTACTCTTATTAAGACTTTGAGCTAATGTTTTCCTAACTAAACCTCCAAAGGAGTCAACTCTGCCTCTCCCTTACTAGTCCATGGCCCAGCCATTCTTCCTCTGAAGAACTTCCCTCGGGTTCCCACCTGCCACTGTGCATCTCTCTGCTCCTCTGGGCCTCTGAAGGGAGGAGCAAAGTATTTTCTGGGGCTCAGCCTCCTCTCACTGTCTCTCTGAGCTCCTTTGCAGGTGTGCAGCTGAGCTCTATCACATAATCTAACTCATCAGCTATCTACTGCAACACCCTTTTCGGTCCTTAAGTACACTCTTGCCCTCTTCTGATCTGTTTAGAAAGCTCCTACGAGGATGATATAATTTACTGCCTTAATCACAACTAACATTCTTCTTAAAAACTGTAAGTTTTCCCATCACTTCCAAGTTCATACGGTCTTTCGTGGCTTAACCTCATTCCACAAGACCTTGTCCGGGGAGAGGAGAAAAAAAATAATAGAAAAAAACCCTAGGGGTCAGCCTTGTCGAGGGAAATTGACAATTCCCGTCTGTTACTATTGCAACAAGAAGAGACACGTTCAGAGGAAATATCATTAGCGGGAACAAGATGAGAAAATATTCAAAGAAGAATAGGGGTGTCAGGGGTTATATCTTCTGGGGACTTCAACATCAACAGAGCTGTTGATAAAACTATTAATTGGTCCCCATAAAGAGGAAGTCTTATTTTCAGTAGACACAGGGGCTGAAAAATCCACTATTCAAAAACTTCCAAAAGGAATAGAAGAAGGGAAGAGTTGCATGTCTGTAATAGGGGCAAAAGGAGAGCCCTTTAAGGTACCTGTTTTGAAAGATGTAGAAACAGAAATAGATAAAAAAATCTGTCTTAATGATTTACTTTTGCTCGCTGAAGCGGAGTACAATTTACTAGGAAGGGATTTGATTTTAAAATTAAACTTAAGCATTCAAAGCCAAGGGGATAAATTGCAGATTAAATTATACACTTTGACACAAAAAGACGAAGAATTCATTAACCCTTCAGTGTGCTATAAGGAAGGGGAAATTGGAAAAATAGAAATGGACCCCATAAATGTTCAAATAATGGATCCACATCGTCCAATTAGAATTAAACAATACCCTATACCAATGGAGGGTCGAAAAGGATTAAAACCCATAGACTTCTGGAAAAAGGAACTCTAGAACCGTGTATGTCACCTCATAATACACCCATCCTCCCTGTAAAGAAATCGGATGGGTCATACAGGACCTGAGAGCTGTAAATCAGTGAACAGTCACTAAATTCCTTGTGGTGGCAAAACCTTATACTTTACTAAGTCATATCTCTCCCAAACATACTTGGTATAGCGTAATAGATCTGAAAGATGCCTTTTGGGCCTGCCCTCTGGATGAAAAATCCAGATTATTTTGCTTTTGAGTGGGAGGACCCTGAAACGGGATGGAAACAACAATTAAGGTGGACCGTGCTACCACAGGGGTTTACAGAGTCACCAAATCTATTTGGACCAACTTTAGAAAAAGTTTTACAAGATTTTGCATTACCCAGGGAGGTAAAATTATTGCAGTATGTGGATGATCTATTAGTAGCAGGAGAAACTGAAGAGGGAACCCGAGAAGCTCCTATTAAATTGTTCAGTTTCCTGGGAGAAAAGGGATTCAAGGTGTCTCGATCAAAATTACAATTTGTGGAACAGGAAGTAAAATACTTAGGACATTGGTTAAGTAAGGGAAAAAAGAAGTTAGATCCTGACAGGGTATCTGGGATCCTATCCTTAAGACCCCCACAAACTAAAAAGGAAATCCAGCAAATACTGGGATTATTAGGATACTGTAGACCATGGCTTGAAAGCTACAGTGAAAAAGTTAAATTCTTATATGAGAAATTAAGAACCAACTTAAGTGGTCTGCAGAAGATAATCAACAATTTGAAGAAATAAAAGAGGCATTAATACAAGCACCTGTGTTGAGCCTTCTGGATCTGGAAAAACCTTTTTATCCCCTTGTGAACACATCAAACCAGGCGGCATATGGAGTTCGTACTCAAGACTGGGCAGGAATTAAGAAACCCATGGGGTATTGTTCTAAGTTACTTGGTCCAGTAAGTAGAGGGTGGCCTGCTTGTCTCCAAGCTTTGGTCGCTACGGCATTATTAATAGAGGAAGTTAGAAAGATCACTTGTAATGCTCCCTTAAAAGTGTATACTCCACACAACGTCAGAAGTGTCTTACAACAGAAAGCAGAGAAATGGTTAACAGACAGCCAGATCCTAAAGTATGAAGCTATACTAATTGACTCCCCTGACTTAGAACTAAGGGTAAGCTCTGCTCAGAGTCCAGCACAATTTTTGTTCGGAAAACCATCAGAGGAATTACAACATAACTGTTTAGAGGTAATTGAGACCCAGACTAAAGGAAGACCCGATTTAAGAGATACTGAATTAGAGAAGGGAGAAGCACTGTTCATAGATGGCTCCTCCTGAGTAGTGGAGGGAAAAAGAAAATCAGGATATGCAATAATTAATAAGCACCTGGAACCTGTGGAATCAGGACCCTTGAGTCTATCATGGTCAGCTCAGGCTCGTGAGCTGTATGTCCTATATAGGGCCGTGGAACTATTAAAGGGGAAAAGTGGAACTATATATACAGATTCTAAATATGCATATGGGGTGGTTCATACCTTCGGAAGAATTTGTGAAGAAAGAGGTTTCACAGAATCACAGAATCACAGAATTTCCTAGGTTGGAAGAGACCTCAAGGTCATCGAGTCCAACCTCCAACCTAACGCTAACAGCCCTCCACTAAACCATATCCCTAAGCTCTACATCTAAACGTCTTTTGAAGACTTCCAGGGATGGTGACTCCACCACTTCCTTGGGCAGCCTGTTCCAGTGCCTCACAACCCTTTCAGTGAAGAAGTTCTTCCTAACATCTAACCTAAAACTCCCCTGGCTCAACTTAAACCCATTCCCCCTCGTCCTGTCACCAGGCACGTGGGAGAACAGGCCAACCCCCACCTCGCTACAGCCTCCTTTAACGTATCTGTAAAGAGCAATAAGGTCGCCTCTGAGCCTCCTCTTCTCCAGGCTGAACAAGCCCAGCTCCCTCAGCCGCTCCTCGTAGGACTTGTTCTCCAGGCCCCTCACCAGCTTCGTCGCCCTTCTCTGCACCCGCTCAAGCACCTCGATGTCCTTCTTGTAGCGAGGGGCCCAAAACTGAACACAGTACTCGAGGTGCGGCCTCACCAGAGCTGAGTACAGGGGGACGATCACCTCCCTAGCCCTGCTGGTCACACTGTTCCTGATACAAGCCAGGATGCCGTTGGCCTTCTTGGCCACCTGAGCACACTGCTGGCTCATATTCAGCCGACTATCCACCATCACTCCCAGGTCCTTCTCTGCCTGGCAGCTTTCCAACCATTCCTCTCCCAGCCTGTAGCTCTGCTTGGGGTTATTGCGCCCCAGGTGCAGGACCCGGCACTTGGCCTTGTTAAACTTCATGCAGTTGACCTCAGCCCATCGGTGCAGCCTATCCAGATCCTCCTGCAGAGCTTTCCTACCCTCGAGCAGATCGACACACGCACCTAACTTGGTGTCATCTGCGAACTTACTGAGGGTGCACTCGATGCCCTCGTCCAGATCATCGATGAGGATATTAAAGAGGACCGGCCCCAGCACCGAGCCCTGGGGGACGCCACTAGTGACTGGCCTCCAACTGGACTTGGCTCCATTCACCACGACTCTTTGGGCCCGGCTATCCAGCCAGTTTCTAACCCAACGAAGCGTGCGCCAGTCCAAGCCAAGAGCAGCCAGTTTCTTGAGGAGAATGCTGTGGGAAACAGTGTCAAAAGCCTTGCTGAAGTCAAGGTAGACCACATCCACAGCCTTTCCCTCATCCACCCAGCGCGTCACTCTGTCATAGAAGGAGATCAGGTTCGTCAGGCATGACCTGCCTTTCATAAAGCCATGCTGACTGGGCCTGATCGCCTGCTTCCCCTGCAAGTGCTGCATGATGACTCTCAGGAGGATCTGCTCCATGAGCTTTCCTGGCACTGAGGTCAAACTGACAGGCCTGTAGTTTCCCGGGTCTGCCCTCCGGCCCTTCTTGTAGATGGGCGTCACGTTTGCTAGCCGCCAGTCGATTGGGACCTCCCCCGATTGCCAGGACTGTTGATAAATGATGGACAGTGGCTTGGCCAGCTCCTCTGCCAGTTCCCTCAGTACCCTTGGCTGGATCCCATCCGGCCCCATCGACTTGTGCACATCTAAGTGCCGTAGCAGGTCACCAACCAGTTCTTCATGGATAATGAGGGCCACATCCTGTTCCCCATCCCCTTCCACCAGCTCAGGGTACTGGGTATCCAGAGAACATCCGGTATTGCCGCTAAAGACTGAGGCAAAGAAGGCATTGCGCACCTCCGCCTTTTCCTCATCTCTTGTAACTAAGTTTCCCCCCGCATCCAGTAAAGGATGGAGATTCTCCTTAGTCCTCCTTTTTGTGTTGATGTATTTATAGAAACATTTTTTGTTATCTTTAACGGCAGTAGCCAGATTGAGCTCCAGATGAGCTTTGGCCTTCCTAATTTTGTCCCTGCACAGCCTCGCTACTTCTTTAAAGTCCTCCTTAGTGGCCTGCCCACTTTTCCAAAGCTTATAAACCCTCTTTTTCCTCCTAAGATCAAGCCACAATTCTCTGTTGAGCCAGGCCGGTCTTCTTCCCCGCCAGCTCGTCTTTGGGCACGTGGGGACAGACCGTTCCTGCGCCATGAAGACTTCCCTCTTGAAGATCGCCCAGCCTTCCTGGACCCCTCTGCCCTTCAGAACCGCCTCCCAAGGGACTCCACCAACCAGTGTCCTGAGCAGTTCAAAGTCAGCCCTCCGAAAGTCCAATACAGCGGTTTTACTGGTCCCCTTCCTGGCCTCGCCAAGAATAGTGAACTCCACCATTGCGTGGTCACTCTGCCCGAGACAGCTCCCGATGATCACATCCTCCACCAGTCCTTCTCTGTTTGTGAAGAGAAGGTCTAGCGGGGCACCTCCCCTGGTAGGCTCACTAACCAGCTGTGTCAGGAAGCTATCTTCCACGCTCTCCAGAAAAATTTCGTTAATACTCAAGGGAGGAATCTTATACATCAAGAATTAATAATAAAAAATTTAAGGGCATTAAGAGAACCAAAAGAAATAGCAGTGGTACATGTAAAAGGACACCAAAGAGGATTAGATTACCACACCAGAGGGAACAATCTAGCAGATAAAGAAGCTCAGGAAGCAGCCTTGAGAACTCAGGCTGCTAAAATTAATACAGTACAGGAGGAAGAAAGACGAGAGGGAGAAGAAAAAAAGTTTACTCCTGAAGAACAGACAAAACTGGAAAAAACAGGTGCTAGATTAGAACAAGGAAAATGGACATTGCCAGACGGGCGAGAGATATTACCACAAGCTTATGCAAGGCAAAGATTGGAATGTTTGCATACACAAACACATTGGGGTACAAAAGCATTAAGTAATCACTTACTTCAACAATTTGGTTGCATAGGGGTTTTTGAAATAGCAAAGCAAATCACACAAGGTTGTTTAACTTGTCAGAAGATAAATAAGAAAGTGTTTTGACAAGCAGCCGCGGGAGGAAGAAAAACAGCTTATAGGCCTTTCGAGAAAGTACAAGTTGATTTCACTGAATTGCCCAAGGTAGGGAGGATAACGTATTTATTGGTAATAGTAGATCATTTAATACAATGGGTAGAAGCTTATCCCGTAGCACCAGCTACGGCACAAATGGTGGCAAAAAATTTATTAGAACACCTGATACCTAGATATGGGATAATCCAGTACATTGATTCTGATCAGGGCACACACTTTACTTCTAGATTATTGTGTCAATCATTAGGTATTCCATGGGAATATCATACTCCATGGCACCCACAAAGCTCAGGAAAAGTAGAGAGAACGAATCAAACAATGAAACAACAATTGGCTAAATTAATGATTGAGACACAAATGCCCTGGACAAAATGCTTACCATTGGCACTTCTAAACATAAGAACTAAACCACACAGTGAGACTGGATTATCACCATATGAAATGTTATATGGTATGCCTTATTCACAGGGAATGCCTCTGGGAAACAATGTAGTTGAGGATTGTAGTATCCAGAAATATGCAATTACTATTGGGAAAAGATTGCAAGAGCTAAGAGAAATTGGAAGAATGGCTCAGACACCACCTTTAGGGTTTGCTATTCATCAAATACAACCAGGGGACAAGGTCTTAATAAAAACTTGGAGGGAAGAATCATTACACGCCCGGTGGAAGGGACCATACCTTGTTTTACTTACCACTGAAACAGCTGTGAGAACAGCAGAAAGGGGTTGGACCCATGCATCTAGAGTAAAAGGACCAATAAATACCCAAACTTGGAGGGTTGAGTCTGCTCCTGGGGAACTGAAATTAAAGCTAAAAAAGAACTAATGTGCTGGCAATAAGGCTCTGCATAAATTAAGAATGCCAGAAGAAGGGGACAAACCTGAAGGGAAGAAAGGGAGAAGGCAAGACCGGGGCAGGACCCTCCACTGCGGTGTGTATAGTCTACCAAGGGAGGCAACCCCTACGGGTATTGACTGCCGAGTGGGAGGGCCTCAACCGGACTTTGCCCACACTAAAGCCAGGTTGTCCCAGGAAAAAGAAACAAACAAGCAAACAAAAATATATTTATATAATAAATACGATTATTATTATTATTTTTTAACCTATTGTAATTAGTTTTCCAGGAGCTGGATCACCCTCAAAGGCTGAACAGTAACCCAAGCTCAAATAGATCCTGGAAGTGGGCCCAACCCCTTGATTGGAGGCATTTCTCACACCCCCACGATAACCCCTGGATGACGCAGAAGGATGTTATACTTCCTGGTACTATTTTTACAGGGGCAATTAAGCCATGGGAATAACTTGTTCATTCTGGGGGAAGAAGTGGCCAAGGCTTTTAACCTTAGCAATTGCTGGGTTTGTGGGGGACCACAGGGAACTGAAAGTTGGCCCTGGGTAGCTGGCCCGGTTGAACCTAAGTGGTGGGTTAGTAATTTGAGTGAAGTTCATAATGGTACACAATTCTGGAAAGAGGAAGAAGGCCCATGGCAATTGCACTTGTCAGAGCAGGGTATATACTGTTTAACCAGAACAGGAACAGTAAAGGTGGGAAAAAGCTTTTGTAAATGGACTCTATCTCCCGGATATGATTGTACTGATCCTGAATGTGGACCTATAAACTGTACATCAAGTAAAGGAAAATGGAACGCTACACATGTCCAGCTGAAAAATGGGACTTGGCTGAAATGCTCATATAAGAAATTTTTTGGACCTGGATGCGAAGCCATGGCAAGAGCACAATCAAAGGAACAATTTGACGTTCAAATCCCGAGTTGTCAGCGTGATAACACCACTAGGGAGCAGCATGTGGCAAGAGTCTACTGCTGGAGGTGGCAAGATGAGAATGGGACACAAGTGTTCTTTAAACATTTCTGGTCAGCTCGTGGTATGACAAGTCGTGAAGGAGAACTTAGTTGTAATTGTGAGTGGGAATCTAGTGCGGGAGCTTGGAGGTGTATATATACAAGTACTAATGGGGCAAATATTGTAACAGGACCACTTGGTAACGAAAACCCTTTGTATTTTCACACCCCAAGGAATAAAAGAGAATGGGACCGTCCTTTTCCAAATGGGACGTGGGCTCTAAAGGGACATTATTGGGTGTGTGGCAAACAGGCCTACAAAAGGCTACCAAAGGACTGGTCAGGAATATGCTACGTGGGCTACATAAGACCCTTGTTCTTTTTATTGTCACAAATACAAGGAAATCATTTAGGAATAAAATTATATGATGATCTGAATAGAGAAAAACGATCTATTGATGCTTCCTTAGCCGGAGGTAGTGCTCAACAACGGAGAGAAAATGAATGGCCCCCTGAAAGAATCATACAGTATTATGGACCAGCTACCTGGAACCCAAATGAGATAATATCTGGAGCCCGAGAACCTATTTATAATTTGAATCGAATAATTAGGTTGCAAGCTGTCCTCGAAATAATAACCGATCAAACAGCGACGGCTTTGGATCTTTTAGCTGATCAGTCCACCCAGATGAGGAATGCTATCTTTCCACATAGAATGGTTTTAGACTATTTACTAGCAGAAGAGGGGGGGGTGTGGGGGAAACTAAATGATTCTAATTGTTGCTTACAAATTGACGATAATGGGAAAGTGGTTAAACAGATAACAAAAGAAATTAGAAATGAGCCCACCTCCCAGCACAAACTTGGAAGGGTATGGATAGGGATTTATTTTCATGGCTGCCTGGTGGACCATGGGTTAAAAGGATGTTATTTTTATTTTTATGTGGTGTAATGATGTTATTATTCATACCTTGTATGATACCTTGCTTTACATTATTGATACACCGGATAATAAATAGTACGTTTGTAATGACTTCATTAAAAAAGGAAGGGGATATGTCAGTTATGATGCTTAGGGCTGTGAATCAGCGAACCATAACCAAATTTCCATTGGCAGCTAACCCATACACTTTATTAAACCACCTAACACCTCTGCATAAATGGTATAGTGTAATAGATTTGAAGGATGCTTTCTGGGCCTGCCCATTAAGTGAAGGGTCTTGGAATTACTTCGCCTTTGAATGGGAAGACCCCGAAACAGGAAGGCGACAACAGCTTAGATGGACTGTACTTCCTCAGGGATTTACTGAATCCCCACATTTATTTGGCCAAACTTTAGAAAAATTATTACAACTTTTTGAGGTAAAGGGGGAAGTGAAGTTGTTGCAATATGTGGATGACCTATTAATAGCTGGGGAGACTGAAAAAGAGACACGGAGAACCACTATCGAATTACTTAATTTCTTAGGGAAAAAGGGTTGAAGGGCTCAAAATCTAAATTACAATTCGTGGAAAAAGAAGTAAGGTACTTAGGACATGGGCTTAGCCAAGGAAAGAAAAAAATCGGATGCTGACAGGGTATCTGGGATTTTAGCCCTATCATCACCCAAAACGAAGAAGGAAGTGAGGCAACTGCTCGGGCTCTTGGGATATTGTAGACCCTGGATTGAAGGGTTTAGTGAAAAGGCAAAGTTTTTATATGAAAAATTGACTGGAGAAAAAATCAAGTGGAACGAGGAAGATGAGGAAAAGTTGAGGTTGATCAAGAAAACGTTAATAGAAGCTCCAGTGCTGAGCCTCCCAGATTTACAAATAAATAAAAGGGTCTTTGTAAATGTTTCTAACCAAACTGCATATGTTAGTTGCAATTTACAGCTAAGTCAAGAATGGGCAGGAATCAAGAAACCTGTGGGATATTGTTCCAAACTCTTAGACCCTGTGAGGAGGGGGTGGCCAGTGTGCTTCCAGGCAATTGTGGCTACTGCCTTACTGATTGAGGAAGCTAGAAAAGTCACTTGTAGGGCACCTCTGAAGATATATACTCCACATAATGTTAGGGGAGTACTCCAGCAGAAGGCTGAAAAATGGTTAACTGATAGTAGGATGCTGAAGGATGAGGCCATCCTGATCGACTCCCCTGATTTAGAATGAAAAATAACTGCTGCACAGAGCCCTGCACCCCTGACCCCAACCCTAACCCGGATCTAACCCTAACCCTAACCCCAACCCCTAACCCCAGTTTCCTAGAACTACATTTCCCGATATGCTATGGGCACCAAACATGGCCTCCCGGATACCCAGTGCCGGAAAACTACGCCTACCAGCATTCCCCAGGCAGCTGGCCTGACCAATCACAGGCCGAGTGTTCGAGAAATACCTTTTACCAGCACTCACTGTAACCCAAGCACTTACCGGCCTTTCAAAAAAGCCACAAGCCCTAACACTAAAAGTCCTTGAAACCCCTACAGGCATAACCCAAACTATTTACCACACTAAACCCCTGAAGTCCTATGCCTAAAAGCCCAAACCCAAACACTTAAGACGCTCAAAACCCAAACCCAAAACATTAGGATTCTCAAAGCCCTAAACAACAAAATTAGAACGCTTGAAGCCCTAACCCCAAAATTAAGACGCTCAAAACCCAAAGCCAACCCAAATCAGTAGGATGCTCAAAACCCTAACCCAAAAAATTAGGACACTCAAAACCCTAACCCTGGAGAACCTAACCTGAAAAAAAAAAAAAACTTAAAACCCTGAATAACTGACCAAAAATAAAACCCTAGGACCCTAACACTAAAAAGCCTATCAACACTACAACCCAAAAAACTCTAAAACCCTAACATGATAACCCTGAAACCCTTAAAACCTTAACTGTTAAAACTCCAACCCAGTTATACACCAGTTACCTCCCTTAAGGGATATAGAGGAGCTCTCTCAGATATGGCAGTCCTACTTCTCATGCATGCAGCCGGAGGTCGGTCTCATTCTGGTGCTGATGGTGGTGGAAGCAGGGGCAACGGTGGTACTGCTAGAGATACCACAGCCACCGGAGGTGGATTGTTAGGATATGGAGATGGTAGGTTATCCAACGGCTCCCGTTTATTATCTTTTTCTTTTTCCTGTTCTTCTTCTTCAAATTTCTTATCTGCTTTTAGTGTAAATATTGAGGCTGGAAAAGGACATGAAGTCCTCCTGATCCATAATCCTGCATAATCGCTTTCTTCCTGGCAAAAAGGTTCCTTCGAATTAACATGTGTATTTCAGGCGTGACAAATCCAGTCTTCAAAGGATCGAAAAACAGACCGAAAGACGTGATCTTAAAGGCTCCTTTGGCCATTCTATCACACAATACTGGACTGTTTTTTATTTACTTTTTCCTTTTCTGGGGCCTCTATCGTTCCAATTTCTAACCGTTATTCCTAATGGACTTTCTGGTGGTATGTCTGGTAATTTGCTCCCTTTCTTCTGGTCCCTGGTCTTCGATTTTGTCTGACCCATCTAGGAATTTTACTGTGGCAATTCCCACAGCCCTTGGTTACATTAGTAAGAGTGTCTTACAGAGGGTTTAAGATCTATCATGCACCCACAAATCCTATAGGAATCGCTTCGGTCCTTCACCGGCCAAGTCCCTCGCGGGAGATTGGAACCGCGGTTAGAAGACCTCCACAATCACTTTGGAACTAAATTCCATCTCAGTCACACTCTTACACAGGCAACCAAATCCCACCCAACAGAACAGTATATGCTTTAAACGCTTACGACTACGTTGTCTTCATTTGGATCTTCACACGCAGAATTACAGGCAAAATAGAGTGCTGCAACCAGCAAGGGAGCTGAAGAAAAATCACAACCTTTGCTTACCTTTATTCAGGTTCAAGATGCCATTAGTCCCGACCCGACTCGAACAGCAGCCACCACATGGTGGGGCGCCTCTCCTAGATCAAGTAAGAATTCAGGAACCAAAGCCCTCCCGGACGATCCCCCAGTTGTCATACACGACTGGGTCCCAAATTCGATTGCAATTACAGTTTACAATTTACGAAACAAAGAGAGGTACGCGGGCAGTTACTCGCAAACAGATATATTGTGCCAGCTGCCCTTCAGTAGCCCAGTGTCAGACCGGATGTCTTTGCCAAAACAGCCCGGACAATGTATTAGTACACCGATGCACTACCACGTTAATCACTAACTGCCAGGCAGGACAGCTCCAGACCAAACACATACACACAGGCACGCCACAAACACTACAAACAAAACACACAACACAATGCACAAGAAAAAGTGACCCCCACAGGGAAGCCCTATGGCAACAGCAAGTCAGAACAGGTGCTCTGTAGCAGACCCAAGGAGAGACTCAAATATCATGACAGGAGACTGGAAGCAACTGCCAGAACTGGGATGATGGAGGCCTAAAAAGCCTGCCTTCAAGACAAGAGACCAGAAGGATGGGGAGTGAAAACCCCTGAAGAAGACACTTAGGAAATCAATTCCAAAGCAAGAGCTCCTGATGCGGCCCAGATGACTTCTTCAAGAGTGAGGATGGAAATAGATGTGATCTCAAACAGAATACAATGCACAAGACCTGAAACAGATCTGCACTTCAAGCAGCGACTGCAAGACAAGTGCTTGCATCAGCCCTACGATGATGAAACAAGCATTTAGAAACTTTGGTGTGGCTACCAAGTTGCCCGTCTAATCTGTCCAGTGGAAGAAGGAAATGCGGATATCAAGACCTGAGGAGCATGTAACATATGTTGATCATATCAAGAAACGTTTGATACAAAAAAGTATTACACACACAGAAGTGATTCCTTTAAACTCCCACTGCAAGATGAGAGGTGCTCAGCTCCCAATTGAACATCAGCATTATTCTGATGATGTCAAGTGTTCAGTACCCTCAGGATGGCTTCCCCAGGGCCTGCCAAACACCAAGAGCAACAGCACAGTACAGCACAGACAACACAGAACACAGATGACAAACTGGGACTGCCCTGCCTGGCATGTGTTCACACTGTACGTGACAGAACTCCCCACACATAATCTCTCTGCCTGACCTGATCGATCCTGAAAGGCCCCATCCAAAGCAATGACTTAGAAGCACAGCCCCTCGCCCTATGGGTGCATTCACAACCCCAACTCAAACATAGCACTTGCCCCCCAACTTAGCTTGGGAATGCTGGGAGGCAGGTTCCATCTTCACCAAGGAACACAAACACTAGCCAGGACATTGCCTCAGGCACCAGGCTCTTCTTCACCTGCAGAAATAAAGTGCCATCAGGCACCAGCACACCAGCCAAATTTCTTCCAGTAGAACAACCTCCTCAGAAACAGTCGTAGTCAACTGACCTGCTCCGCTTCTGAAACCAGATAGATACCCTCTAGAAAACTCCCCGCCTCCCTCTGCCAACCACTCCCCAACATACAATATTTGCCCCCGGACTTAATTCTCAGGGCTCAGAATCCACCATCAACGTGGACCACAAAGGCCAGCTAGGATGTTCCCAGTACCTTCTTCGTCCCTGCAAAAGAGGAGTCACCCAGAGGCGCACCAATAGACTACAACACCAAAAACAATACCTGTTTTCCACCTTTTCTCCACTCACCTTCCCGATCCAGGCTTAGCACTTCCATTCAGTGTGCCGAGCCAAAGTCATAGGGCTTAGACCAAGGAGAAAGAACAGACAAACGTGACGATCCACAAAACAGTCTTTCCCCACTCCTCTTCCTTCCTCCCCTACTGCAACAGCCAAGAAGCCCCAAAGCCACGTACCCCAACCCAGTACGACCGCTTCGCTCACCTAACATCTCAAGGAGATGCATCATGCTCCCTGCTCCTCTTGCGCCCTGAGCAGCTCCAGCATTTCAGGAACTGGAACTGCTGATGTCTGGCAGGTCTCAGAAATGTGGCAGGAGACGTACTCTGCTGTCGCAAGGCGCTTGCAAAGCCGGCCCGACAGGTGAAGCAGACTAACACAGTCCACCGAACAACTCGGGGACCCCACTGCTGTCCACTCACTCTCATGCTTCGTTCAAGTTTCCATGCCTATGCCCTGGGCTACAAAAAATAGAGAGAGAAGGTCACATCTACGATGGACACACAAACAGTACAGCTCCTTGATAAGAACTCAAACACAGAGACCAGAGCTAGACAAATAAAAAAACCACCCTGAAGTCCACAAATGCCAAATGGCCATGAATGTATAGCAGCTCCAACAGGGGTAATCACAAACTTACACTTTGCAGATGAAGTAGGTGACCCTGCTCAGTCTCTTGGTAATACTGTACCAATGTGGTCAAGCCCCTTGTAGCATGTAATCAAGCTGGTTTTAGTCCTTTGGAGAGTTACACAAGTGGGTTGATTCATCTAGAGATTAAAAAATAGCTCAAACACAGGAGCGTATGCCACCATCCCAAAAAACAGTGAGCCAGCAGCCTCTACTAAATATCCCTCTATTAAGTGAATTCCAAGCACTTAGAAATCCAGAAATCCATAGACTCCAGCCTGCCTAAAGAACCCTGCAACTGACTGAAGGAATCACCTGGGAAAGGGGAGGGGCAAAGCACAAGAAAGTAGAAAGAGGAGGAGCAGCAGCTGTGGTTTATTTACTTATTTATAAGGTTTAGCTCAACAGCATGCAGGCTGCAGACAAGACAACTGGGGTGTTTCTAGAAGCAACAATCCCCATGCTTTTGCTACAGCTTTTAATATTAGAAGGACAATACCACCAAGCAAGTAACTGAAGCTTTTTCAGCTGGAATTAGCTCAAACTTTTATTTACATTTAAAGAAAACTCTAGGAGCAGAACAGATTATACACCAACAAAATCAATTCCATTCCATTCACAGGAAAAATCACTTATTTCAGTAGGCTATCTGAAAACCAAAGGCTATGCTGATGGGTCAAAACACGCTACAGGACACTGGGGCCAGGCCCTCCGCTGCACCAGCTTAAAACCCATCGCTACACTCACCAAGGTGCAACCCCAACCCAAACACAGATGCAGCATTTCAGCCTCAACAGTTTTGCAAACTGCTGGAAAGCAGGCTTCATCCTCAGCGAGGCGTGCTCAGGCTACACAGGACAGGGCTTCGGGCACCTCTTTGCCTACCAAAGACGACCGACATCAGGAACTGCCACACCAGACAACCTTTTTCCCTACACAACACCTTTCTCAGGAACCACGCAGCATTCCAGTGACCTGCTTTCCTCCTACTCTAAAGGCTATCTCAGCCCACCTTGTCTGTGGCACCTCATAAACAGGAGAGAAAGCAATCGCAGCAGCAAAAGCCACAGCACCCTCAGGACAGTTACTCTCATCCCCTCCTGTACCTCTGCCACTTGCCTGCCCCACATGGCACATGCTTCCATCTGTTCTCTTTACCCACTTATAGCACCTCTAAAAGAGAAACTGGAATTTTACTTGATTGGATGTAAGAAAATAACTGCAGTGACAACCGCACCCCAAAAATAACAGCTACCTCTGCTCATCACGCACCACTCACTCCAGAGGCACCTCGGGTCATGACGTTCTGGACTACACACTGCGTTTCAGCCTGAACAAAGGAAAACACAGTCACAAGATAATCATACAGCTGCCAGCATTAGCACCCATCCCTCAACAACACAAAGGAACCCCATTTACAATATTATCATTTCAAAACAGCAGCCCCCTTGCCTCAGCACCTGGAAAGGGGATCAAGCCAGTCACTGAGTTGCCTACCAAGTGCTGGACAGTTCCAGAAGGAGCTCTTTCCTGTGACAGGTTCCTCCAAAGCTTTACACTCTACTGGGGACAGGAAAGAAATAAAAATAAGAATTTCAAAACCCCGTATCTGTAAGCTTTCAAGATTCGACAGACCTCCTCAAGCACACCGTTCAAGCGCTATGCGAGCAGCTGCTCGCAAGCAGCTCTACTCTCCTCCCCCCCAAATCTGCCAAACACCACAGAGATGACTGTGCCAGCTGCCCTTCAGTACGTGCCCAGAGGCAGACCGGATGTCTTTGCCAAAACAGCCCGGACAATGTATTAGTACACCCATGGACATTAGCTACCATCACTAACTGCCAGGCAGGACAGCTCCAGACCAAACACATACACACAGGCACGCCACAAACACTACAAACAAAACACACAACACAATGCACAAGAAAAAGCGACCCCCAGAGGGAAGCCCTATGGCAACAGCAAGTCAGAACAGGTGCTCTGTAGCAGACCCAAGGAGAGACTCAAATATCATGACAGGAGACTGGAAGCAACTGCCAGAACTGGGATGATGGAGGCCTAAAAAGCCTGCCTTCAAGACAAGAGACCAGAAGGATGGGGAGTGAAAACCCCTGAAGAAGACACTTAGGAAATCAATTCCAAAGCAAGAGCTCCTGATGCGGCCCAGATGACTTCTTCAAGAGTGAGGATGGAAATAGATGTGATCTCAAACAGAATACAATGCACAAGACCTGAAACATATCTGCACTTCAAGCAGCAACTGCAAGACAAGAAGTGCTTGGATCAGAGTCATGATGACAAAACAAGCATTGAGGCCCTTCAGCACCGCTATCAAGTCGCATGTCTAGTCAGTCCAGTGTAAAAAGCTAGGAGGATATCAAGACCCAAGAAGCACAGAACAGACATTGCAGAAGCAACACTACAGGACAGACGAACAGAAGGAAACTGTCATGCCTGGCACACGCACTCAACCTACAAAATAATCCCGCTGCTTCTATTAGCCTGGTGACCCAGCCACAAGCAGCCTGAACATGACCCAGCCTGAACTACCCTCACAGTGGCACCAAGTATATTCAGCCAGCTGGCTCCACGCTGCTCTGACTCCCAGCTCCCATTAGCCACCCCAGATATGCAAATACCAGGTGCCCCCCAACTTAGCTCTCAGGTTGCTGGATGGTAAAGTCCCTCCGCCTCAAGAAACGCACAGGCACCGATTGTCATCTTAGTCAAGTGCCAGGCTCATCATCAGCTGCAAAAACAGACTACCAGCATTCACTAGCACTCCGGCCATGATGCCCACCTTCTCCACAATGCTGACTACTTCTGATGTTACATACGATTGTGCTCATGTGTTCCTCTCCAAATCCAAACTCCAACAGTGCAGCCAGTATCATCCACACCAACTGGGAAAACAAAGGGATTAAATGATCACTGTGTTCACAAGAAGTCACCCAATGGTGTTTTTTTGTTGTTGTTGTTGTTTGTGTGTGTGTTTTTCTTTGTTTTTTTTTGTTGTTTTTTTTTTTTTGAAATCTGCTTTAGCTCAACAGCATGCAGACTGCAGACAAGAGAACTGGGGTGTTTCTAGAAGGAACAATCCCCATGCTTTTGGTGCAGCTTTGAATATTAAAAGGACAATACCGCCCAGCAAGTAAATGGAACTTGCTTAACTGGAAATAGCTCAAACATTTTTTTATGTAGAAAGAAACATCTAGGTGCAGAACAGATTATACGCCAAAGCAATCAAACACCAAACAATCTTTCCTTCGCTTCGGATAAGGGATGACCAGGCTGACAACACTCACCTTCCCTCAGAGCTTCGTAACATGAAGATTTCCCTTCCCTGTCCACGACTGCACAAAGCACCTGCAAAGACAAGAGAAAAGCACACTCTGAGGCACCTCATAGCCACAGCGTACCTGCTGCAATACCTCTCTCTTCCCAGCTCTGTTACTTCAGCTGCTCACCAGCTCTAACTGAGATTCTTCGCTCACAGCGCCACTGCAAACTCTGCCCGGGCCACACAACACACCAAAAAGACATGCACACACACATGCCAAAAAGACATGCACACACAGCAGCCCTGGCAGGGGTAATCACAGACTTACCCTTTGCGGATGAAAAAGGTGACTCTGATACAACTGTGCTCAGTCTCTTGGTAATGCTGCATCTACACTGTCAAGCCATATGTAGCATGTAATCAAGCGGGGGTAACTCTCCAGAGGACTAAAACAAGTGGTTTTATACCTCTAGAGATTAAAATATAGCTCAAAAACAGGAGCATATGCCACCATCCCAAAAAAAAAGTGAGCCAGCAGCCTCTACTAAATATCCCTCTATTTCAAGCACTTAGAAATCTAGAATTCCAACCACTTAGAAATCCAGAAATTCATAGACTCCAACCTGCCTAAACAACCCTGCAACTGACTGAAGGAAAAACAAAGCACTGACCCCAAAGAGCAGCCCAGGCAGAGGGAGCTCTCTGATGCCATGCCTGGGGCTCATATACCTTCTGGCCCCGCCCAGCACCCAAACCAAACCAGCTGGGAAAGGGGAGGGGCAAAGCACAACAAAGTAGGAAGAGAGCAAGAAAAGCAGCTGTTGTTTTTTATTTCTTTTTTAAAATCAACTTTATCTCAAAAGCATGCAGAGAGCAGACAAGATATCTCTGGTGATTCTAGAAGCACGAATCCCCTTTTGCTTTTTCTGCAGGTTTTAATAAGGGATTTACAATATCACCAAGCTAGTAACTGAAACTTTCTCAACTAGAATTAGTTTAAACAGGCTCATCCCCATCAGTAAACGCAGAGAACCAGCATTCACTAGCATGCCAGCCCTAATACGCACCTACTCCACAACGCTGACTACTACTGATGGAACAAACAGTTGTGCAATACCTCTCTGTTCCCAGCTCCTTTACCTCACCTGCTCAACAGCTCCACCTGAGAAACGTGCCCGGGCGGCGCCGCGCCGCAACGTGCCCGGGCGGCGCCGCGCCGCAACGTGCCCGGGCGGCGCCGCGCCGCAACGTGCCCGGGCGGCGCCGCGCCGCAACGTGCCCGGGCGGCGCCGCGCCGCAACGTGCCCGGGCGGCGCCGCGCCGCAACGTGCCCGGGCGGCGCCGCGCCGCAACGTGCCCGGGCGGCGCCGCGCCGCAACGTGCCCGGGCGGCGCCGCGCCGCAACGTGCCCGGGCGGCGCCGCGCCGCAACGTGCCCGGGCGGCGCCGCGCCGCAACGTGCCCGGGCGGCGCCGCGCCGCAACGTGCCCGGGCGGCGCCGCGCCGCAACGTGCCCGGGCGGCGCCGCGCCGCAACGTGCCCGGGCGGCGCCGCGCCGCAACGTGCCCGGGCGGCGCCGCGCCGCAACGTGCCCGGGCGGCGCCGCGCCGCAACGTGCCCGGGCGGCGCCGCGCCGCAACGTGCCCGGGCGGCGCCGCGCCGCAACGTGCCCGGGCGGCGCCGCGCCGCAACGTGCCCGGGCGGCGCCGCGCCGCAACGTGCCCGGGCGGCGCCGCGCCGCAACGTGCCCGGGCGGCGCCGCGCCGCAACGTGCCCGGGCGGCGCCGCGCCGCAACGTGCCCGGGCGGCGCCGCGCCGCAACGTGCCCGGGCGGCGCCGCGCCGCAACGTGCCCGGGCGGCGCCGCGCCGCAACGTGCCCGGGCGGCGCCGCGCCGCAACGTGCCCGGGCGGCGCCGCGCCGCAACGTGCCCGGGCGGCGCCGCGCCGCAACGTGCCCGGGCGGCGCCGCGCCGCAACGTGCCCGGGCGGCGCCGCGCCGCAACGTGCCCGGGCGGCGCCGCGCCGCAACGTGCCCGGGCGGCGCCGCGCCGCAACGTGCCCGGGCGGCGCCGCGCCGCAACGTGCCCGGGCGGCGCCGCGCCGCAACGTGCCCGGGCGGCGCCGCGCCGCAACGTGCCCGGGCGGCGCCGCGCCGCAACGTGCCCGGGCGGCGCCGCGCCGCAACGTGCCCGGGCGGCGCCGCGCCGCAACGTGCCCGGGCGGCGCCGCGCCGCAACGTGCCCGGGCGGCGCCGCGCCGCAACGTGCCCGGGCGGCGCCGCGCCGCAACGTGCCCGGGCGGCGCCGCGCCGCAACGTGCCCGGGCGGCGCCGCGCCGCAACGTGCCCGGGCGGCGCCGCGCCGCAACGTGCCCGGGCGGCGCCGCGCCGCAACGTGCCCGGGCGGCGCCGCGCCGCAACGTGCCCGGGCGGCGCCGCGCCGCAACGTGCCCGGGCGGCGCCGCGCCGCAACGTGCCCGGGCGGCGCCGCGCCGCAACGTGCCCGGGCGGCGCCGCGCCGCAACGTGCCCGGGCGGCGCCGCGCCGCAACGTGCCCGGGCGGCGCCGCGCCGCAACGTGCCCGGGCGGCGCCGCGCCGCAACGTGCCCGGGCGGCGCCGCGCCGCAACGTGCCCGGGCGGCGCCGCGCCGCAACGTGCCCGGGCGGCGCCGCGCCGCAACGTGCCCGGGCGGCGCCGCGCCGCAACGTGCCCGGGCGGCGCCGCGCCGCAACGTGCCCGGGCGGCGCCGCGCCGCAACGTGCCCGGGCGGCGCCGCGCCGCAACGTGCCCGGGCGGCGCCGCGCCGCAACGTGCCCGGGCGGCGCCGCGCCGCAACGTGCCCGGGCGGCGCCGCGCCGCAACGTGCCCGGGCGGCGCCGCGCCGCAACGTGCCCGGGCGGCGCCGCGCCGCAACGTGCCCGGGCGGCGCCGCGCCGCAACGTGCCCGGGCGGCGCCGCGCCGCAACGTGCCCGGGCGGCGCCGCGCCGCAACGTGCCCGGGCGGCGCCGCGCCGCAACGTGCCCGGGCGGCGCCGCGCCGCAACGTGCCCGGGCGGCGCCGCGCCGCAACGTGCCCGGGCGGCGCCGCGCCGCAACGTGCCCGGGCGGCGCCGCGCCGCAACGTGCCCGGGCGGCGCCGCGCCGCAACGTGCCCGGGCGGCGCCGCGCCGCAACGTGCCCGGGCGGCGCCGCGCCGCAACGTGCCCGGGCGGCGCCGCGCCGCAACGTGCCCGGGCGGCGCCGCGCCGCAACGTGCCCGGGCGGCGCCGCGCCGCAACGTGCCCGGGCGGCGCCGCGCCGCAACGTGCCCGGGCGGCGCCGCGCCGCAACGTGCCCGGGCGGCGCCGCGCCGCAACGTGCCCGGGCGGCGCCGCGCCGCAACGTGCCCGGGCGGCGCCGCGCCGCAACGTGCCCGGGCGGCGCCGCGCCGCAACGTGCCCGGGCGGCGCCGCGCCGCAACGTGCCCGGGCGGCGCCGCGCCGCAACGTGCCCGGGCGGCGCCGCGCCGCAACGTGCCCGGGCGGCGCCGCGCCGCAACGTGCCCGGGCGGCGCCGCGCCGCAACGTGCCCGGGCGGCGCCGCGCCGCAACGTGCCCGGGCGGCGCCGCGCCGCAACGTGCCCGGGCGGCGCCGCGCCGCAACGTGCCCGGGCGGCGCCGCGCCGCAACGTGCCCGGGCGGCGCCGCGCCGCAACGTGCCCGGGCGGCGCCGCGCCGCAACGTGCCCGGGCGGCGCCGCGCCGCAACGTGCCCGGGCGGCGCCGCGCCGCAACGTGCCCGGGCGGCGCCGCGCCGCAACGTGCCCGGGCGGCGCCGCGCCGCAACGTGCCCGGGCGGCGCCGCGCCGCAACGTGCCCTTGGAATATGTGAATTCCAAGCACTTAAAGCCTAGAAGGCTACAAGATCTAAAGACTCAACCCACAAGTAAACCCACAAGCAAAAGATCCAAAAATATAACAAACTGTCCCTAAACCTGAAACAGACTACCCCTTACATGCCCACTGCTGCCTTTTTCATATACATGCTCACACAGGGAGCCTCCATGACACATTTCTCCTAAACCATGCTCCATCACTTTTCCACCAACGTTGTGGCTTTGGTAAGATTTGACATATAGGCAAAGACTCACAGAAAGCCCCGTAATTCTGCCAAAATCATAAGGGACCCAGAACCACAAAGCAAACACACAAAGTAACATCACCATACTATCTGTAACACTGCTATAACAATTACTCACCTGAGGAAGAGCTGCATGCAATAGAAGCACCTACTACTAGGTTGCTTTACTGTGACAGATCCTGCCAGTTGCCACCCAAAAAAGACATGCGTACCCATTTCTACTTGAAAATGCATCAGTCCATAGACTCTGACCCACCTAAAGAACCCTGCAACTGACTGAAGGAAAAACAAAGCACTTACCCCAAAGAGCAGCCCAGGCAGAAGGAGCTCTCTGATGGCATACCTGCAACTCAGTTACCATTAGGTCCCACCTGGAACCTGAAGCCAATCACCTGGGAAAATACAAAAAAAAAAAAAAACAGAAGAGGGGGAGTAGTAGCTGTGGTTTCTTATTTATATGACTTAGCACAACAGAATGCAGACTGCAGACAAGAGAACTGGGGTGTTTCTAGAAGCAGACTAACACAGTCCACCAAAAAACTCAGAGTCCCCACTGACATCCACTCACCATCATGCCTCATTCACGTTTCCGTGCCTATGCCCTGAGCTACAAGAAACAAAGAGAGAAGGTCATATCCACAATGTACATGCAAACGGTATAGCTCCTTACAGAAAACTCAAACACAGAGACCAGAGGTAGAAGAAAAAATAAATAAACAAACACCCTAAAGTCAACAAATGCCAAAAGGCCATGAATGCACAGCAGCTCCAACAGAGGTAGCCACAGAATTACCCTTTGCAGATGAAAAAGGTGATCCTGCTCAGTCTCTTGGTAATACTGCACCTACGTGGTTGAGCCTCTTGTACCATGCAATCAAGCTGGTTTTAGTCCTCTGGAGAGTTACACATGTGGGTGTATACATCTAGAGATTAACATATAGATCAAAAACAGAAGAGTATCCCCCCACCCCAAAAAACAGTGAGCCAGCAGCCTCTACTTAATATTCCTCTATTAAGTGAATTCCAAGCACTTAAAATCCAGAAATCCATAGACTCCAGCCTGCCTAAACAACCCTGCAACTGACTGAAGGAAAAACAAAGCACTTACTGCAAGGAGCAGCCCAGGCAGAATGAGCTCTCTAATGCCATGCCTGGGGCTCATATACCTTTTGGCCCCGCCCAGCACCCAAACCCAATCAAGTGGTAAAGGGGAGGGGCAAAGCACAAGAAAGTAGGAAGAGAGCAGGCACAGCAGCAGCTGTGATGTTTTTTTGTTTGTTTGTTTTTTGTTTCTTTTTTTTAAATCTGCCATCAGGGAGTGTGAGCGAGAGATAGACTTCTGGAGTAACTCCCTGCAGGGCCTCAAGGGGAGGTACCGAGGTGAGACTCCTCAAATGGGGGTGGACCCCCTGCCCTGTAGCCGTCGGGCAGAGGGAGGGGATCTGGGAGCTGAGGAGGAATGGAAACAGGTCCCTGCTCGACATCGCAGGTGACGCCCTCCCCTTCCAGCCCCGCATTCCCAGGTGCCCTTATACAACAGGTTTGAGGCCCTGGAGCTCGACAGACCAGTTGCTGAGGAAGAGGTAGCAAGTGCTCCCAGGAGGATGCCTAGGGTGAGGAGGTCAACTCCACGCCTCAGGACTGCCTCCACCAAGAAAGACAGAAGGGTTATTGTTGTTGGAGACTCGATTCTTAGGGGAACAGAGGGCCCTATTTGTTGGCCTGACCCTACTCGTAGGGAAGTCTGCTGCCTCCCTGGGGTCAGGGTCAGGGACGTTGCCAGGAAGCTTCCCAACCTGGTACACCCCTCTGACTATTACCCTCTTTTGATAGTCCAGGCGGGCAGTGACAACATCGAAGAGAGAAGCCTCAAGGCTATCAAAAGAGACTTTAGGGGACTGGGTCGGTTAGTGGATGGAGCGGGAGTGCAGGTGGTGTTTTCATCCATCCCTGCGGTGGCAGGGAGGGGTACAGAGAGGACACGGAAAGCCCACCTGTTAAACACGTGGCTCCGGGGCTGGTGCCAACGCAGAAATCTTGGGTTTTTTGATCATGGGGCACTTTACTCAGCACCTGGCCTGATGGCCGCAGACGGGTCCCTATCTTTTAGGGGAAAAAGGATCCTGGGCCAGGAGCTGGCAGGGCTCATTGAGAGGGCTTTAAACTAGGTAGGAAGGGGGATGGGGCTGAAGCTAAGATTGTTGGGGCTGTGCCAGGGGGAACAATGGCAAGGCCGGAGGATAAGGCAATGGCCCAGCTGAAGTGCATCTACATCAATGCACGCAGCATGGGTAACAAACAGGAGGAGCTGGAAGCCATCGTGCAGCAGGCAGGCTACGACTTGGTTGCCATCACGGAGACGTGGTGGGACCAGTCTCATGACTGGAGTGCTGCAATGCCTGGCTATAAGCTCTTTGGAAGGGACAGGCAGCACAGAAGGGGTGGTGGTGTGGCTCTCTATATTAGAGAGTCTTTTGAGGTTGTAGAACTCGAGGCTGGGAATGACAAGGTCGAGTCCCTTTGGGTTAGGATCGGCAGGGACAACAAGGCTAGTGTCCTGGTCGGGGTCTGTTATAGACCGCCGAACCAGGATGAGGAGACGGATGAGGAATTCTACAGGCAGCTGACAGAAGTTGCGAAATCGTCAGCTCTTGTACTCATGGGGGACTTCAACTTCCCTGACATGTCCTGGAAGCACAACACAGCCCTGAGAAAGCAGTCTAGGAGGTTTCTGGAGAGCGTGGAAGATAGCTTCCTGACGCAGCTGGTTAGTGAACCTACCAGGGGTGGTGCCCCGCTAGACCTTCTCTTCACAAACAGAGAAGGACTGGTGGAGGATGTGATTGTCGGGAGCTGTCTTGGGCAGAGTGACCACGCAATGGTGGAGTTCACTATTCTAGGCGAGGCCAGGAAGGGGACCAGTAAAACCGCTGTATTGGACTTTCGGAGGGCTGACTTTGAGCTGCTCAGGACACTAGTTGGTGGAGTCCCTTGGGAGGCGGTTCTGAAGGGCAGAGGAGTCCAGGAAGGCTGGGCGCTCTTCAAGAGGGAAATCTTAATGGCGCAAAACGGTCTGTCCCCACGTGCCCAAAGACGAGCTGGCGGGGAAGAAGACCAGCCTGGCTGAACAGAGAATTGTGGCTTGAGCTTAGGAGAAAAAAGAGGGTTTATAATCTTTGGAAAAGTGGGCAGGCCACTAGGGAGGACTATAAGGATGTTGCGAGGCTGTGCAGGGACAAAATTAGGAAGGCCAAAGCTCATCTGGAGCTCAATCTGGCTACTGCTGTTAAAGATAACAAAAAATGTTTCTATAAATACATCAACACAAAAAGGAGGACTAAGGAGAATCTCCATCCTTTACTGGATGCGGGGGGAAACCTAGTTACAAGAGATGAGGAAAAGGCGGAGGTGCTCAATGCCTTCTTCGCCTCAGTCTTTAGCAGCAATACCGGTTGTTCTCTGGATACTCAGTACCCTGAGCTGGTGGAAGGGGGTGGGGAGCAGGATGTGGCCCTCACTATCCATGAAGAACTGGTTGGTGACCTGCTACGGCACTTGGATGTGCACAAGTCGATGGAACCGGATGGGATCCAGCCAAGGGTACTGAGAGAACTGGCAGAGGAGCTGGGTAAGCCACTATCCATCATTTATCAGCAGTCCTGGCGATCGGGGGAGGTCCCAGTGGACTGGCGGCTAGCAAACGTGACGCCCATCTACAAGAAGGGCCGGAGGGCAGACCCGGGAAACTACAGGCCTGTCAGTTTGACCTCAGTGCCAGGGAAGCTCATGGAACAGATCCTCCTGAGAGTCATCATGCAGCACTTGTAAAGCAAGCAGGCGATCAGGCCTAGTCAGCATGGGTTTATGAAAGGCAGGTCCTGCTTGACGAACCTGATCTCCTTCTATGACAAAGTGACGCGCTGGGTGGATGAGGGAAAGGCTGTGGATGTGGTCTACCTTGACTTCAGCAAGGCTTTTGACACCGTCTCCCACAGCATTCTCCTCAAGAAACTGGCTGCTCTTGGCTTGGACTGGCGCACGCTTCGTTGGGTTAGAAACTGGCTGGATAGCTGGGCCCAAAGAGTCGTGGTGAATGGAGCCAAGTCCAGTTGGAGGCCAGTCACTAGTGGCGTCCCCCAGGGCTCGGTGCTGGGGCCGGTCCTCTTTAATATCCTCATCGATGATCTGGACGAGGGCAATGAGTGCACCCTCAGTAAGTTTGCAGATGACACCAAGTTAGGTGCGTGTGTCGATCTGCTCGAGGGTAGGAAAGCTCTGCAGGAGGATCTGGATAGGCTGCACCGATGGGCTGAGGTCAACTGCATGAAGTTCAACAAGGCCAAGTGCCGGGTCCTGCACCTGGGGTGCAATAACGCCAAGCAGAGCTACAGGCTGGGAGAGGAATGGTTGGAGAGCTGCCAGGCAGAGAAGGACCTGGGAGTGATGGTGGATAGTCAGCTGAATATGAGCCAGCAGTGTGCTCAGGTGGCCAAGAAGGCCAACGGCATCCTGGCTTGTATCAGAAACAGTGTGACCAGCAGGGCTAGGGAGGTGATCGTCCCCCTGTACTCGGCTCTGGTGAGGCCGCACCTCGAGTACTGTGTTCAGTTTTGGGCCCCTCGCTACAAGAAGGACATCGAGGTGCTTGAGCGGGTGCAGAGAAGGGCGACGAAGCTGGTGAGGGGCCTGGAGAACAAGTCCTACGAGGAGTGGCTGAGGGAGCTGGGCTTGTTCAGCCTGGAGAAGAGGAGGCTCAGGGGCGACCTTATCGCTCTCTATAGGTACCTCAAGGGAGGCTGTAGCGAGGTGGGGGTTGGTCTGTTCTCCCACGTGCCTGGTGACAGGACGTGGGGGAATGGGCTTAAGTTGAGCCAGGGGAGTTTTAGGTTAGATGTTAGGAAGAACTTCTTTACCGAAAGGGTTGTGAGGCATTGGAACAGGCTGCCCAAGGAAGTGGTGGAGTCACCATCCCTGGAAGTCTTCAAAAGATGTTTAGATGTAGAGCTTAGGGATATGGTTTAGTGGGGACTGTTAGTGTTAGATCAGAGGTTGGACTCGATGATCTTGAGTTCTCTTCCAACCTAGAAATTCTGTGATTCTGTGATTCTGTGATATCCTGGTTTGGAGAGAAGCAAGGGCTATGGAAGGCTGAAAGTCTGAACAGAACCAAAGTCTTTGTGTACATGGCTATGGCTGTTGCCTCTGTCACTGAGGCCTATGAGGAGACGGCTTATTGCTAAAGCACCAGGGCCTCATTGTCTCCTTGTCCCCACCCATGAACCTGGAAGGGGTCGTACCATTCTCCTGCACTTGACAATGCACATCCTCATCTCCTAGTGCCCCAGGAAGAGCCCTGAGCAGTGTGTGAAGGGAAGAGATCTCCCTTCACAGAGGCTGGAGGTCAAGGCCTGGCCCTGGTGCTTGGTGAAACACATCCACTTTGTCTACACCTCAGTGTCACCTTCACATTGCCTTTGTCTCCTTGTCCTCACTGCCTCCAGTGTTCTGCTCTAACAAGCTCCAAGAGAGGCTGTGTCAGTGCTGGCCCTCAGGGGGACACTGCAGGAAACTTGCCTCTGACTTGGACTTCTGGAGAGATGTCTTCAATTGTCTCTGAGTGCCTGAGGTTTGTGGGCTCATCACCAAAGCTACCAGAGGGGTGATTCCAATGCCTTGGGCTGGGCCTGTGCTGCTGAGCTGGGCCGGGCTCCTGGGACAGAGAGAGCTCGTGGCAAGAGGGCCCTGGTGCAGAGAGACAGCTCTGCCCAGGAGCAGCTCCTCTGCACAGCGCAGCAGGACTGGGGGCTCTGACCACAGGCACCCAGGCAGAAAGGGATTCCAGGCAGCCTGGAGGGAGAGCTCAGTGCAGGAGAAACCTTCACAGCTCTGCCCACAGTAAGTATCTGGCTGCAGGACAGTGCAGGGGAGGTTCCTGGAAAAGGCTTCTGGATGCGGGATGTCTATGCCTGGCCAGGAGCTGCCAGGATGTCTCATGTGGCTTGTGCGGTGTGGAGGAGAAGGTGCTTCAGGGCAGCTGCAGGGGTGCCCAGGGCTGTGGTGCAGAGCAGGGTCCCTGCTGTGCCCCAAGGGCTGTGTGCCAGGGCATGGCCTCTGCTGCCTGCCAGACACAGCATTCAGCCTGCCTGACGAGCTGCCCAGGGGCTTGAGCAGAGGAAGGGCAGGGCAGGTGCTGCCTGCAAAGAGAAGGCTCTTTCTGCACTCTCTGCCTGCCCTTTCATAGTCTGATTGTGGGGTAGGCTGTGTTAAGAGAATGGTTGGGTTTGCACAGGTAATGGAGCTTCCTATTGCATTGGAATGAGACATAAACAGGTTAGTGACAAACCTGAGAGTGTCCCTTCCCTTCTCTCTCCTTACAGACTGCTCCAGGGCGTTTTTAGAACCGTTCTTTAGGACCTACTGAGAGGGGGATGTCCCCAGAGCTGTCCCCATCCCCGGGAGGTGTCTGCAGGACAGAGCTGGGCACGCAGAGGATGGGATGGGGTCTGTGAGCATGGACAGGAGGAGACATGGGGACAGACAAAGAGATGTTGACAGGACAGCTGCAGGCAGCAGGGACATTGGCAGGCAGTGAGAGGGAGCTGCTCCCTCCCTGCCATTCCCTGCAGTGCAGGCACCTTCCTTGCAGCAGCCCCTGGTCTCATCTCTTCCCCAGAAACTCCTTCACAGTTTCTGTCATGGCATATATAACCTATGGGCTGAAAATATGGGGTGTCTGAACCCTAAATCTCTGTGTAAGTAGACACATTTGCTGCAGGCCCCTTCCACCTTCCTCCATGGAAGAAGGCACAGAATCACAGAATCATAGAATATCCCGAGTTGGAAGGGACCCACAAGGATCATCGAGTCTAGCTCCTGGCTCCCCAGAGGTCCTACCCCCAAATTCCTACCATATGACAAGGAGCATATTCCAAATGCTTCTTCCACGCCAGAGCTCTTGTCCCTCTCCTGGCTGTGCCAGCCAGATGGCACAGGTCTGTGAGGACAGCCTCTACCTTACCAACACCGCAGCTTCTGCACTGGGTTGGGTCTGCCCTACCTGCCCATGCCTGCTGCTCCCCCTTCCCCAGCATGGCAGCTGGTGGTGTCTGATTCTGACAAGGAGTGCTGTGAACGGCGGGTGAAGCAGGAGGAGATGCTCCCTGCCAGACATGCACGATCCACCTGCTGATTTTGTCTCCTGAGTATTGAACAGGGAAGACGCACACAGAGTCACACAGCCAAACGCCCCTCACTCAACAGAGGGAGCCACTTCCCAGGAACCTTCCTTCTTGGAACCTCGAATGCAGCAGAGCAGGCTCACTGGGAGCTGATGGAGAGAGGAAGCTGCAGTGTACAGGACACTCAGGAAGCACACAGCAGGGCTCCAGATAGGGAGACACAAAGGTCCTCTTAGAAACAGGAAATGTAAGGTTTTAACTGGGAATTAACTGAATTTTTCTCACAGACTTTACTCCTAACACTCCTTATTGATTTATTTATTTATTTATTTATTTATTTATTTATTTATTTATTTATTTATTTATTTTTCTCATTTGGCAGTGTCCATGTCCAGAACCAGCAAATGCCCAACATCAGCTCTGTGAGTGAGTTCCTCCTGCTGGCATTCGCAGACATGTGGGAGCTGCAGCTCCTGCACTTCGCGCTCTCCCTGGGCATCTACCAGGCTGCCCTCCTGGGCAACGGACTCATCCTCACTGCCATAGCCTGCGACCACCGCCTGCACACCCCCATGTACTTCTTCCTCCTCAACCTCGCCCTCCTCGACCTGGGCTGCATCTCCACCACTCTGCCCAAAGCCATGGCCAATTCTCTGTGGGACACCAGGGCCATCTCCTATCAAGGGTGTGCTGCCCAGGTCTTTCTATTAGTCTTCCTGATTACAGCAGAATTTTATGTTCTCACCACCATGGCCTATGACCGCTATGTTGCCATCAGCAAGCCCCTGCACTATGGGAGCCTCTTGGGCAGCAGAGCTTGTGCCCAGATGGCAGCAGCTGTCTGGGGCAGTGGCTTTCTCCATGGTGTCCTGCACACAGCCAGTACATTTTCCCTGCCCCTTTGCCAAGGCAATGCTTTGGACCAGTTCTTCTGTGAAGTCCCCCACATCCTCAAGCTCTCCTGCTCAGATGCCTACCTCAGGGAAGTTGGGTTTATTGCATTTAGCTTTTGTTTAGGTGCTGGCTGTTTTGTTTTCATTGTGTTGTCCTATGCGCAGATCTTCAGGGCCGTGCTTAGGATCCCTGCTGAGCAGAGCCTGCACAAAGCCTTTTCCACATGCCTCCCTCACCTTGTGGTAGTCTCCCTGTTTGTCAGCATTATTGTGTTTGCCGGTGTGAAGCCCCCCGCCACCTCCTCCCTATACCTGGACTTTGTGGTGGCAGTTCTGTACTCAGTGGTACCTCCAGCAGTGAACCCCCTCATCTACAGCATGAGGAACCAGGAGCTCAAACATGCACTGAAGAAGCTGTTTCAGTTTTCTTCCAGGAGCAATTAGCTGCTGCTCTGCTGCTGCAATAGGAAAAACTCACCAAAAAAAACACGGTGGGAGACACAGCCTTTCAGTGCCATGTTCCAGGTCCACCAATGCAGCCCCCAAACTGTGAGAAACAAAGTAAAAATGTTATGTACAGAAGGAGAGCAGATGGATCTCAGGATACAGGACTGCAGGCACCTGTGGGCAGTATGGACACTCACCTGCGGTCTCAAGCCTCCCTGAGTGGCAATAGAAGAAAGAGACCAGTGCCTGTCCTGTGCCACCTCCCTGCCAGCCCTGCCCTTCCACAGGTGGAGTATTTTTCTCTTACTTGGGCACCAGCAGAGCTTTGCCTCCTTGTCCTCCACAGGGAGATGAGCCACAGGCCTGGCTGTGTGCGAGGAGGCAGCAGACCTGAGCAGAAAAAAAGACAGTTTCTTGTCACTCCAGCATCTGAAGCGTCCAGCCCCTGTGGTTGATTCTGTTCTCTGCAGCAAAGGGATGTCACCAAGCCCCAGGTCCGTGGTTGCTCCTGCAGCTCTGAGGACCTCTCCAAGGGCATCACAGTATCAACGGTCAGGACCTAGGAGGGTCAGCTCGCCCATGGATCACAGCAGTAGGTTGGTAGGATTCCATAGTACACAAGGACACGGACACCTCGTTGCTCTGTTTTCATGAATGTCTGTATTACAAATTGCTACAAACCCTTGTGGTGGTTTTACCGTGCTGGGCTGCTAAACACCACAACCGCTCTCTCACTCTCCCTCTTTAGATGAGGAGGGGGAGAAGTAAAGCAAAGAACAACTCACGGGTTGAGATAAGGATAATTTAATTAAAGGGAAATAATAATTAAAGAAGGATTATTATGAACTAAACAATTTAACTAAAGGGAAATAAAAAGGGAAAGGAAAAGGGAGGAAGACAAACAAATAAAACAGATGAAGCCTATGTGGAAGTGCAGAGGAAAGAAATTACTCTCTACTTCCCACAAATGAGTGGTGCTTGACCACGTCCTTGAAGCAGGGCCACAACGCATGTAGCCGGTGTTCAGGAGGAGGACTGACATTTTCAGAATGAGAGCCCACCCCTCCCCTCTTCTTCCTGTTTCCACCTTTTATTGCTGAGTGTGACATCACATGGTATGGAATATCCCTTTGGTTGGTTGAGGTCGGCTGCCCTAGTGATGTTTCTCTTCTCACTTTTTGCCCATCCCCTAGGAGGGTTAGAGAGAGGCCTGATGCTGTGCCAGCACTGCTCAGCAGTAGACAGAACACTGGTGTGATAACACTGCTGTTCCAGCTACAAGTGCAGAGCACAGCACTGTATGGGCTGCTGCAGGGAAAGTTAACATTCCAGCCAGACCCAGTACAACCCTTCCCTGTAAAGCAACTACATATTGCAAGAAACTACTAAGTTACCACTAGGAAAGCAAATATGGGTTTGTGATGCTTTCCCTAAATATGCACCAATAAATATTATTTGAGGTGTTACTGGTACGACGCTCATGAATCCACTTGGTGGAGGGAACAAGGCATGGCACCTTCCCCTTCTTTCTTTCGGGCTGGTCATGATAGCTCTTGAGTGATGTGAACATCATTGGGTAACCCTAATGATATGCCTCCAGACTGCGTTTCTGGCTTTTTCCAAGGGCAAACAACTAAACAAAAGAGTACCATAGTTCTGTTGGCATAACTGCCATGAATATAGAGAACATCAAATAGTTGTCTACCTTGCCTGGTCTCACACAGGACCCTCCTGTTGTGGGGTTGCTGAGAGCTGAAGAGCAGGTGCTGATGGCTGCCACAATGGTGCACCGGCAGCGATAGTGCACTGACCCCCAAGTCCTCCAAGCTCAAAAAATATGTATTCCTGTGAGCAAAATGTCAAAGAGGGCAGGAGACCTGCTTGAATGATCAAGGAGATCCTGGAGTGACTTAAATGGAAGAAGGATGTATACATAATGTGGAAAAAAGGGACAAGCCACTTGGGAAGAATATAGGGCCATTGTCTGAGAAAAGGTCTTTTTCAAATACATCAATAGCAGAAGGAAGAGGAAGGAAAATGTGGGCCAACTGCTTAACGAGGTGGGTGACCTGGTGACAAAGGATACAGAGAAGGCAGAATTACTGAATGCTTTCTTTGCTTCAGTCTTCACTGCTAAGAGCAGCCCTCCAGAATCTCTGACCTTCAGGACAAGGGAGGAAATCTGGAGAAATGAGGACTTTCCCTTGGTTGAAGAGGATCAGGTCAGAGATCTCTTAGGCAAACCTGACAGCCACAGATCCATGGACCCCGATGGGATACATCCATGAGTTCTGAGGGAGCTGGCAGATGTTACTGCTGGCCAATCATTTTTGAAAGGTCATGGAGAACAGGAGAGCTGCCTGAAGACTGGAAGAAAGCTCATGTCATACCGGTCTTCAGCAAGGGCAAGAAGGAGGACCCAGGCAACTACAGGCTGGTCAGCCTCACCTCCATCCCTGGAAAGGCAATGGAACAGCTCATCCTGGAGGTCATCTCCAGCATGTGGAAGAGAAGAAGGTGATCAGGAGTAGTCAGCATAGGTTCACCAAGGGAAACCATGCTTCACCAACTTGACAGGCTTCTATGATGGAATGACTAGCTGAGTGGGTGAGGGGAGAGCAGCAGATGTTGTCTACTTTGACTTCAGCAAGGCTTTCAGTCTCCCATAACATCCTCATAGGCTAGCTCAGGAAGTGTGAGATGGAGGAGTGGTCGGTGAGGTGGGATGTGAGCTGGCTGGATGGCAGAGTTCAGAGGGTCGTGCTTAGTGGAACAGAGTCTAGTTGAAGGCCTGTAGCCAGCAGTGTCTCCCAGGGACCTACACTGAGTCCAGTCCTGTTCAAGTTATTTGTCAGTGGCCTGGATGATGGAATAGAGTGCACCCTTGTCCTGGTTTCAGTTAGGACAGAGTTCATTTTCCTCCTAGTAGGTGGAATCACAGAATCACAGAATTTCTAGGTTGGAAGAGACCTCAAGATCATCGAGTCCAACCTCTGATCTAACCCTAGCAGTCCCCACTAAACCATATCCCTAAGCTCTACATCTAAACGTCTTTTGAAGGCTTCCAGGGATGGTGACTCCACCACTTCCTTGGGCAGCCTGTTCCAATGCCTCACAACCCTTTCGGTAAAGAAGTTCTTCCTAACATCTAACCTAAAACTCCCCTGGCTCAACTTAAGCCCATTCCCCCTCGTCCTGTCACCAGGCACGTGGGAGAACAGACCAACCCCCACCTCACTACAGCCTCCCTTGAGGTACCTATAGAGAGCGATAAGGTCGCCCCTGAGCCTCCTCTTCTCCAGGCTGAACAAGCCCAGCTCCCTCAGCCACTCCTCGTAGGACTTGTTCTCCAGGCCCCTCACCAGCTTCGTCGCCCTTCTCTGCACCCGCTCAAGCACCTCGATGTCCTTCTTGTAGCGAGGGGCCCAAAACTGAACACAGTACTCGAGGTGCGGCCTCACCAGAGCCGAGTACAGGGGGACGATCACCTCCCTAGCCCTGCTGGTCACACTGTTTCTGATACAAGCCAGGATGCCGTTGGCCTTCTTGGCCACCTGAGCACACTGCTGGCTCATATTCAGCTGACTATCCACCATCACTCCCAGGTCCTTCTCTGCCTGGCAGCTCTCCAACCATTCCTCTCCCAGCCTGTAGCTCTGCTTGGGGTTATTGCGCCCCAGGTGCAGGAAGGGTGCTATGTTTTGGATTAGGATGAGAAGAGTGCTGAGAAGAGTGCTCAGCAAGTGTAAAGATATGCTGTTTCATGTCAAAGTGCTCTGTTTTGAGTCAAAGCTCTCCTCAGGCTCTCCTCAAAGCTCAACTCAAGCCCTCCAGCTCAGATCCCTACCTCAGGGAAGTTGGGGTACTTGCGTTCAGTGTCTTTTTAGCATTTGGATGTTTTGTTTTCATTGTGCTCTGTCCTATGTGCAGGTTGTCAGGGCTGTGCTGAGGATGCCCTCTGAGCAGGGCCAGCACAAAGCCTTTTCCACATGCCTCCCTCACCTGGCCGTGGTCTCCCTGCATAGCATCACTGCCACGGTTGCCTACCTGAAGCCTCCCTCCACCACCTCCCTATCCCTGGGCCTGGCGGTTTCACTTCTATACTCGGTGTTGCCTCCAGCAGCGAAACCCTCACCTACAGCACGAGGAACAAGGAGCTAAAGGAGGCACTGAGGATGTTATTCTAATCTACAGTATTTCCCCATCAATGAGGTGCCTGCACATCTTCCTCACATAAACCTGGACAAGGCAGAAACACCTTTGTTCATGTATTTCAAAATTGCTTTTCATTCTTTGCAATACTAGTCCAATAAAAATATTTTTCTCCATCTCATTTCTTCAACCTTTTGTTGTTGTTGTCTTTCTTGTTTTTTAACCCAAAGACCTCATTTACAGGTGCTGGTAAGCTTTGTAATTAACCAAATAAAATAACCAGCAGGTAATCATTTTCTGTGAGTCTTGTTTCTCATAATTTCTCTTCAGGTACAGCAGAGGTTGTAGAATGAAGAAACCAGCTGCAATGTGGGGGAAAAGCAGAGATGTGGCTGAGGGACTCGATGTTTTTTTCTGTAGTACTCTGTACCAAAAAGTTCTCCTAGGCCTCTTTATTCAGTAAAAGAGATAAAGGATGAGAAGAGCATGTACCAAAAGGAACACCATGAAAAGTCATGAAGACAAGGGCCATTTTCTGCCCCTGCAGGGGACTAATGCTGGGCAAGGCCCAGCTTGGGAAGCAGCACTGTCAGACGTTCTTGGAGGGCAGTGAGCTGGGCAGGAGGCAGCCATGTGCCCTGGGAGCACAGGAAGGAAGGCTGAGGGGCACCTCACTGCAGCCTGTCAGGAGCTGCAAGGCGCTCATAGAGCGTCCAGGGCCAGGATCTGCCCCATGGCCATGAGCCCTGCCTGCCCTCCTCCTGCCATACTTCGTGCGGTGGCTGCAGCAGAGGGGACCCCCAGCCAGCCCCTGCATGGGGCTCTGCCACCCACCTCGCCCCGGCCCTCTCCAGCGCCCTCCTTGCTGCTCTCTGATGCACGCCAGCACCTCCCCGTGTGTGCCAGCCAGCACATCTGCTGAGGGCCAGTGCGGCTGCTGCTGGGGCAGGGAGCTCAGCATGGCCCTTGAAGCCCCCTGCCCTGGACCTGCCTCTCCCCTTGGCTTCGGCCCGGCCTTGTCTCTGCTGGCAGGAGCGCTCTTGGCATGCACTTCCTGGCCTCCCCTCACCTGCGCACAGCTGCTGCCCACTCATGCTGCTGGCACAAACGTGTCCTCACCAGCAGCACCACCCCTTGGGATGCTTCTCCTGGTGTTTTTCTGGCACATCACACCCACAAATGTCTCAGGCTCTACACAGTGTACCCTAATGCCATCAAGACTTAAAGAGGTAGAACCCACCTATATTTCTGGAGTGACAAGGGGATCCCAGCAGTTAACTGTCTGGAGGCTGAAGGGAGTCTAACTGGGAAGGAATGGCAAAAACACCCCATTGGGACTGGCCTGTGCATTCTCAGCATAGACTGTTTCAGGAGAGGGAACTTCAAAGTTCCAAGAGGGCACTACCGCTGGGGCTTTGGCATACCTGCCTTTAAGATGGAGGATCTTAAACAGTTGTCTACCTTGCTTGGCCTTCCACAGAATCCTTCTGTTGTGGGTTTGCTGAGGGTTGAAGAACAGCAGGTGCCAATGGCTACCATGGTGGCGCACCTGAGGTAGCACCATGCTAACCGGGACTCCCTGATTGCCATCCATGAGCTGGTTCATTGACTGGAGAGCCAAGGTGTAGTTGTAGAACTTGGTAGTGTGGTTTAGTGATGGACTTGTCAGTACTAAGGTAAAGATGCATGACCTGGTTTACACATCCTTGAGCAGTATAAGGCAAAATGCAATTCTTTTTGCCTTCTGCATCTATAGCACAGGAAGCATGACTTTGCCCTACTCTATTGACTGGGCAGGTCTTTTCACATTACTCAGTTTATGTTTCTGTGACTGGAAGGGGACAATTTCCCAAAAGAGGCCTAGCTTGTGGGTACAACTACAGCCACTTGAAGAAATATTTTCTTTACTTTTCTTCCAGAGTTTTCCACAGAAGACCCATGAGAGACCATGGATGTCCAGGTGTTTACTAATATTCAAGCAGAATTTCTCAGATTCCAATGGTTATTTCAATTTTATTTTATTTTATTTTATTTTATTTTATTTTATTTTATTTTATTTTATTTTATTTTATTTTATTTTATTTTATTTTATTTTATTTTATTTTATTTTATTATTTATTTTGTTCCCAAAGAACACCTGACTTTTCTTAGAAAGGGTTTCATGTGCTGGGCTGAGCTGCAGTTACAGGGACAAAGACCACTGCTGGCAGTGGAGGTGTAAGACCTCCAGACTCTGCTTTTTCTCCTGATAGAGGTCTCCAAAGAAGTCACCCTGGATGAACAGCAATAGGAGAACAATGCTCAAAACTGAAATGCAGCAAAATTCAGACTTTGAAACAAGAAGTTTTTATTAGGTGCTTTTTGAAATCTTCTTCTTTAACTACATCATGCAAGCTCTGCAATTAGCTGAACAAATCCTGAAGTCTTTAAGAAAACTGTGGTAGAGATGTTGGGAGTTTCTCCATTTTAATGAGGTCCATGGTGTATTTTGGTGCTCAGTCTCTGAAGCTCAGGTACTGAGAGGAGAGTGATGTAACCGCTTGAGCATGTCAAGTCAGGAGGCACAAAAGTTGAAGTGACTTGGAGTATTAATGGGCCCCACTGAGGGCTGTTACTAATGAAGCCTCCCCAGGGCCTTGCTAGGACAGATAATTGGAGGCCATGATTACAGACAGACAAAGCGCTATGCTGAGAAATGTCTTGGCTTCTTTTAGTGAAGCAGAAGATTCAAGGCCTGCCACCAGCTGCTGGAGGGGAGATCTTGTACCCCGTGTCTGGCTCAGGGCTCTTCCTGGCGATCTGTGGGATGTTCTGGGCAGCGTGATGCCATGAGAAGAACACTGGAATGACACCTTCCAGCCTCTGCAAGGATTGCAAGGAAGGAAGGAGGCCCCACTGTAATGACTACATCTCATCACCTCATAAGCTCTAGACAAGGGGAAAAAAATTCAGGGCTGTTGGGGCTTTCCATTCTTGCCAGCACCCTCTGCCTTCTCCTCTGCAAGCTTTCCAATGCTGTCCCACACTTTGCCCTATTTTCTTGAAGTCTGCAGAAACCCATCTCTGTTTACCACCTTGCTCTCATCCCAGCATTTCTTCCTCGTCGAGGCCAGTGCCAACCTTCCATATTGCATTCTGTGGCAGCTTATTCTCTCCTCTTCTTTGCTAATATCAAAGGAAGCTCCATCAGGGTGGAAACCACTCCTGAAGAGGCATCCCAACCCATCAGGCTCCTTGCGGCCTGGCAGCCAACCAGACAGAAGTCACCTCAGCAGCATCTTCCATGCCATGGGCCTACTGCTGGCCTTGCAGCTTCGTGGCTACACACAGCCAAGCCTTGTGCCTCCTGCTGTGCAGTCATGGACTCAAGCAGAAGGGACAGGACAACCCATATGGGGGCCTTCTTTCTGTCTGGATCCTCCTGGGTTTGTAGGCAGAGGGGATCCCACAGTCAGCATGCCAACCAGGTGCCTTCTGCTGGCCTAGCAGGGCCACTGGCACATGTCCACACAAAAGTACAGATCCGAGGGAGAAGGTAAGGGTGACCTGTCAGCTTCAGACAGAAGTGACCTCACAGTCCCTTTCCGTGACACGTTCCTGCTGCTGCCCTATCAAGTGCAGAGGCAGAAGGGACCTCACAGTCCCTGCCACAGTCACATTCCTCCTGCTGGGGCAGGAGATCCTGAGGTAGAGCTGACCTCTCTCTACTCTCCTAGGGACTAGATTTGACCTTTCTGGGTTAGAGATTAAGCAAAGTTTTAGATGGAGCGTTTTGTGTTCTGCTTGTGGTGTCAGGTCTCTGGTTAGGGTATGGGCACACATTATGCTTAAGGGTTTTGTTTACATCTGTCAAGAAGTCTAGGATGAAATAGAGCAATTTAATGTTAGTGTTAGGGGCAGTGATTCAGGTGAGCAAGAGAGTAAATGTAAGGGAAAGGGGCTATGGGCTGAGTTTTTCTTCACGTGATACTTTGATTTCTGCATTACAATAGTGGAGTCCTGTCAGGGTGTTTGTGTAATGTTTAGGTTTAGGGATTATTGTTACTGTTGAAAATAGTTTATAGGCCCTACAAGACTGTTTGAAGTCAGTGTTACAGCAGCCTCAACATGACATGAACCCTCTTACCTCTGCAAAGGTAAGCTTCTGAGCTCCTCCTCTTTTCTCTTCCCTCCCCCAAATCTCACATATGTCCTGGCCAGGTTACTCCTGACCTCCCCATATCAGTCATCTAACTGGGATCAGCTTTCTGATGGCTTTCATTATATTAAAGTACCTGTCTCACCTCTGCTGGCTACTCTATTCCGTAGTATTAGACTGCTCTATTCTCTACACTCTGTTGGCCATTCTAGTCTGTTACTATGAAAGCCTCGCATGGGAACTGTTACAGCAGATAACTAGAGGCCCTGATTACAGACAGTCAAAGACACTGTGCTGAGAAAAGTCTCGGTTTGTTTTGCCGAAGCAGAAGGCCAAGGCCTGACCCCAGCCACTGGGAGGGGAGATCCTGCACCCCCAGCACCTCCATGTCTCACTCAGGGCTCTTCCTGGAGTCTGTGGGGTAGGGGACAATGCCGATAATATCATGTGAAGGACAGTATTATGACACCATCCAGCGTTTTCACATGGTTGAAAGGAGAATACATTGTCCGAATGCCATGAGTATGTGAAATATGTTCATCTGACTCGTGTCAATATGGAACAATGCTAGGGCTGCATGGTATGATGAATGTGACTTTCTGTCTTACATACCCTTGGATAACCACATGTCTAAGTGAAACAGAGTCTAGAAGTTTGTGTCAATAGAGGGTTTGAAGGGTAAATCGTGAGACTCGGGTCTAGGGGATAAGAGAACAAAGGAGTTTCCAAAAACTGCTGACTTTTCCATGGGACAAGTCTCTGATATCTGGGATAAGAGAACAAAGGGGTTTCAAAATAACTGCTAACTATTGCATGTGGCGCTGCACGGGTCTCTGATATCCAGCTAAGATATGACCAAATAAGAAGAAGGGGGGAAGATGAAGAACAATCGAAGGACAAAGCCTGGAAGGAAGACTATGAGCCTTCAGTACGAGCGACCCCTCAGAGGAACCACTGGAGACCGATAAGCATGCGCACATGGGGTGGTTTGGATCCTGGGAAACTAATTATAATAACCCTGCCTTTTCCAAAAAGTGGTGTAGAATATGTATTAGCCTAGGAGCATAAAAACCAGCCACCTGATGTAATAGGTGTGTGTCTTGGTGGATCAGAGACTCCCGGCACACCCAGTGCTGTTTCCTTGCCTCTATTCCTTTAATAAATTGTAAACTTTAATTGCAATCCTATTTGGGACTCAGTCATTTATTGCAAGTATAACATGTCTCCTCATAAGCCATGGCCAAGGGGACAAAGGTGTCAGTGCTGCTACAGCCTTCCATCCTTGTCAAAGCCCTCTGCCTTCTCCTCTGCAGACTTTCCTATGCCGTCCCACACCTCTCTGAAGGCTGCAGACAGGCACTTCTCTTCCCCACCTTGCTCTCACTCCTGTATTGCCATGATTTCCGTGACGCCTCTCCACTCCTGCCAGCTGTTCCTTCAAACACAAGGGTGTGGGCTGATCCAAACTCCCTCTGGGTGACCTCTGGACCCACAGCACCAGTTCCAGTGCCTCACCTCCAAATCAAGAATTTCATCTGACTACCCACTCTAAATCTACCCTCTTTAAGTTTAAAGCCATTCCCCTTGTCCTATCAGTGCACACCCTGAGTAAAAGTCTCTCCCCAGCTTTTCTGTTGGCCCACTTTAAGTACTGGATGGATGCTATAAGGTCTCCTCAGAGCCTTCTCCAGGCTGAACAACCCCAACTCCCTCAGCCTGTTTTAATAGGAGAGGTGCTCCAGCCCCTTGATCATCCTTGTAGTCCTTGTCTGGACTGACTCTAATAGCTTCAAGTCATTCTTGTACTGGGAGCCCCAGAGCTGAACGCAGTACTCCAGGTGGTGTCTCATGAGAGCAGGTAGGAGTCTCATGAGATTCCCGCAAGCAACCTCTCAAGCCTGTCCAGTTCCTTACCACCAAGAAGGAACATGACGATCTATAGCCAGGTCTTCTTCCTGTAAGGGTCCTACTGGGTATGTAGGCAGAGGGGATCTCACAGTCGGCATGGCAATCGAGTGTCTGCTTGTACTGGGTCTGACAGGGATGGAGTTAACTTGCCCTGCAGCAGCCCACATAGTATTGTGCTCTGTGCAAGGTGAAGTTGCTCAAGGAGTCCTCCTAGCTTGGCATTAGCCACAATTGAGCTGAAAATGTACTCCGTGTCATCATAAAGGGAGATAAAAAAGAGGGTCAATGTTGTTGATCCAAGTGCCCATCACTGAGGGGTGCTGCTGGTATCTGGGTGGCAGGAGGACTTTGTACCACTAGTGTCCAGCCACCCTCCCCCTCACATCATCATCCCTTTCTTCAGTCCAAATATCACCAGTCTGGCTAAAGGGAGACTCCAGAAGACCATGGCAAAGGCCTTGATAAAGTCCAGGTTCACCACATTGCCTTCTTTCCCCTTCCCTACTGCTTCAGCAATTTCTTTATTTTTTATGCCACATACCTGAAGATGGCTGTGGCAGGACTTTCCCCATCATGTCAGCAGGAGCAGAGGTGACAGTTGCAATTCTCCTCGCCCTTTTATTTAATTATTTATTTACTGTCATTCCATAAGATGCTTTTGATGCCTGCCTTTTCCAAGTCCCCAGAAATCTCTGAGCCAAACCTCTGACAGAAAGCCCAGTCCAGAAAGTCATGGTAGTGTGACATGGAGGAGAGGAGCATGTGCATTGAATCTGTGCAAGAGGCATGACAGAAATCTCACAGGGACAACAGGGGTTGTTTCTGGAGTCACACAGGGCAGCGTCAGGGCTCTGTGAGGTGCCTATGTCTGAGCTGGCCTCCCATGCTCCTCATACACATGGGGCTGTTGGGAGACACAGGTCCCTGCCTTGCACATCCACATGCAGTGCACTGCAGTGCCTGCAGTGTCCCTTTGGCTCCTGCAGCCACTGCCAGAGGCTGGGAGGCACCTCAGCCCTGCGGTGCCTCACCCTGCTCTGCCCTCCTCCGAGATACCCCAAGGCATGAGGAATGGGCACAGAGACGTTCAAGGAAGCACATCCCAGAGCTGCCTTCAGGTGGCTTCCCAGGGGACGTTACTTGGTTTTGTGACACTATCTGTCCAGCTGGCCTTCATGAGACTTCTAGGAATAGCTGATGGCCTTTGTGCTCCTTCGTGTTCATCTCTCCACACACATATGATGTGCCTGCTGGAACCAGCATTGGGTTTCTCTTTCCATGTCTTCCATGCACATACATCAGGCCCTGCTCTTCTGGGAAATCCTATCCCCCGAAGAGCAAGTGAACAATGAGCAATGGCCTACTCAGTCATTGCTGAACCCCCTGCCCGTACACACCACAGCTCTGAGCTTGTGATGGCACTCTCCAGAGTATGAAAAATGACCAAAAGATAACCTTGTTCCTGCAATGCTTTATGAGTCATATGCAGAAGACAATGGGCTTCTTTTTTTTTTTTTTTTTTTAAAAAAGATTATCAGGTCTTATCAGGTCATCAGTTTCCTCAAGGCATCCTTGAGTTCCTGGTTCCTCATGCTGTAGATGATGAGGTTCACTGCTGGAGACACCACTGAGTACAGAACTGTCACCACAAGGTCAAGGGATGGGAAAGAGATGGAGGGGGACTTCAGGTGGGCAAACAGGACAGTGCTGACAAAGAGGGAGACCACGGCCAGGTGAGGGAGGCATGTGGAAAAGGCTTTGTGCCTGCCCTGCTCAGAGGGCATCTTCAGCACTGCCCTGAAAATCTGCACATAGGATAACACAATGAAAACAAAAGAACTGAAGAGTAAAGAAAAACTGAAAACAAGTAGCTCAAATTCTCTTATGTAGGCATTTGAGCAGGAAAGCTTGAGGATCTGGGGGATTTCACAGAAGAACTGGTCCACAGCATTGCCGTGGCAGAGGGGCAGGGAAAATGTACTGGCTGTGTGCAGGTCACCATGGAGAAAGCCACTGCCACAGGCAGCTGCTACCATGGTGGCACAAGCTCTGCTGCCCAGGAGGCTCCCGTAATGCAGGGGCTTGCAGATGGCAACGTAGCGGTCGTAGGCCATGATGGTGAGAATATAAAACTCTGCTGTAATCAAGATGACAAATATAAAGACCTGTGCAGCACAGCCTTGATAGGAGATGGTCCTGGTGTCTCAGAGAGAATTGGCCATGGCTTTGGGCAGAGTGGTGGAGATGCAGCCCAGGTCAAGGAGGGCGAGGTTGAGGAGGAAGAAGTACATGGGGGTGTGCAGGCGGTGGTCGCAGGCTACGGCAGTGAGGATGAGTCCGTTGCCCAGGAGGGCAGCCTGGTAGATGCCCAGGAAGAGCGCAAAGTGCAGGAGCTGCAGCTCCCACATGTCTGCAAATGCCAGCAGAAGGAACTCACTCACAGAGCTGATGTTGGGCATTGTCTGACATTGAACACAGTTTTCTGTTAAGGAGGAGTATGTAGAGCAAAATCAGAAAACCTCTCTGAGGAAAACCTATTTCAAGTCTAAAAGCACCCTCCAGCTTGAGCCTCTCTCTCTGCAGGAAAACCTTTCTGCAGCTCTCTTGCTTGAGCTGTGGCTGGGGCTGACTGAGAGTGGCACTGGGAGCAGGGGCTGGTTTGGGCTGCAGAGGAGTCCTTCCTGCTGTGCAGCAAAGGAAAGCAGGAACGTGGGGGAAACTCAAGTGCAATCCACTTATCAGATCAATGAGCTTTGCAGTGTTGTTACAAGCAACTCTTCTGAAAACACTGTAGAGCAAGGTGTAAATTCTTTGCTTTATTTTCTAGTAGTTAGCCCTATAATTCTTAGGACGATGATCACACTTCCGTGTTTTTCCAAGATGAAAGTGGAGACAGCTGAGAGCAGAGAAGCCCCAGTCGAAGTGAGGCTGCACAGAATCCTCACCTCATTTCTGGTATACCTGATCAGAATCTCAGCTCTTCCCTCCTAGCCGGGGGTGCCGAGGCCTCACTCCAGCTGCCCACAGACAGCCATCCAGCAGCATGGAGAGCGCCTTAGCATGGAGGTGTCTTCTCTTTCAGGATCCTGGATAACACAAGTATGCCATGAGAGAGGTAAGACCTGACGGAGAGGAACATGCAGCCCAGGAGAACACCCCACAGAGAGAGTTGGATATTCACAAGCTGGGGTGTCCCAGTATCCCACTGCAGTGTCTGGAGGAGGTTTGGCCACCCTGCTTGTGAAAGACCAGGGGCAGCTGGGATATGGCAATCCAAGTGGTTTCTGCCAGACTTCCTCATGTTGCAGTGCAACCCAGCAGCAGTCTCAAAGCCTACTGCATTGCTCACTGCCCTCCCATAAGCAAGACCCAGGAGGAGAGCCTTCCAGGACCTGCAGCTGCATGGCCCTGCAGCCAGACACTTACCTCGTCAAGGGCTGTGCAGATTTCTCCTGCAGGCAGCTCTCAGCATCCTCCCACTGCCAACTGCCTCCAAGCCCTCTCTCCTTCTCTCCTCTCCTTGTGCCAGCTGCGGTCAGAGCTCCCAGCCCTGCTGCACTGTGCGGAGGAGCTGCTCCTGGGCAGAGCTGTCTCTCTGCACCAGGGTCCTCTTGCCACGAGCTCTCTGTCCCAGGAGCCCGGCCCAGCTCAGCACCAGAGACCCAGCCCAAAGCATTGTAATGACTCCTCTGGTAGCTTTGGTGATGAGCCCATGAACCTCAGGCACTGAGAGACAATTGAAGACATCTCTCCAGAAGTCCAAATTAGATGCAAGTTTCCTGGAGTTTCCCCCTGAGGCGAGCACTGACACAGCCTCCCTTGGAGCTTGTTAGAGTAGAATATTGGAGGCAGTGAGGACAAGTAGACAAAGGCAATGTGAAGGTGACACTGAGGTGTAGACAAAGTGGATGTGTTTCACCAAGCACAAGGGTAGGCCTTGATGCCCACCCTCTGGGAAGGGAGATATTTTCCTTTCATACCTTGCTCAGGGCTCCCGCTGCGGCAGTAGGAGATGAGAATTTCTTTCTCTTCAAGTCCAGTCTCAACATCCTGAAGTCAATTTTGTAGCATTATTTCTTTGTCATGCCATTTTTCCCTACAGAGGAAAGCTAAAACATCTCCAAATACACCCTTCAGGCAGTCTCAGGCTACTTTTGCTCTACTTGGATGCTCCATGCCACTGGGCCAGAGAAACCCAAGTCTCTCAGACACTCTATACACAGCAGGTGCTTTAGGCCCTGAACCCCACCTTGGCACAACCTCTCTGGGCACAGTCCTGCATCTCTCGTAAATGAGGAGCTACTCACTGGGACAGCCTTGTGCAGGTGGGGTAACACCATATTGGAGCTGAGTCTGATAACTCGTATTTTCTTGATGGACATGCTCCTCATAAGGCAGCTCTGTAGGATGCTGGCCTGGCTCCTGGTGAGCAGGCACCACTGTTCATATGGCATCCCTCATGGTGCTCCCCTCCTCCTCCTGGGCGCTGCTCACTCAGCAGGGTCCCCGTCTGCCCTGATATGTGGGGTTCCTCTTCCTCTTCTGTAGGACTAGGCTCTTCTCCTTGTAAATGTCAAGAGGTTTTTGTATGTAAGATCCTGCAGTTTCTCAAGGTTCCCCTGGACAAATGCCCCACTCTGTGAACTGTTAATGTCTGCAGGGAGATGTCTCATCCTAACTGTGCTGTCTCTCACAAGATAAAAGCATCAGCAGCTGCAGAGATTTTGGGCAGTAGAGGAGTAACCAGTTGAATGGAGCTCCAGCACAGTGTCATAGAAGGCTAGAGGGTGGAAGGCTGCCAGATTCCACCTTTCTGTTCTTCTCATGTATGCTGTTATTTCTCGGAAGCTGAGTCCTAAATGTTGTTAGGCTGTGCAAAGAAAAAATTTAGAAGGGCCAAAGCCCAACTGGAGCTCAATACATCTATTACTTTTAAAGACAATAAAAATGTTTTTTGTTTGTTTGTTTGTTTTTTAAATATAAATACATAAGGAAAAAAAAAAAGAGAGAGAGAGAGAATTAAGGGGAATCTTCATCCTATATTGGATGTGAGAAAACAGAATAAGAAGAGATGAGGAAAAGACTGAGGTACTTAGTGCAATCTTTACCTCAATATTTAGCAGCAAGACCAGTTGTTCCCCTTGTACTCAACCCCCTGAGCTGGTAGATAAAGATATTGAATAGAATGAAGCCCTCATAATCCACAAGGAAATGGTTAGAGAACTGCTATTCTGCTTCGATGTACTCAAGTCTATTTGGGCTCCACACATTGGTACTGAGGGAGCTGGCTGAAGTGCTCACCAAACCTCTTTCCATCACTTGCCAACAGTCCTAGCTATCAGGGGAGGTCCCAGTTGACTGGTGACTAGCAAATGTGACAGCCATGTAAAAGAAAGGCCAGAAGGAAGATCTGGAGAACTACAGGCCTGTCAGTCTGACCTCTGAGCTGGGGAAGCTCATGGAGCAGATTGTCTTGAGTACCGTCACACAACACTTTCAGGACAATCAGGTGTTGAAGCCCAGTCAGCATGGGTTTATCAAAGCCAGGTCCTGCTTGACAAATCTGATCTCAATCTATGGGAAGGTGATGCGTGTAGTGGGTTTATGTGTCAAGGTTTTGGTAGCAGGGAGCCATAGGGGTGGTTTCTGTGAGAAGGATCTAGAAGCTGCCCCATGTTTGGGAAGGGCCCCACTGCTGACCAGAGCTGAGCCAATAAGCGATGTTGTTTTGCGCCTCTGTGAGAGCATATTTAAGACAGGGAAAAAAAAGCTGCGGTACACAGCAGCCGGGAGAGTGAAGGGAGTGAGAAAACAGCCTTGCATGTGCCAAGGTCAGTGCAGAAGGAGGGGGAGAAGTGCTCCAGGCTCCGGAGCAGAAGTTCCCTGCGGCCTGTGGTGAGGACCATGGTGAAGCAGGATGTCCCCCTGCAGCCCATGGAGTACCACGGTGGAGCAGGGTTCCATGGTGCATTCCGTGGAGGAGACCATGGTGGAGCAGGTGGCCCTGCACCGATGGAAGCTGCCGCCTGTGGAAGATCCCTGCCCGAACAGGTCCCAGGCTGGACCTGTATCCTGTGGAGAGGAGACCACACAGGAGCAGGTGACCTGGCAGGAGCTGCTGCCCGTGGGGGAGCCAGGTTGGAGCAGTTTTCTCCTGAGGGATGGACCCCGTGGTACGGACCCATATCTGGAACAGTTCTGGAAGAGCTGCTGCCTGTGGGAAGCCCATGCCGGATCAGTTCATCAAGGACTGTGTCCCGTGGGTGGGACCCCACAGCAAAGGGGACGAGAGTGACCGAGAAGGAGCGGCAGAGAAGAAATGCTGTAGACTGACCATAACCCCCATTCCCCCGTTCCCCTGCGCCGCTCGGGGGGAGGAGGTGGAAGAGGGTGGATGGGGGGAGAAGGTGCTTTTGGTTTCTTTCCTTTGTTTCTCACTTCTCTAGCTTGTTAATAATGAGCAATAAATCTTACTATCTTCTTATGCCGAGTCTGTTTTGCCCGTTACAATAATTATTGCATGATTTTCTCGTCCTTATCTCAACCCTTGGGCCCCTTTTCACATATTTTCTCCCCATTCCTCTTTGAGGAGGGGGAGTGAGAGAGCGGCTGTGGTGGAGCTCAGCTGCCCACTCGAGCAGAACTACGACAAAGCCTCTTTGGTATGGAGGATGACGGCTGAAATATAAATATGGAGAGGCCTGGCAGATTGATTACATCGCACTCCCTCAAACTCGCAATGGCAAGCGCCACGTACTTACAATGGTAGAAGCAACCACCGGATGGCTGGAAACATATCCTGTGCCTCATGCCACCGCCCAGAACACTATCCTGGGCCTTGAAAAGCAAGTCCTATGGCGACATGGTACCCCAGAAAGAATAGAGCCAGACAATGGAACTCATTTCCGAAACAACCTTATAGACACTTGGGCCAAAGAGCATGGTATTGAGTGGGTGTATCACATCCCCTATCATGCACCAGCCTCCGGGAAAGTTGAACGATACAATGGACTGTTAAAGACTACATTGAAAGCAATGGGCGTTGGGACATTCAAAAATTGGGATACGCATTTGGCAAAGGCCACCTGGTTAGTCAATACTAGGGGATCTGCCAACCGAGCTGGACCTGCCCAATCAAACCTGTTACGTACTGTAGATGGGGATAAAGTCCCTGTAGTGCATGTAAAAAATATGCTGGGTAAAACAGTCTGGGCTACTCCTGCCTCAGGAAAAGGCAAACCTATCCATGGAATTGCTTTTGCTCAGGGACCTGGATACACTTGGTGGGTGATGCAAAAGAACGGAGAGGTCCGGTGTGTACCTCAAGGAGATTTAATACTGGGTGAGAATAGCCCATGAACTGAATTGTACCATGTTAATTACTATATAATGCTGTATGTTATCACTACCATGACTACTATAGGTGACTAATTAGAATGTATGGAAAAGAGTGTAACCTGAGCATGACGTAAATGGTATGGAATAAGGGGTGGATAGATGTCCTGGTTTCAGTTAGAACAGAGTTAATTTTCTTCCTAGTAGCTGGTGGAATGCTCTGTTTTGGCTTAGGATGAGAAGAGTGCTGATAACACCCCGATGTTTTAATTGTTGCAGAGCAGTGCTTCTACCAAGCCAAGGACATCTCAGCCTTTTGCTCTGTCCTGCCAACAGGCAGGCTGGGGGTGCAGTAAGAGCTGGGAAGGGACAGACCCAGGACAGGTGACCCAAACTAGCCAAAGGGGTATTCCATACCATCTGACGTCATGCTAAACAATATATAGGGGTGGCTAGCCGGGGGGAGGGGGCCGGACTGCTCGGGGTTAGGCTGGGCATCGGTCAGCGGGTGGTGAGCAATTGCATTGTGCATCACTTGTTTGTACATATTATTAGTAGTAGTATTATTATCACCTTTGTATTATTATTATTATTATTATTATTATTTTATTTTATTTTATTTTATTATTGTTATTATTATTTTCCTGTCTTATTAAACTGTCTTTATCTCAACTCACGGGCTTCACTTTCCATTTCTCCCCCCTGTCCCAGAGAGGGAGGGGGGAGGGTGAGCGAACGGCTGCGTGGTGTTTAGCTGCCGGCCAGGTTAAACCATGACACTGGGGAAGGGCAGGGCGAGGGGGACCTCCTCTGGCTGTATCTCTGAGGGGGTTGTGGAGGATGCATAGCCAGGATCTTCAGCTGGGTTCAGGGTAGGAGGATAAAAGACAACAGCTGTGAAGGTGAAAGAGGAGAGCTTCAGGCTAAAAAGAAGGCAAAAAGCCTTCCCACCATGAGCTCAGCTAGGCGTCACCCAGAGGCTGTGCAGTCTCCGTCTTTGCTGGTTTTGCAAAATGCAACAGGATCAAGCCCTGAACAGCCTGTTCTGACCGTGCTTATGACAGCTTGGGCTGCAGGCCTCCTGAGGACCCTGCCAACATGCCTTATGGTCCTTTGACCTCAGGCCCAGTTTCTGGTGGTGCCAGAGGAGATGCTGTGTGGCCTGAATCCTCCTGTGCTGTAGGGGACCATCTAAAGCCAGGCAGGTGAACATCTCCTCTTCTCCCTTGGCTGTAACTGTAGCCTGGGAGACACTGCCTCAGCCATCTCTGCGTTACACCTCCAGCTCCTGTCTTCCAGCTCTAAGCACCTGAAAGTCCATTGCCTGGATGTGCTCTGAGGTGTGGGAAGAGATCTAGGCTTTTCTGGGGTGTTAATTCTCTCCCTCTGCACGCTGCTCCTCTCAGAGACGGTCTCATTTTTCACTTTCTTTCCTACCTGGAGGGAAATGCATACTCTGTCCTGGCCATAAAGCTGAGCATGTTTACTACTTTTGCCACACTTCCACATCTCCTGGATCTGTCACCTGGAAAAGTGAATATTGCGTGCATGTTCGTGGCCCTGCTTTCTTCCATCTGTGCAGCAAGGTCCACATCTCAGTGTTATGTACTTTTTTGCAAAGACTGTGAATGGTCATGGATATGATAAGATTCTTCGGGGGGGGGGGGGGGGGGGGGGGGGGGATGGGGCACAGGGCTTTATACAAGATTACAAGATGCAGAATGATCTTAATGGTGTTGGCCTAACAATACTAGAAATGCTTTGAAAATGTCAATAAAAGTAAAAAAGAAAACAAAACTAAACAGAAATAAAGTCAAACTTCTAAAACATTGATAATTTATGGATGCACATTTACAGCTTTTACAAACTTTGGTGATTCTGCTTTCCTTTTTTTTCATAGTTAAAAATGGCCAATATTGATGTTTTGACACACTGCCCAGCCTCCACCTGCAGCTCCTGAGGGCCTCTGGTCTCCCACAGCTCCTCTTGACAGCTGCCAGCCTCAGGCAAACACCTCCAGTACAGAGGGGCCCCTGAACCTAGCAAGGTCTGCCTGGAAAGGTGAACAAATTATTCCAACATAGGAAAGAAAATATAAATAAATAAATATATAAATAAAAGAGCACGTGTTCATCACTTCAAACACTCTGCCTAGAACAGTCCTTGTATGGCCATCCCTTGGGGAAGGTGAACCTCATTAGCTGCAGCTTGCACTGGGCACACAGCTGAGGAGAGTGTTTTACTGTTTACTGAACTGCACCACACTTAACTTTGGTTGGTTTTCAATGGGGAGCAGTCCTTCTGTGCCTGCGTGCAGGCAGTTCTGTGGGGAAAAGGGATGGGAGTTGGTGCAAAGGAGCTGTAACATGCAGCTGCAGCCCTGACTGGAGAAGTCTGATGGGAGGAGAAGTGCTGCAAGTCCCAGGTGGCTCCTGAGAGAAATGGTGGGGCTGGGAAGGTGAGGAGCAAGGTTGCCCACAGAGTGCTTGGCCTCAAGGGACTGCCTTTCCAAGCTGACCAGACCTCCTTAGGAGACCCTCTGGATCAATAGCAAAGGGAGAGGGCAGGGAATTGAAATACATCAATAAAGAATCCAGCTTGAAGGGAAAACTCCCTTATTATCAACTGCTCATTGAAATGTGCCTCATTCACTAGCTTTCTGAAATCTCCCCAATTAGACGTAAAAGCTCTGAAGCCTTGAAGGAACTGCTGGGCAGAAAGAGGACACAGGAGGGCTCTCTGCATTGTGCCGAGCCCCAGGGTGTATTTGGCGCTGAGTCCATGCACCTCTGATGCTGAGAGGAGATAGCGCAGGCTGTTCAAGAGGTTAAGGCCAGGAGAAATGCTGAAGGTTCTGGGAGTGTTAATTGGTCCCACTGGGGGCCATTACCACCACAGCTCCCCCATGGACTTGTTAGCAAAGGAAAGGGGAGGCAGTGATGATAGGCAGGCAAAGGCAAAGTAAAGGTGGCCCTGATGGCAAGGAAACCTTGATGTGTTTTATCAAAGCAAGCACCAAGGCCTGACACCCGGCTCTGGTAAGAGAGCTTCTGTCCCTCACGCTGCTCTTCAAGGGGCAGTGGGATCTGGGGTGTGTGATGGCAACTAAAGGACAACAGTACAACTCCAGTGCACAGGGCTGCAAGGAGGCCACATGGTTCCAGTGCCAGGAGCACCATGTGTCATCTCACAGGCTCCAGTGGCAGAGACAACAGCCAGAGCCACGGGGACAAAGACTTCTGCTGTGTCAGGGCCTTCCAGCCCTGTCAGTGCCCTTGGACATCTCCCCACAGGTTGTCCTATCCTGTCCCATGCCTGAACCATTTTCCCTGCAGCCTGGAGACATCCAACCTGCTTCCCCACCACAGCATCTCCCTACCCATGCTAGGGACTCCTTGTGCTCATTGCCTCTGACTTGAAACACAAGCCATGGGCTGAAGCAGACTCCCTCTGAGTCACCACAGCACTGCCCTTGGAGTGGCATTTCTTCCTCCTCATCACCACTCTGGACCTCCAAAACAGCCACTTCTTGGTGGATTTCCTTTCTCATGCTCTTTACCCTTACCCAAAATGTGCCATCATCTCTGAAAGCAGATTTCTGTCTCTCAGGAGCTCCTACAAGGGTGCCCTGAGCCTGTGCTTCACCAGGTCTAGGAAGCGCAGGGCTCTCAGCCTCCACACACATGACCCCTAGCCCTGTCTTGGCACACCTCCTCTGAACCCTTTCCTTTCCTCCCTAGTCCTTCAGAAAAGGAGCCTCACACTGGGAAGGCCTCTTCCAGTTATGGCCACACCAGTGTGGAGTCATGGAAGATGAGAAGTCCCTTGCCTGGGTGGACACACTCCTCCTAGATCATCCCAATGTGGATGTGACCATATCCGTATATAGCACTGCCGGCTCATATGGCATCCCTGGTTGTGCCCAAGCTCTCTCCTCCTGGTTGCTCTTCCTGAAGTCCGGTCTAAGCCTGCTGTGATGTATGGAGCTGTGCTGCCCCTAATGCAGAGCAGAGCATCACAAGATGGGAAAGAGAGGCTCTCTTCTCCTTGGAAAACAGAATGAGATTTATCCACCAAATCCCAGCGTTTCACAAGGTCGTCTGCAAGGAACACTTACTGTCAATGGACAAGTCTCAGGTTAGGAACCATGTAAAGAAACTGGGAACTGTGAGCATGGTAGCCCCAAGCCCTGTCTGCCCTCCTCCTGCCACGCTCCATCAGGCGGCTGCAGCAGAGGGGACCCACAGCCAGCCCCTGGCTGGGCTCTGCCAGCCACCTCTCCAGTGCCATCCCTGCTGCCTTGGGGTGCTCTGTGAGGTGCTGGGTGACCTCACAAGGCCTGCTGGCCAGCACATCTTCTGCAGGGCAACCAGCAATGCAGCAGGGACCTCACCACAGCCCTTCCATTCCCCTCTCCTCCCCTCATTCTCGGCCTTGTCTCTGCTGGCAGGAACAGCCTTGGGAGGGGCTTCCTGGCCTCCCATTGATACTGAGCTGAAAGGAGAAATAGTCTCTTCCTTGACAGAACAATGGCTTCAAATTTGAAAAGCTTCATTAGGAGATAGGTGAAACCTTTACTAGGTTTTGTTAGAAAGAAGGAAGTTCAGAAACATTCACCCCTGATGTTACTTTAGTCACTAATTAGTCAGCTTTATCTGTAAGAGCCTACAGACTTGTATCTCAGAATGAGGGCAAAGTGACCCAGGCCTAGAGCATGTGTCAGAAGATTAGGTGAGAAACTCATGCTATGCATATATCCTTGGATGTGTAACCACCTAAGCTTTGTATGCATGCCTGAGATGAAAGAATAAGAGAAGAAAGATTTCGATGGCTTGAGCATGGACAAGAACTGGATTCAACTAATGAACATAGTGAGGAAGACTACCGATGACCACCAGAGACCCCTGAAAGACAGGGGAAACAAATGTGCATGTGTCAGCAACACTTACTGATTTTAATGAGTTACAGGAAGTAGTATGAATATGTTTTGGGGAAATGTGATTAACATGTATGTTTTGCTTGTATATAATCCCTATAGCTCAAACAGTTCTGTAAGCACTGGAGTGATCCCCTGTGTGTCCAGGACCTCAATAAAAGAACGCCTGCTTTCTAAAACTCCAAACTGAGTCTTAGAGAGTTACTTTGACTGGCTTTTATAGTATCACCCTCGCCTCCTGCCAGCTGCTGCCCTCTGAGGATCCTGCTGTGAAATATGTTCATCTGATTCGTGTCAGTATGGAACAATGCTAGGGCCGCATGGTATGATGAATGTGACCTTCTGTCTTACATACCCTTGTATAACCACAAGTCTAAGAAAACCAGAGTGGTTAATGTATATAGTTCTTGTATCTTGCAAAGGAATGTTTTAGCAATTTGTGTCAATAGAGAGCTTGAAGGGAAATGTATTTGTAGGCTTTTCCTTGGAGTCTCTGATATCTGGGGGGTTCAGAATAACTGCTAACTGTTATGACTTTTGCATGGGACACTATGCAAGTCTCTGATATCTGGCCAGGAGATTAAGGAGCAGGGGAGAGCTGAAGAACAACTAAAAGACAAAGCTTGCAGGGGACACTGCACAAGTCTCTGACATACAGCCAAGTTGGACAAAGGAGAAGGACAAGAGGGACGAAGACTATGAGCCTTCAGCACGAGAGAACCACAGAGACCCTCAGAGGGACCACCAGATACGCATGCTCCAGTAGGAGGGTTTGGATTCCAGAAACTAATTATAATAACCCTGTGGGTTTTTTTTGAAGTAGTAATGAATTTGTATCAGCCTAGGAGCATAAAAATCATCCGCTTGATGTAACTGGTGTGCGTCTTGGTGGAGCAGAGACTCCCGGCGCACCCAGTGCTGCTTGCTTACCTGTATTCATTTAATAAATTGTAAACTTTGATTATAGTCCTATTTTGAAGACTGAGCCATTTATTACACTGGTACAAACGTGGCCCCGCACCAACAGCACTGTTTGTGCTGCCTTTGCTGCCTTGCCTTGTCCTCTCCCTCGACTCCTTGTCTTTTCCAGGCCACACATTCCACACCCAAATGCATCCCTTTGCTGTGGCCACCCTCTCCCCTGCCCAGCGGGATGGCAGAACCAGGGCAGGACATGGTAGAGTTAGGCTGTGTAGCACCCATGCAGAGCACTTGTGGCAAAGTGGGAGCTGAGATTGGGTGGTGCAGAGGAGGCCCCATGCAGGAAAGATGAGGTTAAACACCAGCTTTGCAGTGTGTGTGTGTGGGGGGGGCTGGTGTCCATCGTGGTTTGGCATGGGAGGCTTCTGGCCATGAAGGGGCAAGGGATGGGTTGACACAACTTCTCTGGGCAACCTGTTCCATTGACCACCACCCCCAAAGGAAAGAATGTCTTCCTTATACCTAATTTTAAAGCACCCTCTTTTAGGCCCCCTTTAGGTACTGGAAGGCTGCTATAGAGAACCAGCTTTCTCAGCCAGTCTTCACTGAAAAGTTGCCCCAGACTCTCTATCTTGTTTTTGGCCTCTTCTAGACTTTTTCTAATAATTCTAATGCTTCCATGTCCTTCTAGAGTTTGGGGTCCCAGAACTGAATGCAGTACTGAAAAGCAGAGCTGAGGGAGAGAATCAACTCTGTCAACCTTTGGGCCAAACTTGATTGATGCCACCCAGAATGCAGTTGGCTTTCTGGGCTGCAAACTCACATTGCCAGCACAGGTTGAGCTTCTCATCCACCAGTACCCCAGGTCCTTCTCCTCAGAGCTGCTCTCTACTCATTCTCCACCCTGCCCCAATCCAGCTGCAGGACCTTGCACTTGGCCTTTGTGAACCTCATGAGGTTCCCACAGGAAAATCTCTCAATCCGGTCCGGGTCCATCTGCATATCATCCTTTCCCTCCAGTGTATTGACTGCACCACCCAGATTGGTGTCATCAGCATACTCACTGAGACTGCACTCAATCACACTGTCCATGTCACTGACAACAGTGCTGGCCCCAGTACTGACTCCTGAGGAACACCACTCTTTACTGACCTCCACTTGGACATTGAGCTGTAGACTCCAGCTCCTTGAGGGTGACCATCCAGACAATTCCTCACCCACCAGGTGATCCATCCATCACACCCATGTCTCTTCAATTGAGAGACAAGGCTATTGTGTGGGACAGAGTCAAATGATTTGCACAAGTCAAAGTTCACGATGTGAGGTGCTCTTCCCCTCTCCACCAATGCTGTAAACCCATCGTAGAAGGCCACCAGGTTTGTCAGGTACAATCTGCCCTGTGTGAAGCCATGTTGGCTGTCACCAACAGCCACCAGTTTGCTGTCACCACCAGTCCAAAAGGCAGAGTAGAATGACATGTCAGAGAGAAGCATTTGCAATGAACCTGTGCAAGGAGGGTGACAAAAATCTCATGGGAACACTGGGGGTAATTACTGGAGTTCTACACAGAGAAATGTCAAGGCTCTGTGAGTTGCCCATATCTGATCTGGCCTCGTGCACTGCTCATCCACACTGGGCTGTTCAGAGACACCAGTCCCTGCCTTACACATACACAGTGCACTGCAGCACTTGAAGGGTCCCTCTGGCTCCTGCAGCCACTGCCAGAGGCTGGGAGGCACCTCAGCCCTGTGGTGGGTGCATTACCTTGCTCTGTCCTCCTCTGAGATGCCCCACAGCATGAGAAATGGGCACAGGGACCTTGAGGGTTCAAGGAAACACATTGCAGAGCTGCATTCAGGTCTTGCACTTTGGACTAGACGGTCTCTGAAGGTGCCTTCCCCCTGGACAGATGCCCCATGGTTGTTACTCTCAGGAAGAAAGGACCTGAAGACACTCTGCCCCACTGGCCTTCATGACACCCCTAGGGATAGCTGATGGCCTTTGTGCTCGCTCTTGTTCCTCTCTCCATGTGCATACAATGTGCCTGCAGGTAGCAGCAGCTGCAAAGGGTTTCTGTTCCTGTGTCTCTCCTGCACCTGGACAGGCCCTGCTCTTCTCCCAGCACATCCTATATCCCAGGGAGCCTTTGGGACTCTTGTTGAGCATGTTCTGATGTGACGGCAACTCTGAAAGATGATGTGAGCCTTCAGGCATGGCCCTTTTAGGAGGGAAATTCTGTTCTGGAGGCCAGCTGTGTCACTCATGTGCCAACTGCCTGTCCCTGCCTGCAGTCCCAGCACAGCCTCACAGCAGCACTGGCACCAAGCTACAGGAGCATCCAGGCCTTAAACCGCCAACAGGGCTCAGCAGGAGAGGGTGTCAGTGGCAGGAGAGCAGCTCTGCATGGACCCAGTGCTGGTGCTCCCAGGCTGGACTGCCACGACTCTTTTCCCCTCCACCGCTGCACACTGTCCCTGAAGCCACAGAAAATGTCTCAGAGGAAGGATATAAGACAAAAAGTCACTTTAATTGGTTTAAATACTCAAGCAAAATGAAGAATTATATTTCTTTGTGGAAAATATTTGATAAAATAAAATTGAGAAAAAGCAGAACACCAATAAAAACACAAGAACATAATACCCACTGGCTTCACCTATCATGATTTGCATTACGAGTGATTTAGAGAAGAAGGCAGGCAATATATTGCTGAAGAAAAACACCCAGTCATCACTTTCCACATGGCAACCTTGATCTCCTTGTTCCTCATGCTGTAGATGAAGGGGTTCACTACTGGAGGCACAACCAAGTACAGAAATGCCAGAACAACATCCAGGGAAGGGAAGGAAATTGATGGGGGCTTCAGGTGGGCAAAGATAACTGTGCTGAGAAAGAGGAAGACCACAGCCAGGTGAGGGAGGCATGTGGAAAAGGCTTTTTGCCGGCCCTGCTCAGAGGGCATCCTCAGCACAGCCCTGAAGATCTGCACATAGGACAGCACAATGAAAACAAAACAACCCCCAAATAGAAAAGCAGTAACTGTAGTAAGTTGAACTTCCCTTATGTACAAGTCTGTGCAAGAGAGCTTGAGGATCTGGGGGATTTCACAGAAGAACTGGCTGAGAGAATTGCCTTGGCAGAGGGGCAGGGAAAATACGTTGGCAATGTGCAGCACAGCTTGGAGAAAGCCACTGCCCCAGGCAGCTGCTGCCATCTGGGCACAAGCTCTGCTGCCCAGGAGGCTCCCGTAGTGCAGGGGCTTGCAGATGGCAATGTAGTGGTCGTAGGCCATGACAGTGAGAAGAGAAAGTTCTGCTAAATTCAAAATGTTATAAGAAAGAGCTGTGCAACACATCCTGAATAGGGTATGGCCTTGGTGTCCCAGAGCAAATTGGCCATGGCTTTGGGCAGAGTAGTGGAGATGCAGCCCAGGTCGTTGAGGGCAAGGTTGAGGAGGAAGAAATACATGGGGGTGTGCAGGCGGTGGTCGCAGGCTACGGCAGTGAGGATGAGTCCGTTGCCCAGGAGGGCAGCCAGGTAGATGCCCAGGAAGAGCCCAAAGTGTAGGAGCTGCAGCTCCCGCGTTTCTGTGAATGCCAGCAGGAGGAACTCAGTGATGGAGCTGTTGTTACACATTTATTGCCCCTGAGCAAGGTAGTTTGTCCAAAAGAAGAAGTGACATTGTAAAATTTAAGGACTTCTCTGACCAAAATACTTTGTATGTCTCATAGAACAGTCACACACAACACATTCTTTCCCATTCCTTTCACAGGAAGAGCTTTCTGCAGCTGCTTGGCTTACTTCTGCTTGGTGTTCTGAGGGTGCCAAAAGAAGCAGGGGGCTGTGCTGTGGGCTCTGCAGCAGTCAGTCCTAGTCTACAGCAACAGGTAAAAGGGAACCCTAAGTGATCTGGGAAGTCCACTGGGCAAGGTCATCTCCCTGTCTGCAGGAATGGAGAAGGTCAAATAACTCCTCAAGAAACAGCAAAGGTGGCATTGGTACAGTCTGTGTGCGGAGGTGTGTGAGGTGCCTCAGAGCAGCAGCAATGCTCGAGGAGCCTTAGTCCCTACTACAGATGCTCCTACTCCATTACCATCCTTCTGCCTCAGCACATGGGCAGGAAAATGAAGCAGATTCTAAAAAGTGCACTGCCTTCAGGTAGCTCTTGCCGGGCAGTTCTGCAGTGCAGTGCCCTAGGGAGGTGTGGGGCTGTGAGCAGCCTGCCCCAGGCAGCAGACTCTGGGAAGCAGCAGGACCCTGCCCTGCCCTGCGGTACCAGGGGGGCTCCTTCCACCCTCAGCTTCTCCCCGCAGCCCCTGGGCAGCTCCCCAGGCAGGCTGATTGTGGAGACTGGCAGGTAGCAGAGGCCCTGCCGCGGCACACAGCCTCTGGGGCACAGCAGGGACCCTGCTCTGCACCACAGCCCTGGGCACCCCTGCCTGCATCCCCGGCTTCACAGCCTGCAGCCGGCCTCAAGAGAAGGGAGCCCTCGGGCCCTGCATGCTGACCCTGCAGCATACAAGCCCTGCATGCCCTTCAGCTCCAACACCAAGCATCCTCCTGACAGCTCCCATCAGCTGAGGGCTGGGCCAGCTCCAGGAGAGCCTGGCAGGGTGTGCAGTGGCATTGCCCTGCACCCAGAGACTTACCATGGGGAGGTGGCTGGGAAGCTTTCTCCCTCTGCCAGCTCTCCCCTGCCTTCCTATTCCAGGCTGCCCTGAACCTCTCTCCCCCTTCTCTCCTCTCCCCATGCCAGCTGCACGCAGTGCCCCCAGCAATGCTGTGCCTGGCAGAGGAGCTTTATCTGGGTGGCTGAAGCAGCTTCTCAAGTAGTCCAAGTCTGATGCAAACTCCAAAGCCTCTCACAGTGCTAACGGTCCCACTGAGGGACATTACTGTCAAGGCCTCCCCATGGACTTGTTAGAGCAGAAAAAGGCAGGCAGTGAAGACGGGGAGACCAAGGCCCAGGAAAGGCCCTGATGCTGAGGAAACCTTGATGTGTCCCATGAAGTCCAACAGTCGGGCCCTGACCCCAACCTCTGGGAAGGGAGATGCTGTCCCTCCAGTGGGGTTTAGGGCTCTTCCTGGGTCAGTGCACGGTGGGTAAGTGCCAAGTACAAGGCTACAGGAGGACATCTCCCAGGCTCCTGGAGGGGGATGAGAAGGCATTGAGGCCCTACTGCTGTAAGGATGAGGTGTCTCCTCATAGGCATCACTGACGGAGACAAGGGCCAGAGCCCAGCAGACAAAGCTGTTGGCTCTGTCGGGGGTTTCATCTTGCAAAAGATACTTGACAATAACCACCACACGCTGTCCTATTGTCCTGGTTTCAGTTAGAACAGAATTAATTTTCTTCCTAGTAGCTGGTGGAATGCTCTGTTTTGGCTTAGGATGAGAAGAGTGTTGATAACACCCCGATGTTTTAATTGTTGCAGAGCAGTGCTTCTACCAAGCCAAGGATATCTCAGCCTTTTGCTCTGTCCTGCCAACAGGCAGGCTGGGGGTGCAGTAAGAGCTGGGAGGGGACAGACCCAGGACAGGTGACCCAAACTAGCCAAAGGGGTATTCCATACCATCTGATGTCATGCTAAACAATATATAGGGGTGGTTAGCCAGGGAAGGGGGCCGGACTGCTCGGGGTTAGGCTGGGCATCGGTCAGCGGGTGGTGAGCAATTGCATTGTGCATCACTTGTTTGTACATATTATTATTATTTTCCTATTATCACCATTGTATTATTATTATTATTATTGTTATTATTATTTTGTTATTATTATTTTCCTGTCTTATTAAACTGTCTTTATCTCAACTCACGGGCTTCGCTTTCCATTTCTCTCCCCCGTCCCAGAGAGGGAGGGGGGAGGGTGAGCAAACGGCTGTGTGGTATTTAGCTGCCAGCCGGGTTAAACCACGACACCTATGCTGTCACGTCTGCACCTGTTTCCCTGCAGGACTTAGATACCCACCTTGCTTCCCCACCTTGCTCTCACCTTGCTCTGAGCACCTTCCTGACTTGACTGATTTCTCTCAATCTGCCCTCATTAATCCATGAAACACAAAGCCAGGGGCTGATCCGGACATCCCTAGAGAGGGAGGGAGAAGGATGAGTGAACCTCTACAACAATTTAGTAGAGGTAAGAGGCTTCAGCTAATATTGATGCTGCTTTAACACAGAATTAAAACATTGATGTAAGGCCGTTAGCCAATTTTAAAGAGTAACCAGTTTTAAAGAAAACCCACATTTGAAGAGTTTTAAAGAGTAATCCCTAAACCTAAATGCTACTCCAACACCCTGACAAGAATCCCTATTCTAATGCTTGAACTCAAAGTATTCCATGAAGCAAAACTCAGCCCATAGTCCTTTGCCCTTGCCTTTACTCTTGTCCTCACCCTAATCCCTGCCTTCAATACTAGCATTAACATGTTCCATTAAACCTAGACTTCTAGGCAGATGTAAAACAAAAAACTGTTCCACAAAGCTTGCCCATAACCTAACCACAGACCTGACACCCTAAGCAGAACAGCCCATGTGCTAAATTTCTAATCCAGAAAAGTGAACCCTTGTCTCTAAGGGACTAGAGAGGTCAGCTCTGCCTCAGGATCTCCAGCCCCAGCAGGTGGAATGTGACTGTGGCAGGGACTGTGAGGTCACTTCTGCCTCTGCAGTGGATAGGGCAGCAGCAGGAACGTGTCACAGAAAGGGACTGTGAGGTCACTTCTGTCTGAAGCTGACAGGTCAGCCTTGCCTTCTCCCTGGGATCTGTACTTTCCAGCTGACATCTGCCAGTGGCCCTGCTAGGCCAGCAGAAGGCACCTGGTTGGCATGCTGACTATGGGATCCCCTCTTCCTCCATACCCAGGAGGACCCAGACAGAAAGAAGGCCCCAAGATGGGTCATCTTGTCCCTTCTGCTTGAGTCCATGACTGGAGAGCAGGAGGCACAAAGCTTGGCTGTGTGTAGCCAAGAAGCTGCAAGAGCAGCAGCCAGCCCATGGCTCAGGAGATGCTGGTGAGGTGACTTCTGTCTTGTTGATTGCTGCACCCATGGGCTGAGGCCAACTGCGTGAAGTTCAACAAGGCCAAGTGCTGGGTCCTGCACTTGGGGCACAACAACCCCATGCAATGCTGTGGGAAGGGCAGCTGGACAGCTGCCCAGGGGAAAAGGACCTGGGGATATTGGTGGATAGTCGGCTGAATATGAGCCATCAGTGTGCTAAGTTGGCCAAGAAGGCCTGCCTTGTACCAAGGATACTGTGGTCAACAGACGTAGGGAAGTGATTGTCCTTCTGTATTTGGCCGTGGTGAGGCCACACCTCAAGGATTGCATTCAGCTCTGGGGCTCCATGTGTAAGAAGGACACGGATCTATTAGATCTGTGCCCCATCCCTTAATGCATTCAAGGCCAGTTTGGATGGGGCTTTCATCAACCTGATCTAGTGGAAGGTTTCCCTGCCCATGGGAGGTGAGTTGGAATTATGTGATCTGTAAGGTCTTTTCCTACATGAACTATTCTGTGATTCTGTAAATATGAAACACAGCACCATACCAGCTACTAGGAAGAAAAATTAACTCTATCTCAGACAAAACTAAGATAATGTCCAGCACTTATTCCATACAATCTATGTCATGCTCAGCTCTGTCACTTTCTGATTAATCACCACCACCTTTCCTGTCTTTTGATACACACACAAAAATGTCATGACCTTAGTCGATTGGTGTCAATAATAATAGTAATAATAATAATTCCTTTTGCGTTCTATTAAATTGCCTTTATCTCAACCCATGAACTTTTACTTTTTTTTTTTTTTTTTTTTTTTTTTTTCCTCTGAGTTCTCCAACCCATTGGGTGAATAGTTTTGTAGTGCTGAGCTGCCTGCAGGGTCAAACCACAGCAAGTCTTCTTGGTGCCTAGCGTGGAGCACAAAGGTTGAGATGACAGATCTGACCAGAGCATTTTAAAAATAAATTATTATAAGCATTAGATCAGTTTAACAGTTGCTGATCACAATATTGATCTTTCTGATCTGGGGTCTGTTGTGCTTCTTTTCAGAACTGTGTTGTATAGCACATTAGTAACTTCCATGTCATGCTGTTTGTCAGTTCTGGGGGCTGGTTTAAGGTTACTGTTTTTCTGTATTGGATAACATTGACTTCTGATAGGATCAAATTATTGCCCCCTCAATACCTCAGGAACCATCTCTTCATCTCTTGGAAACTATTAAGAATTACAGTCTTTGTCTTTTCTCCTCAGGGAGTAAATCTATGCAGGGTGGTGGGGGATGCTTTTCCCCACTTCTTCACTCTCCCTTTCTCCTTCACCTCATGCTTCTCTTCCAGGCTAATTACAATAGCTCTTCAAAGCTTTGAATATCCTTGGGATGGTCAAACCAGCATGTTCCTATTTTTAGGTCTCCTGAATACCATTCAGTTTTTGTTTAAGTTTAAACAATTACTTAAACATGCCATCCAGAGATCTGTCCAGAGGCAGGAAAGTTAGGAGTGGCAGGGAGAGTTCGAGGATCTGGGCAGACGTCTAGTGTAGTGGGCATGTCCAGTGCTTTGGAATTTCACCTCTGAGCAAGTGCAGAATCCTAAAAAAACTTGTGAAATGCTTAGAAATTTGTGTCATCATCCCAGCAATTTCAAAGAGACACAAATCACTGCAATATGCTGGTGGTTAAGGTATGCTTATGAAGCTACAGTCCACGCCTCTCAAACCACTATGACTTTTCCTGCGGGCACACTCCAGCCCCTTTGACAGGCCCAGAGCCTGTCCAAAGCCACTCCAAACCCTGCTACAGGCCCTACAGGGCTTAATGGTTAAACACATCCCTATAATAGGCCCTATAACCACTCCCAAACCTGCAATAGGCCTTGCAGCCACTCCAACTCATCCAAAAGGCCCCGCAGCCAGAACAACTCCTGTGATGGTCCCTACAGCCACTCCAGCCCCTGCAATGGGCCACATCACTGGGCCAGAGAACCAACCTAAGCCAGTATCGGTTGCCTCTACCTGCAAGAGAAAACAGTGGCTGTGAAAAACTCAGTTTTTCTTTAGAAAGGAAGGAAACTCCTACCCAGACAAGAAAGGAGGAAAAAGAAGATGAGGCAGGTTTCTCCAAAGTTGGGCCATCTTGGAAGCAGGAGGTCAAAGCAGAAGAAATCATATAAGCATCAGAAACCAAATGGTCCCTGTCCCAGGGTAAGCTACGAGGTATGGGAAAAGATTTCAGCAATCATCTTGGTGAGCACATTGTCATCTGGCTGCTCCAGTGGGGGGAGAACAGGGCCAATAGCCTGGAATTGGAGAGCAGGGAAGCCAAGCAGCCAGAATCTCCCTCTAGGGAAGGGCTGATGGACAAAGCCATTGGAAAAGGGCACAAGGAACTTACTCCCATCATGCTTGAAGGAAAGGTCTCCCTTGAAAGATCTTGTACGTCAACCAGGAAAGTGGACCACCATGCAGAGGGGTATCCATTCCTGAGGAAACTAGACATGCTGAAGGCGATTTGTAGAAACCTAGATAACAGCTATCCAAAGATCCAGATGAAGTCAAGTGCACATGACCCATGTGGCAGGAGTTTGTACAGAACACACCATCATCATATGCCAACCCATTGGCAGTGATGACCAGGAAAGACCAAGAGGAACCCATGGTGGATGAATTGGCTAGCCAACTATGGCATTACAAAGAAAGTCTCTCTTCTTCCCTATGGGCCTGTGTCTCATCCAGAAAGAAACTTTCCCAAGAGGTCCAACAGCTCCAAGAGAATATGGTTTCCTCCCCACCTGCACGAACCAATAGCTCAGCTATCAGATGTAAGCATCCCTCTGCTCAAGAAAGGTAACATAGTGGGTACATACCAGTTTCTATCCTGTGCTTTTGACTGTGTGACCATGGAGAGGCCATGAGAAAATGTGATGCAAAAATTGACCTCCACCTTACAGGCACGGATACATGAAGCACAAGGAAAAACATTGTCAAAAAGTGGTTCTTCTGAGACACTTGCTGCTCCAATTTCTAGTGGTCAACCCTCCAAACAGAGTAAAGAATACTATGAGCAGGACTCGAGGGGCACAGCTTTCACCCTGGGGGAGGGAGAGGACAATCAGGTATATTGGACTTTGAGGATTATTGGCCTGGCACATCAAACCCAAGACTTAACTGTATTGGAGGCTGAAGTGAGTCTAATGGGGGAGTGGAAAATGCAACGCACTGGGACTGGCCTGGAGGCTCTGTGTAACCTTGGTGTAGACTACTTCAGGAGCAGGTACTTCAAAGGTCCACAAGGGTATTGGTGGGCTTATGGCATAGCTGTCTTGGAGACAGAGGACAGGAAACAGTTGTCTACCTTGCCCACTCTTTCACAGGACCCTTCTGCAGTGGAGGTGCTGATGGCCAATGAGCAGCAGGTGCCAATCGCTACCACAACAGTGCACCTGAGGCAATATTGCACTAACAGAGACTCCCTGAGTCCCATCTATGAGCTGGAGAACCACGGAGTGATCAGCAATACTCTCTCACTCTTTAATAGTCCCATATGGACAGTGCAAAATTCTAATGGTGAGTGGAAGAGAACGGTGCACTTGAAGTCCCACCACCACTGAGTGATGCTGTGCCAGGCATGCTAGAACTTCATTCAGTACGAACTGGAGTCAAAGGCAGCAAAGTGCTATGCCACAATTAATATTGCTAATGCATTTTTCTCCATCCCTTTGGTGGCAGTATGAAGGCCACACTTAGCTTTCACATGGAGGGGTGTCCTGCCCACCTGGAATCAACTGCCCCAGGGCTACTTTTGCCATGGGCTGATCCAGACTGCCCTGGAACACAGGGAAGCTCCTGAACACTTCCAACATACTGATGCCCCATCACATGGGGCAACACAGCAGAAGTATTTGAGAAAGGGAAGCAAATGTTTCATATTCCTTCTGAAAACCTCTATTGCCCTATAACAAAGTAAGGTCAAGGGACCTGCACACGAGAGCCTAATGCAGGCTGTCCAGGTTCTGTGGGACCCCTGCTTGGGGAAAGGTTGGGCATCGGTCAGTGTGTGATGAGCAATTGCACTGTTCATCACTTGCTTTATACATATAACAATAATAAAAATAAAGTTTATTATTATTTATTAGTAGTATTGTTACTGTTATTCCTATCTCTTCATTTTCTATCCTTTTACATTATCTTTATTTCAACCCATTGTCTTTTTAGGGGTGGGTGTGAGCTAACAGCTGTGTGGTGCTGAGGTGCCTGACAGGTTAAAGCACAACATGTTTGACAACCACAGTCTAAAAGCACAAATCACCCTTGTAAAAGTCATCCTTCCTGTGTTCAGAGAAGGGCAGTCGGTGATGAATTCTGTCTGCCTCAAACACCACACCCCAGCAAAGACCCTGCTGCCTTCAGGTGCTGTCAGCCCTGAGGCCTTGGGGACACCTCGAGGGAGCCCAAGGGCACAGAGCAAGCAAGCAAAGCGGGTGCTGTGCTGCTGAGCTGGGCCGGGCTCCTGGGCCCAAGGGGAGCTCCTAGCAAGCGGGCAGCGCATCAGAGAGACAGCTCTGCCCAGGAGCAGCTCCTCTGCACAGCGCAGAAGGGCTGGGGGCTCTGACAGCAGCTGGCACGGGGAGAGGAGAGAAGGAAAGAGGGCTTGTGAGGAGCTCAACAACAGAGGGCAGCGTGTAGTAGGACACATCTGCAGGCTCTTGACACTGTGAGTCTCTGGCAGCAGAGCAATGCAGGTGGGGTTGCCAGAGGGGTCTTCTACAGCTGGCACATTCGATGGCTGATAGTATCTGTCGGGATGGGTCTCTCTGTTTCTGAAGTGTTTTAGAGAATGGCATTATGAGGAAGCATTTCAAGAGGAAGATTGACTCTTGGTTTATCTGAAGGGTAAGGCTTTTTCTTCAGTCTGTGTTTTGAGATTCCTGCCATGGAGGGGAGGCAGATTTCATAGTAATGGATTATTGGGGTTGTACAGCAGACTGAGGCTCCTGGAGCATTGCATTGAAAAATCAAAATGCCAGTTATTAATTTTGTGAAGTCCCTTCCCACACCTCATCCCACAGACTGCACTAACATCATCATTGTGGTCCTCTCAGGTTTTATCCTAGCTGACCTTAGGAGCTGCAAACCCTCTGTGATACCCAGTGCCCTGTCTTTGAGAGGTGTCTGCAGGCCAAAGCAGAGCACACAGCATTTGCAATGAGCAGGAGCTGCCTCCTCTGCAGGCAGAGCTGCAGCACAGGAGGGTCTGCTGAGTGTCCGTCTGTCCCTCCCTGGCCTTGCCTCCCCTGGCAGCAGCACGCTGGTGTTCCTCCTGGCTTCTCCACCTGGCCGTGCTACTGCTGTTCTTGTTTCCAGGCATTAAAAGGAGCTTGGAGACAGGTCAAGGGAGGTGACCCTCCCCGTCTACTCTGCCTTGGTCAGGCCTCACCTGGAGTGCTGTGTCCAGTTCTGGTCTGCCCGGTGCAAGAAAGACAGGGATCTCCTGGAAAGAGTCCAACGGAAGGCCACAAAGATGATACGGGGCCTGGAGCATCTTCACTATGAGGAAAGGCTGAAACCTGGGTCTGTTCAGCCTTGAGAAGAGAAGACTGAGAGGGGATCTTATCAATGTTTACAAATATCTTAGTGTGGGAGACAGAGGGATTTGGCCAACCTTTTTTCAGTGGTTTGTGGGGACAGAACATGGAGCAAATAGCCAAAACATGGAGCACAGGAAGTTCCGCACCAACATGCGAAAGAACTTCTTCATGGTGAGGGTGATGGAGCTCTGCAACAGGCTGCCCAGGGAGGTTGTGGAGTCTCCTTCTCTGGAGATATTCAAGGCCTGTCTGGATGCCTACCTGGGCAGCCTGCTCTAAGGAACCTGCTTTGGCAGGGGGGTTGGACCAGATGATCTCTTGAGGTCCCTTCCAACCCCTGCAATTCTGTGATTCTGGCTGGGGATGGGGTTTCACATGCACATGAAGTGAACCCTTGGTGTGCTTGGGGAATGGCAAATACAGGGACAGGGTGAGGTGTCTGGAGATGTGCACTCTGAGTCTGGATTCAGCAGTGTCCTGCTTCTTTTCAGGTGAACATGTGAGCATAATTATCCTACAGCTCATACACATGCCAGCAGAAGAGACCAGCCTCTATAGACAGAGTGGCTGTCCCCTCTGAAAGTACAACCTGAACTAAAGGGACAGTACCTTTGCCTCTGAAGATTCACAGGATTTCACTTGGAATGCAACAGAAGTGCCCAGGATTTATGCCTTATAGACAGTCCTCAGGTGTGGTGGGGCAGCTAGAACATAATATAGAAAATATAAATCCACCTATGTTCTTCATCTCTTGCTGTAGGTCAGGACTGACTCCTGCATTGTCCAGAGCAGAGTTGCCTGCTCCCATGGAGGCCCTAAGGCAGCATCACTAATATGGCATGAAAAAGACCCGCCAAAGGTCTACGAATATTTGCAGAGGGAGGCTTAAAAGAGAAATGGAAATTATTCCTCTCACATAACTCTGTGGTAAATAGTCTTCCTCTGTCTTGAGCAGGACTCCGTGGCAGAACCTGTAAATGTCCAACAGCAGCTCTGTGAGTGAGTTCCTCCTGCTGCCATTCGCAGACATGCAGGAGCAGAAGCTCCTGCACTTCGCGCTTTTCCTGGGCATCTACCTGGCTGCCCTCCTGGGCAACGGACTCATCCTCACCGCTGTAGCCTGCGACCACCGCCTCCACACCCCCATGTACTTCTTCCTCCTCAACCTCGTCCGCCTCGACCTGGGCTGCATCTCTACCACTCTGCCCAAAGCCGTGGCCAATTCCCTCTGGGACACCAGGGCCATCTCCTATCAAGGCTGTGTTGCACAAGTCCCTTTCATAGTCTTCTTTTTTGATGCAGAGTATTCCCTTCTCACTGTCATGGCCTACGACCGCTACGTTGCCATCTGCAAGCCCCTGCATTATGGGAGCCTCCTGGGCAGCAGAGCTTGTGCCCAGATGGCAGCAGCTGCCTGGGGCAGTGGCTTTCTCAATGCTGTCCTGCACATGGCCAACACATTTTCCCTGCCCCTCTGCCACGGCAATGCTGTGGACCAGTTCTTCTGTGAAACCCCCCAGATCCTCAAGCTCTCCTGCTCAGATGCCTACCTCAGGGAAGTTGGGGCACTTGTCTTTAGTGTTTCTTTAGTTTTTGGTTGTTTTGTTTACATTGTGGTGTCCTATATGCTGATCTTTAGAGCGGTGATGAGGATGCCCTCTGAGCATGGCCAGCACAAAGCCTTTTCCACGTGCCTCCCTCACCTGGCTGTGGTCTCCCTGTTTCTTAGCACTGGCATATTTGCCTACCTGAAGCCTCCCTCCATTTCTTCCCCATCCCTGGATCTGGTGGTGGCTGTTCTATACTCAGTGTTGCCTCCAGCAGTGAACCCCCTCATTTACAGCATGAGGAACAAGGAGATCAAGCATGCAGTAAGGAAACTATTTGAATACATCTTTCTTCAGCAGAAATAATGTGCATATAATACTAACAGGACACACAGGATTTCTGAAAAAAAGACTCCATGCAAATTCTAGAAAGTAATTTTCTTTATTATTATTTCCTCTAACTTGTGGCTTTGATTTAATGTTATTCTAAGTCTCTTAATTTTTATTTTATTATTATTATTATTATTATTATTATTATTATTATTATTATTATTATTATTAAGTCAATAATTTCAAATACCTTTACAATCAATATTCATGTTTAAATAAAGACAATAAAGAAACTGGGAGAAATTCATTGGTCTCAACTGCAATCTCTTCCCATCACCAGTGCCTCCAGCTGTGAACCCCCTCATCTACAGCATGAGGAACCTGGAACTAAGGGATGCAGTGAGGACGCCATTTCAATACATGTTCTTCAGCTTCTTCACCTATAACAATTATCCTATAATCAGAAACACCTATTTTTCTCAGATTTTTTTTTCTTAGTTTACATTTGTCTGTGTTATTATTTTCACTAACTATTGTTTCTGATATAAATAATATTATTCTTAGCCTTCTACTTGTTAAAGATTTACCTATAGAACCAGGCTTCCTGTGTAGATAAAGACAATAAAGAATCCAGCAGAAATTCATTGGTCTCAGCTGCCATGTCTTCCCATCTCCTCTGGAGCTGGGGGAGCAAACCCCAGCACGCAGGAGGGGCTCAGGGACAAGAGCCCAGCTGACACATGAACGAGCAGCCCTGGTGGCCCTCGGGGCTGCCCCTCACTGCCCGCTGGGTTCTGCCTCTCTGCTGCCTTCGGGTCGGGGCTGCTGCTTCCCTGGAGCCATGGCCAGCAGCAGGATGTGGCCTTTTCACTGCTGTTTTCTTTTGGCTTCCACATTGGTCTCTTGTGTTTCTTGTATTTGGGTTAGACTTTATATCTCATGTAATTTGATGCCAGTCCTGTTGTCTCTGCATTGGCATCCATGTCCCAGCAGGCAGCAGCAGGCACTGTGCAGTCCTCTGTCACAGCTGGCCTCCCTGCTAGCACCAAACAAAAACCAAACAGTAACAAAAGGGGCTGTTCAGGGCAAACCAAGAAGCCTGGATGCCTCTTCCAATGCTACTGTCTGGAATAGAGAGAAGGGGTTCCTCCTTGCTCTTCTGTTTTCTGGGCCTCTTCATGGAGTAAAGAACACAGGCTGAAAATCCCAGGGTGATCTGTGAGGGATCAAGGACTGCACCAAGAGCTCTCTTTATGGTGGCACTTGCCAAAGTAGACAACTGGATTCATCTGCATGGGACTACACCCCCTGTAGCGGGGCTGATGGCCGATGCAGGCCTGGAGAGGAATCTGGAGCTGCCAGGAGAAGTCAGAAGATCTGCAGGAACAAGGTGTTCAGTGGGCAGTGATTAGAACCTCATAAAATGAGTGATCATCCAAAAAAGGTTTTGGTAAAGGAAAAGGCGAATTTGAGGAGACAATGGGCTAAAGCAGGGCTCTGCAATGCCAGAAGTGGTGGTGAAGAGTCATCAGGCAAAGGCCCATAAGACTGCAGAGTAACTGAGGATAAGCATTTTGAAGTGCTGTGGGCAAGGTCTGGTGCAGCACTTGCCTGCCCTTTGTGCCCTTAGAGACACCCGATTGTCCTGCCCAGCACTGTCCTATGCTGCTGAGCCATCAGGGCAGATGGAGAGGGGCTCAGCAGCAGAGATCCCCATGGAGTTGGGTCTGCTGCCCCCCCAAGCAGCATTCCCGGGGGTCCCAGGGCACCACAGTCCCTGGCTCTGCACAGCAGCACTGCCAGCTCTACCTCAGGATCTCCTGTCACAGCAGGAGGAATGTGACTGTGGCAGGGACTGTGAGGTCACTTCTGCCTCTGCAGTGGATAGGGCAGCAGCAGGAACGTGTCATGGAAAGGGACTGTGAGGTCACTTCTGTCTGAAGCTGACAGGTCAGCCTTGCCTTCTCCCTGGGATCTGTACTTTCCAGCTGACATCTGCCAGTGGCCCTGGAAGGCAAACAGAAGGCACCTGGTTGGCATGCTGACTGGGGGATCCCCTCTTCCTCCATACCCAGGAGGACCCAGACAGAAAGAAGGCCCCCATATGGGTTGTCCTGTCCCTTCTGCTTGAGTCCATGACTGGAGAGCAGGAGGCACAAAGCTTGGCTGTGTGTAGCCAAGAAACTGCAAGGCCAGCAGCAGGCCCATGGCTTGGAAGATGCTGCTGAGGTGACATGTGCCTGGTTGGCTGCCAGGCTGCAAGGAGCCTGATGGGTTGGGATGCCTTTTAGGAATGGTTCCATCCTGACGGAGCTTCCATTAGTAGTAGGAAAGAGCAGGAGAGAAAGACTTCCAGGGAGTGTACCTTGGAAGTTATGCATTGGCCATGAGGAAGAAGAAATGTCCCTCAAAGGGCTGAGCCATGGTGTCAGAGGTGACCCTCTGATCAGACCATGGCTTTGTGTTTCAGGGAACAGCTGGTGAGGGTTGACGATACATGGGTGAAATCAAGGGATGAGAGCAAGGTGGTGAACTGAGAAGGGGGTTCTGCAGACTCCAGGAAATAGGGCAAAGTGTGGGACAGCATAGGACAGCCTGCAGAGGAGAAGGCAGAAGGTGTTGGCGCGTTTCTCCATTAAAATGAAGAAACTCCTAACATCTCTTCCATAGTTTTCTTCTAACCTTCACGCCTTGTGCAGCTAATTGCAGAACTTGCATGGTGTATTTAAAAAGGAAGATTTCCAAAAGCACCTAATACAAATTTTTTCTGTTTTTAAAGGCTGAATTTTGCTGCATTTCAGTTTTGAGCATCATTCTTCTATTGCTGTTCATCCAGGGTGACTTCTTTGGAGACCTCTATCAGGAGGAAAAGCAAAGTCTGGAGGTCTGACACCTCCACTGCCAGCAGTGGTCTTTGTCCCTGTAACTGTAGCCCAGCCCAGCACATGAAACCCTTTCTAAGAAAAGTCAGGTGTTCTTTGGGAACAAAATAAATAATAAAATATATTAAAATAAATAAAAATAAAATAAAATAAAATAAAATAAAATAAAATAAAATAATTGAAATAACCATTGGAATCTGAGAAATTCTGCTTGAATATTAGTAAACACCTGGACATCCATGGTCTCTCATGGGTCTTCTGTGGAAAACTCTGGAAGAAAAGTAAAGAAAATATTTCTTCAAGTGGCTGTAGTTGTACCCACGAGCTAGGCCTCTTTTGGGAAATTGTCCCCTTCCAGTCACAGAAACATAAACTGAGTAATGTGAAAAGACCTGCCCAGTCAATAGAGTAGGGCAAAGTCATGCTTCCTGTGCTATAGATGCAAAAGGCAAAAAGAATTGCATTTTGCCTTACACTGCTCAAGGATGTGTAACCCAGGTCATGCAACTTTGCCTCAGTACTGACAAGTCCATCACTAAACCATGCTACTAAGTTCTACAACTACACCTTGGCTCTCCAGTCAATGAACCAGCTCATGGATGGCAATCAGGGAGTCCCGGTTAGCATGGTAAGGAGGAGCTGGAGGTTAGCATGACAGGAGGAGCTGGAAGCCATCGTGCGGCAGGCAGGCTACGACTTGGTTGCCATCACGGAGACGTGGTGGGACCAGTCTCATGACTGGAGTGCTGCAATGACTGGCTATAAGCTCTTCAGAAGGGACAGGCAGCACAGAAGGGGTGGTGGTGTGGCTCTCTATATTAGAGAGTCTTTCGATGTTGTAGAACTCGAGGCTGGGAACTACAAGGTCGAGTCCCTTTGGGTTAGGATCAGCAGGGACAACAAGGCTAGCATCCTGGTCGGGGTCTGTTATAGATCGCCAAACCAGGATGAGGAGACGGATGAGGAGTTCTACAGGCAGCTGACAGAAGTTGCAAAATCTTCAGCTCTTGTTCTCATGGGGGACTTCAACTTCCCTGACATATCCTGAAAGCACAACACAGCCCAGAGAAAGCAATCTAGGAGGTTTCTGGAGAGCGTGGAAGATAGCTTCCTGACGCAGCTGGTTAGTGAACCTACCAGGGGTGGTGCCCCGCTAGACCTTCTCTTCACAAACAGAGAAGGACTGGTGGAGGATGTGATTGTCGGGAGCTGTCTTGGGCAGAGTGACCACGAAATGGTGGAGTTCTCTATTCTTGGCAAGGCCAGGAAGGGGACCAGTAAAACCACTGTATTGGACTTCCGGAGGGCTGACTTTGTGCTGCTGAGGACACTGGTTGGTGGAGTCCCTTGGGAGGCGGTTCTGAAGGGCAGAGGAGTCCAGGAAGGCTGGGCACTCTTCAAGAGGGAAATCTTAATGGCGCAGGAACGGTCTGTCCCCACGTGCCCAAAGACGAGCTGGCGGGGAAGAAGACCAGCCTGGCTGAACAGAGAATTGTGGCTTGAGCTTAGGAGAAAAAAGAGGGTTTATAATCTTTGGAAAAGTGGGCAGGCCACTAGGGAGGACTATAAGGATGTTGCGAGGCTGTGCAGGGACAAAATTAGGAAGGCCAAAGCTCATCTGGAGCTCAATCTGGCTACTGCTGTTAAAGATAACAAAAAATGTTTTTATAAATACATCAACACAAAAAGGAGGACTAAGGAGAATCTCCATCCTTTACTGGATGCGGGGGAAAACTTAGTGACAAGAGATAAGGAAAAGGCGGAGGTGCTCAATGCCTTCTTCGCCTCAGTCTTTAGCGGCAATACCGGTTGTTCTCTGGATACCCAGTACCCTGATCTGGTGGAAGGGGATGGGGAGCAGGATGTGGCCCTCACTATCCATGAAGAACTGGTTGGTGACCTGCTACGGCACTTGGATGTGCACAAGTCGATGGAACCGGATGGGATCCAGCCAAGGGTACTGAAAGAACTGGCAGAGGAGCTGGCCAAGCCACTTACCATCATTTATCAATAGTCCTGGCTATCAGGGGAGGTCCCAGTTGACTGGTGGCTAGCAAACGTGACGCCCATCTACAAGAAGGGCCGGAGGACAGACCCGGGAAACTACAGGCCTGTCAGTTTGACCTCAGTGCCAGGAAAGCTCATGGGGAAGATTCTCTTGAGAGTCATCACGCAGCACTTGCATGGCAAGCAGGCGATCAGGCCCAGTCAGCATGGGTTTATGAAAGGCAGATCCTGCTTGACGAACCTGATCTCCTTCTATGACAAAGTGATGCGCTGGGTGGACAAGGGCAAGGCTGTGGATGTGGTCTACCTTGACTTCAGCAAGGCTTTTGACACCATTTCCCACAGCACTCTCCTCAAGAAACTGGCTGCTCTTGGCTTGGACTGGCACACACTTCGTTGGGTTAGAAACTGGCTGGATAGCCAGGCCCAAAGAGTCGTGGTAAATGGAGTCAAGTCCAGTTGGAGGCCAGTCACTAGTGGCGTCCCCCAGGGCTCGGTGCTGGGGCCGGTGCTCTTTAATATCTTCATCAATGATCTGGATGAGGGCATTGAGTGCACCCTCAGTAAGTTTGCAGATGACACCAAGTTAGGTGCGTGTGTCGATCTGCTCAAGGGTAGGAAGGCTCTGCAGGAGGATCTGGATAGGCTGCACCGATGGGCTGAGGTCAACTGCATGAATTTCAACAAGGCCAGGTGCTGGGTCCTCCACCTGGGAAACAATAACCCCAAGCAGAGCTACAGGCTGGGAGAGGAGTGGTTGGAGAGCTGCCTGGCGGAGAAGGACCTGGGAGTGATGGTTGATAGTCGGCTGAATATGAGCCAGAGGTGTGCTCAGGTGGCCAAGAAGGCCAACGGCATCCTGGCTTGTATCAGGAACAGTGTGACCAGCAGGGCTAGGGAGGTGATCGTCCCCCTGTACTCGGCTCTGGTGAGGCCGCACCTCGAGTACTGTGTTCAGTTTTGGGCCCCTCACTACAAGAAGGATGTTGAGGTGCTTGGGAGAGTCCAGAGAAGGGTGACGAAGCTGGTGAGGGGCCTGGAGAACAAGTCCTATGAGGAGTGGCTGAGGGAGCTGGGCTTGTTCAGCCTGGAGAAAAGGAGGCTCAGGGATGACCTTATTGCTCTCTACAGATACCTTAAAGGAGGCTGTAGAGAGGTGGGGATTGGTCTGTTCTCCCACGTGCCTGGTGACAGGATGAGGGGGAATGGGCTTAAGTTGCGCCAGGGGAGTTTTAGGTTGGATCTTAGGAAGAACTTCTTTACCGAAAGGGTTGTGAGGCATTGGAACAGGCTGCCCAAGGAAGTGGTGGAGTCACCATCCCTGGAGGTCTTTAAAAGACGTTTAGATGTAGAGCTTAGGGTTATGGTTTAGTGGGGACTGTTAGTGTTAGGTCAGAGGTTGGACTCGATGATCTTGAGGTCTCTTCCAACCTAGAAATTCTGTGATTCTGTGATTCTGTGATATGATGCTGTCTCAGGTGTGCCGCCATGGTAGCCATTGACACCTGCTGTTCTTCAACCCTCAGCAAACCCACAACTGAAGGATTCTGTGGAAGGCCAAGCAAGGTAGACAACTGTTTACTGTCCCCAGTCTCCAAGGCAGTGATGCCAAAGCCCCACCAGTGGTGCCCTCTGGAACTTTGAAGTACCCTCTTGTAATAAATGACTAAGTCCCAAATAGAATTACAATCAAAGTTTACAAATTTTTAAGCAAATAGAGGTAAGCAAACAGCACTGGGTGCGCCAGGAGTCTCTGCTCCACCAAGATGCACACCAGTTACATCAAGCAGCTGGTTTTTATGCTCCTAGGCTAATACATATTCATTACTACTTCTAGTAAAGGCAGGGTTACTATAATTAGTTCCCAGAATCCGAACCCTCCCACTGGCACATGAGTATCAGTCTCCATTGGTCCCTCTGGGGGGTCTCTCATGCTGAAGGCTCATAGTCTTCCTCCCAGGCTTTTTTCTTTTCCTTCCCCTTTGTCCATCTTGGCCGGATGTCAGAGACTTGTGCAGAGTCCCATGCAAGCTTTCTCTTTCAGTTGTCCTTCAGCTTTCCCCTTCTCCTTAATCTCTTGGCCAGATACAGAGACTAGTGTAGTGTCCCATACAATAGTCAAAATAGTTAGCAGTTATTCTGAACCCCCCCCCCCCCCAGATATCAGAAACTCAAGGTTTACCCTTCAAGCCCTCTATTGACACGAATTGCTGAAACATTCCTTACACTCTCCTGAAGCAGTCTATTCCGAGGATGAGCATAGCCTCCAGGCCAGTCCCAATGGGGTGTTTTTGCCATTCCTCCCCAGTTAGACTCACTTCAGCCTCCAAGACAGTTAACTCTTGGGATCCCCCTGTCACTCCAGAAATATAGGTGGGTTCTACCTCTTTAAGTCTTGATGGCGTTAGGGTACACTGTGCACCGGTGTCCAGTAGAGCCTGATACATTTGTGGGTTTGATGTGCCAGGCCATTAAATGTACACAGTCCAGTAAACCCAATTGTCCCTTTCCTCCCTGCATCCCCCTGGCTGGAAGCAAGACCCCTCTAGTCCTGCTCATAGTATTCATTACTGTGTCTGGTAGACGGCCCACTGGAAACATGTCCCACTATGGCACTGTCACCCCATGTGGCAGGGGAGAAGGCGATGACAGCCAAGGGGCACATCTGGGTGTGGAAGGTGGGGCCCAGCAGAGACAAGGAGTCAAGACAGTGGTGTGGGCAACACCAGGAGAAGCAGCCCAAGGGGTGGTGCTGCTGGTGAGGACAAATTTGTGCCAGCAGCCTGAGTGGGCAGCAACTGTGCGCTGGTGAGGGGAGGCCAGGAAGCGCATGCCAAGAGCGCTCCTGCCAGCAGAGACAAGGCCGGGGCCGGGGCTGAGGCCAAGGGGAGAGGCAGGCCCAGGGCAGGGGGCTGCAAGGGCCATGCTGAGCTCCCTGCCCCAGAAGCAACCGCACTGGCCCTCAGCAGATATGCTGGCTGGCACGCATGGGGAGGTGCTGGCGTGCATCAGAGAGCAGCAAGGAGGGCGCTGGAGAGGGCCGGGGCAAGGCGGGCAGCAGATCCCCATGCAGGGGCTGGCTGGCCCTGGATGCTCCATGAGTGCGTTGCAGGTCCTGGCAGGCTGCGGTGAGGGGGCAAATGCCCTGGGCCCCCTTTCTGCTTTGACCAGGCCAGCAAGGGCCCAGAGCAGCTTCCTCTCCCCTGCCCCTCCAGCTCTGGGCTCCCTTCACGCAGTCCTGGCTCTGCAGCACCAAGCCCTGCTGGGAGCCCTCCCCTGCATGCTGCCACCACTCCCTGACGCTGCTGTTGCCCTTTGCCGGCCAATGCCCAGCCCAGCCCAGCAGCCCAGGCTGGGCTGGCCCCAGGGCAGTGCCCACTGCAGGCTGCCGCAGGGCTCTGGGCATGGCCACCACAGCCCCAGCCCCTCGCAAGGCACCTCAGCTGCTGGGACAAAAGCGGCTCTGGGCCTCCCCAGCAGTCCCCAGGCTGGGGCCAGCCATGGCTCAGGCGATGGAGGTCCATGAAGCTGCAGGAGCCCTGGTCTCTTGCCTGGGAGATCCCTAGCACAGAGTATCTGTGTCCCACAGGGCCAGCACAAGAGGCCTGGCCCAGGCACAGAGCAGCTCCAGATTCCAGTCCGTGAAGCTCTAGATTGCCCCACTGAGTAGTGATGGGCAGCCCCAATAGCCAGCTGAGCTATTCCTAAATGTGACAGCAGTGCTTTTGGCCTTGAGCCCCTTCTCCATTGGGAGAATGAGATGGGATCTGAGAGCTGTGAATATCTAATGGCTTCTTTATTGTCTTTATCTACACTGGAAGATTGGTTCTTGAAGTACCGTAGATGACTAGGTCAAAATAAAAATCAATATGTAGGAGGATAAGAAGAAATTCCCTTAAATTAAAATAATACTATCACACGTTAAAAAATAAAAATTAAAAAATTAAAAAAAAATCAGAAAATATTTTGTGAGATATTCGCTCAGTATTTTTAGGCTGGTGAGCATATTAATGATGCTTAAGAAGTATGTATGAAAGTAATTTCCTGAGAGCATTTTTCAGTTCCTGGTTCCTCATGCTGTAGATTATAGGATTCACTGCTGGAGGCATCACTACGTACAAAAATGCCACCGCCAGGTCTAGGGATGGGGAAGAGACGGAAGGAGGCTTCAGGTAGGCAAACAAACCAGTGCTGACAGTCATAGAGACAACAGCCAGGTGAGGGAGGCACGTGGAAAAGGCTTTGTGCTGGCCATGCTCAGAGGGCATCCTCATCACCGCTCTAAAGATCAGCATATAGGACACCACAATGTAAACAAAACAACCAAAAACTAAAGAAACACTAAAGACAAGTGCCCCAACTTCCCTGAGGTAGGCATCTGAGCAGGAGAGCTTGAGGATCTGGGGGGTTTCACAGAAGAACTGGTCCACAGCATTGCCGTGGCAGAGGGGCAGGGAAAATGTGTTGGCCATGTGCAGGACAGCGTTGAGAAAGCCACTGCCCCAGGCAGCTGCTGCCATCTGGGCACAAGCTCTGCTGCCCAGGAGGCTCCCATAATGCAGGGGCTTGCAGATGGCAACGTAGTGGTCGTAGGCCATGACAGTGAGAAGGGAATACTCTGCATCAAAACAGAAGACTATGAAAAGGACTTGTGCAGCACAGCCTTGATAGGAGATGGCCCTGGTGTCCCAGAGGGAATTGGCCACGGCTTTGGGCAGAGTGGTAGAGATGCAGCCCAGGTCGAGGCGGACGAGGTTGAGGAGGAAGAAGTACATGGGGGTGTGGAGGCGGTGGTCGCAGGCTACAGCGGTGAGGATGAGTCCGTTGCCCAGGAGGGCAGCCAGGTAGATGTCCAAGAAGAGCGCGAAGTGCAGGAGCTGCAGCTCCAGCTTGTCTGCGAATGCCAGCAGGAGGAACTCACTCACGGTGCTGACGTTGGGCATTTGCTGACATTAAACACAGCTGTCTGTTGAAGAGGATAAGGCAGAACAAGTTAGTACACACTTCTCTGAGGGAGACTTATTACAAGCCTTAGAGCACCCCCAGCCCGAGCATTTGTTTGGAGGAGAACCTTTCTGCAGCTTTCTTGCTTGAGCTCCAGCTGGTGCTGGATGACAGTGGCACTTGGAGCAGAGGCTGCTGTGGGCTCCAGAGGAGTCCTTCCTGCTGTGCTGCAGAATGGAAGCAGGAAGATGGGAGAAACTCAAGTGCCGTCCACTTGTCACATCCATGAGCTTTTCAGTGTTGTTGTCAACAACCCAATGCAGAGCAGAGCTGCAGGTATTTTATTTTATTTTTTTTTGCCCCCCCCCCCCTTTTTTTTTTTTAATTTAGCTTTCAATAACACTTCTAATGCTTATGACAGGTGTTGGATGCTTGAACTCCCTTACATTACCTGTGCACTCCCAGAGAAATCCTGTGGGTGCCAGGAGGCAAAGGGACCGTGCCTTGGTGAAGACTGACCAGTGCAGCTCTGTCACTTTTGTCATTCCTCTGAGCTACAGGACCATCCCACTCTGGTGTTTCCCTGAGGAAAAAAAAAAAAAAAAAATTAGATGGCTGCTAATTGAGGAGAGCCACAGCAAGCCAGAAGGAGCTTGAGAGCTTCTCCTCGTCTGAGCTCTGCCTGCTCTGCTGGCCATGCCTGCCCCACAGCCCATGGGATGCAGGGGGAGAGGAAGCCAGGGAGGGACTGCTCAAGGAGAAGGCATCTGCACTGCAGGGCATGGCCACGAGGTGCCCGAATCCCCCCTTCCACAGCATTTCTAGCAACAGCTCCTTCTGGCCGCCTGCCCCTCTCTCTGCTGCCTGCAGCTGTTCCTGCCGGGAGCTTCTGATCTGCGACCACCTCTTCTTTCCCCCTGCCCATGCTCACAGACCCCATCCCATGCGGCTGTGCTCAGCGCTGCCCTGCAGCACCCTGCCACCAACAGGACCCTGCCAAGGGGCACCTCCATGGCTGCAGGAGCTACGGGGTAGCTGACAGAGAGCCTGGCATGGGCAGCCACGGCAGGGTGTTCTGGGCTGACTGGGGGCACCTGGCTTAGGACACTCCAAGAGGCTTCTGCCAGACGTCCTCACCTCTCACTGCAATCCAGCAGCAGTCTCAAAGCCTACTGCATTGCCCACTGCCCTCCCAGAAACAAGACCCAGGAGGAGACCCTTCCAGGACCTGCAGCTGCATGGCCTTGCAGCCAGACACTTACCTCGTCAAGGGCTGTGCAGATTTCTCCTGCAGTCAGCGCTCAGCATCCTCCCTCTGCCAACTGCCTCCAAGCCCTCTCTCCTTCTCTCCTCTCCTCTTGCCAGCTGTGGTCAGAGCTCCCAGCCCTGCTGCACTTTGCAGAGGAGCTGCTCTTGGGCAGAGCTGTCTCTCTGCACCAGGGCCTCTTGCCAGGAGCTCTCTCTGTCCCAGGAGCCCGGCCCAGCTCAGCAACCCAAGGCATTGTAATTACTCCTCTGGGGGCTTTGATGATGAGCCCACAGACCTCAAGTACTAAGAGACAATTGAAGACATCTCTTCAGAAGTCCATGTCAGATGTATATTTCCTGGAGTGTCCCCCTGATGGCCAGCACTGACACAGCTCCCCCTTGGAGCTCGTTAGAGTAGAACATTGGAGGCAGTGAGGACAAGGAGACAAAGACAGTGTGAAGGTGACACTGAGGTGTAGACAAAGTGGATGCATTTCACCAAGCACAAGGGCCAAACCTTGACACCCTGCCTCTGGGAGAGAGAACCTTTCCCTTTACACCTTGCTCAGGGCTCTTCCTGGGGCAGTAGGAGATGGGGATGTGCATTGCCAAGTTCAGGAGAATGGTACAACCCCTTCCAGGTTCATGGGTAGGGGCAAGGAGGCAATGAGGCCCTGGTGCTCTCTCCTCGTAGGTCTCACTGGCAGAGACAACAGCCATAGCCATAGACACAAAGACCTGGGTCCTGTTGGGACTTTCAGCCTTTCCATAGCCCTAGCTCCTCTCCAAATCAGGATATTGTAGGGACTCCCGTGTACCTCTTTACCGGCTAGCTGTAGACACTTGTCCATGTGGTGTCACACTGGATGTGAGCTGAGTCTGACAATCCAGATCTTCTTGGTGGCTATGCTCCTCATAAGGCAGCTCTGTAGGAAGCTGGCCTGGTTCCTGGTGAGCAGGCACTACTGCTCGTATGGCATCCCTCGTGGTGCCCTGGGCACTGCTCACTCAGCACAGTCCCAGTCTGCCCTGATGTGTGGGGTTCCTCTTCCTCCAGTGCAGGACTGGGCTCTTCTCCTTCTCAATGTCAAGAAGTTTGTATAGGGAAAATCCTGCAGTTCTCAAGGTTCCTCTGGACAGATGCCACATTCTGTCAGCTGTTAATATCTGCAGGGAGATGTCTCATTCTAATTGTGCTCTCACAAGATAACAGTATCAGCAGTTGTAGGAGAGTGTGAACAGTAGAGGAGTAACTAGTTGAATGGAGCTGCAGAACAGGCTCACAGAAGGGTAGAGGATGGAAGGTTGCCCAGTTCCACTTTTTCTGTGCTTCTCATGTATGCTGTCATTTTCTCTGAAGCCCTATCATTTTCTCTGGAGTCCTAAATGTTGTTAGGCTGGGCAAAGAAAAAAAATTAGAATGGCCAAAACCCAGCTGGAGCTCAATATGTCTATTACCGTTAAAGACAATAAAAATAGTTTTTGTTTGTTTGTTCATTTGAATTAAAAGAGATGATGAAAAGGCTGAGGTACTCAGTGCATTCTTTACCTCAGTGTTTTGCAGCAAGACCAGTTGTTACCCTGATACTCTGCCCCTGAGCTGGTAGATAAGGACCTCGAACAGAATGAAGCTCTCATAATCCATGAGGAAATGGTTAGAGAACTGCTACTCCACCCAGATATGCAGACGTATAGGGGGCTAGATGGGATCCACCCATTGGTACTGAGGGAGCTGGCTGAAGTACTCACCAAGCCATTTTCCATCATTTTTCAGCAGTCCTGGCTATCAGGGGAGGTCCCTGTCAACTGTCAACTAGCAAATATGATGGATATCTACAAGAAGAGACAGAAGGATGATCCGAGACCTACAGGCCTGTCAGTCTGACCTCTGAGCCAGGGAAACTCATGGAGCAGATTATCTTGAGTACCATCACACAACAGGACAACCAGCTAATCAGGCCCTTTGATAAGCCCAGTTGAGTTTATCAAAGCAGGACCTGCTTGACAAATCAGATCTAAATCTATGAGAAGGTGATGTGCTCAGTGGACAAGGGAAAGGCTGTGGATGTGGTCTACCTAAAATTCAATAAGGCTTTTGAAACCATTTCCCACAGCATTCTTCCAGAGGACCTGGCTGCTTAAGGCCTGGAAAGAATTACGTTTCATTGGGTTAAAAACTGGCTGTGTGGCTGGGTCCAAAGATTTGTGGTGAATGGATATAAATGTACCTGCAGGTGAGAGCAAGGCCGGTTTACAGACTTGTGCCAGGTCTATAAACCAAAGCTAAACCAAGGAAAGCATGGCCTGATAAAACAAAAGAAAGCAAGGCCAGGGAAGGCAAAGCACAGGAAGGCAAAGCAGAGCAAAGGAAAGTAGTACCAGGAAATGCAAAGCAGTGCTGGGAAAGAGAAAGAAAAAAAATATTAATGAAAAAAAAAAATAAAAACAAACAAACAATCAAAAAATAAATAAAACCACAACAAAGCGAAAAAGTTCAAGGTAAGGCAAATCAGAGCAGGGTTAAGAGAAGCTAAGCAGAGCAGAGAAGGAAAAGCAAAGCAATGCCTGGAATACAAAGCAAAGCAAAGCAAAAGAAAGCATGGCCAGGCAAGGCAAAGCAGAACAAAAGAAAGTAGCAAAAGGAAAAGCAAAGCAGTGCCAGGAATACAAAGTAAAGCAAAACAAATGGAAGCATGGCCGGAAACTGGAAGTGAGAGCAGGAGCAGGTGAGGCAAAAGAGAGCAAGGCAAAGGTAAAAAAAGGCAAGCATGGCCCAATAAAGCAATACAAAGCACGGCCAAGGAAGGCAAAGCTGAACAAAGGAAAGTAGCAAAAGGAAAAGCAAAGCATAACCAGGGAAGACAAAGCAAACAAAGGAAAGCAAGGCAGTTTGAGGCAAGGCAAAGCACAGCACGGGTAGGAAAAGCAGAGCAGTGCCAGGTCTGTAAACCAAAGGTAAACCAAGGAAAACATGGCCAGGGAAGGGAAAGCAGAGCAAGGAAAAGCAGAGCAAAGGAACGTAGCACAAGGAAAAGCAAAGCATTTTCAGGAAAGCAAAAGCAAAGCAATCTGAGGCAAAGCTGGGCCAAGAACAGCAGAGGAAAGGAGGTATGGAAAAGCAAAACTGTGCCAGCAAGAGCAAAGCAAAGCGGAGCAAGGCAAAACAAAGAGAAGCAAAGCAAACGTAGCGAGCTGGTGGCCAGCCCTCCTTTGGGTTCCAAGTGTCTGTGGGGGAGAGATCGGAGGGCTCCATGTTGTGTACAGGTGGCAGCCAGACTTGGACAGTGGTTGTACCCTGATCGCCCACTCCTCAGCCTTCTTCACAGCTCCTAGTCCACTGTGACACCGGGCAAGAACCATGTCTTGCTTTAGCTGGTTTTATATATATCTATATACATTTTGTTGTTGTTTGTTGTGGATTTCTTCCACCGTAGTTGTGGGAATCATGTAGTTAAGGCAAATCAGAGAGCAGGGTTAAGAGAAGCTAAGCAGAGCAGAGAAGGAAAAGCAAAGCAATGCCAGGAATACAAAGCAAGGCAAAGCAAAGCATGGCCAGGCAAGGCAAAGCAGAACAAAAGAAAGTAGCAAATGGAAAAGCAAAGCAGTGCCAGGAATACAAAGTAAAGCAAAACAAAGGTAAGTATGGCAGGAAAATGGAAATGAGAGCAGGAGCAGGCGAGGCAAAAGAGAGCAAAGCAAAGGTAAAAAAAGGCAAGCATGGCCCTGTAAAGCAATACAAAGCACGGCCAAGGAAGGCAAAGCTGAGCAAAGGAAAGTAGCACCAGGAAAAGCAAAGCATAACCAGGGAAGACAAAGCAAACAAAGGAAAGCAAGGCAGTTTGAGGCAAGGCAAAGCACAGCACGGGTAGGAAAAGCAGAGCAGTGCCAGGTCTATAAAGCAAAGCTAAACCAAGGAAAGCATGGCCAGGGAAGGGAAAGCAGAGCAAGTCAAAGCAGAGCAAAGGAACGTAGCACAAGGAAAAGCAAAGCATTTTCAGGAAAGCAAAAGCAAAGCAATCTGAGGCAAAGCTGGGCCAAGAACAGCAGAGGAAAGGAGGTATGGAAAAGCAAAACCGTGCCAGCAAGAGCAAAGCAAAGCGGAGCAAGGCAAAACAAAGAGAAGCAAAGCAAACGTAGCGAGCTGGTGGCCAGCCCTCCTTTGGGTTCCAAGTGTCTGTGGGGGAGAGATCGGAGGGCTCCATGTTGTGTACAGGTGGCAGCCAGACTTGGACAGTGGCTGGACCCTGATCGCCCACTCTTCAGCCTTCTTCACAGCTCCTAGTCCACTGTGACAGCCGGCAAGAACCATGTCTTGCTTTAGCTGGTTTTATATATCTATATACATTTTGTTGTTGTTGTTGTTGTGGATTTCTTCCACCGTAGTTGTGGGAATCATGTAGTTACTTACTGTCTCTGAGAACCTCACACACACAACTAGCAGTGTGGCCCACCTGGCAGCTCGCCGCATGGCTAGGGACAAAGTATGGACCATGTCGGGCGGCCAGGCCTAGTGCCCCCACTCGCTGGGTCCGAGGGGACAGTGGCTGGGCTGCGGGGAGGCCAAGTTCTGTGTCTGACGGTTTATGCGTTCAGAAATTTACCAACCGACTCAGCAGCAAAATCAGTGAGACGGTCTCCAAAAGAAGCCTAGCACGGCACAGGAGAGCAGAGCAATGCGGATAAAAGCTGAGCAAGACAGAGTAAAACCCTGCTAAGGAAAAGCCCTGCTAGGCATAGGGAAAAGCAGTGACAACCAGGGCCTGGAAAAGGAAAGCACGGCCTGTAAAAACACATCAGATAGGTCCCAAAGGAAAACAAAAGAATGTAATGAACATTTAAAGAAAAATAAATAAATAAATAAATAATAATGATAATAAAAGAAATAGATGCAAAGCATGTCCAGAAAAGGCAAAACATAGCAAGGCGAGGCAGAGCAGAGCGAAGCTAAACAAAGGCAAGCACGGCCCTATAAAGCAAAACAAAGCACGGCCAGGGAAGGCAAAGCTGAGCAAAGGAAAGTAGCACCAGGAAAAGCAAAGCAGTGCCAGGAAAGAGAAAGAAGTGAAAATAAATAAATAAATAAATAAATAAATAAATAAATAAATAAAACAAAAAATCAGCAATAAAAAGCACAACAAAGCGAAAAAGTTCGAGGTAAGGCAAATCAGAGCAGGGTTAAGAGAAGCTAAGCAGAGCAGAGAAGGAAAAGCAAACCAATGCCAGGAATACAAAGCAAGGCAAAGCAAAGCAAAGCAAAGCATGGCCAGGCAAGGCAAAGCAGAACAAAAGAAAGTAGCAAAAGGAAAAGCAAAGCAGTGCCAGGTCTATAAAGCAAAGCTAAACCAAGGAAAGCATGGCCTGATAAAGCAAAGGAAAGCATGGCCAGGGAAGGCAAAGCAGAGCAAGGAAAAGCAGAGCAAAGGAAAGTAGCACAAGGAAATGCAAAGTATTTCCAGGAGAGAAAGAGCGAAACACTCTGAGGCAAAGCCGGGGCAAGAACAGCAGAGGAAAGGAGGTATGGAAAAGCAAAACTGTGACAGCAAGAGCAAAGCAAAGCGGAGCAAGGCAAAACAAAGAGAAGCAAAGCAAACGTAGCGAGCTGGTGGCCAGCCCTCCTTTGGGTTCCAAGTGCCTGTTGGGGGGAGACCGGAGGGCCTCCATGTTGTGTACAGGTGGCAGCCAGACTTGGACAGTGGCCGGACCCTGATCGCCCACTCCTCAGCCTTCTTCACAGCTCCTAGTCCACTGTGACAGCCGGCAAGAACCATGTCTTGCTTTAGCTGGTTTTATATATCTATATACATTTTGTTGTTGTTTGTTGTGGATTTCTTCCACCGTAGTTGTGGGAATCATGTAGTTACTTATTCTCGTTGAAATTCTCACTGAACACTATCACCACACGAGTAGCAGTTAGGGGTCCCCTGGCGGCTCGCCGCATGGCTAGGGACAAAGAATGGACCATGTCGGGCGGCCAGGCCTGCTGCACCCGGCCTCCAGTTCCGAGGGGACAGTGGCTGGGCTGCGGGGAGGCCAAGTTCTGTGTCTGACGGTTTATGCGTTCAGAAATTTACCAACCGACTCAGCAGCAAAATCAGTGAGACGGTCTCCAAAGGAAGCCTAGCACGGCACAGGAGAGGAGGGCAATGCGGATGAAAGCTGAGCGAGACAAAGCAAAGACCTGCTAGGGAAAAGACCTAGCGGCCTAAGGAAAAGCAATGACAAGCACGGCCTAGAAAAGCAAAGCACGGCCAGAGAAAACACAAGAAAAAGATACAAAAGGAAAACATAAAGCATGGAATGAACATCAAATAAATAAAAAAAAAAATAATAATAATAAAAAAATGCAAAGCATGACCAGGAAAGGCATAGCATAGCAAGGCGAGGCAGAGCAGAGCGAAGATAAACAAAGGCAAGCACGGCCCTATAAAGCAAAACAAAGCACGGCGAGGGAAGGCAAAGCTGAGCAAAGGAAAGTAGCGCCAGGAAAAGCAAAGCAGTGCCAGGATTTTTAAAGAAGTGACAATATATAAATAAATTAAAAAAAAAAAAAAAGCAATAAAAAGCACAACAAAGCGAAAAAGTTTGAGGTAAGGCAAATCAGAGCAGGGTTAAGAGAAGCTAAGCAGAGCAGAGAAGGAAAAGCAAAGCAATGCCAGGAATACAAAGCAAGGAAAAGCAAAGCAAAGCAAAGCATGGCCAGGCAAGGCAAAGCAGAACAAAAGAAAGTAGCAAAAGGAAAAGCAAAGCAGTGCCAAGAATACAAAGTAAAGCAAAACAAAGGTAAGCATGGCCGGAAACTGGAAGTGAGAGCAGGAGCAGGTGAGGCAAAAGAGAGCAAGGCAAAGGTGAAAAAAGGCAAGCATGGCCCCGTAAAGCAATACAAAGCATGGCCAGGGAAGGCAAAGCTGAGCAAAGGAAAGTAGCACCAGGAAAAGCAAAGCATAAACAGGGAAGACAAAGCAAACAAAGGAAAGCAAAGCAGTTTGAGGCGAGGCAAGGCAAAGCACAGCACGGGTAGGAAAAGCAAAGCAGTGCCAGGTCTATAAAGCAGAGCTAAACCAAGGAAAGCATGGCCAGGGAAGGCAAAGCAGAGCAAGGAAAAGCAAAGCAAAGGAAAGTAGCACAAGGAAATGCAAAGTATTTCCAGGAGAGAAAGAGCAAAACACTCTGAGGCAAAGCAGGGGCAAGAACAGCAGAGGAAAGGAGGTATGGAAAAGCAAAACTGTGCCAGCAAGAGCAAAGCAAAGCGGAGCGAGGCAAAACAAAGAGAAGCAAAGCGAACGTAGCGAGCTGGTGGCCAGCCCTCCTTTGGGTTCCAAGTGTCTGTGGGGGAGACCGGAGGGCCTCCATGTTGTGTACAGGTGGCAGCCGGAAATGGACAGTGGCTGGACCCTGATCGCCCACTCCTCAGCCTTCTTCACAGCTCCTAGTCCACTGTGACAGCCGGCAAGAACCATGTCTTGCTTTAGCTGGTTTTATATATCTATATACATTTTGTTGTTGTTTGTTGTGGATTTCTTCCACCGTAGTTGTGGGAATCATGTAGTTACTTATTCTCGTTGAAATTCTCACTGAACACTATCACCACACGAGTAGCAGTTAGGGGTCCCCTGGCGGCTCGCCGCATGGCTAGGGACAAAGAATGGACCATGTCGGGCGGCCAGGCCTGCTGCACCCGGCCTCCAGTTCCGAGGGGACAGTGGCTGGGCTGCGGGGAGGCCAAGTTCTGTGTCTGACAGTTTATGCGTTCAGAAATTTACCATTCGACTCAGCAGCAAAATCAGTGAGACAGTCACCAAAGGAAGCCTAGCACGGCACAGGAGAGCAGAGCAATGTGGATGAAAGCTGAGCAAGACAAAGCAAAGCCCTGCTAGGGAAAAGACCTAGCGGCATAAGGAAAAGCAGTGACAACCAGGGCCTGGAAAAGCAAAGCACGGCCAGAGAAAACACAAGAAAAAGATATAAAAGGAAAATATAAAGCATGGAATGAACATCAAATAAATAAAAAATAATAATAATAATAATAATAAAAAAATGCAAAGCATGACCAGGAAAGGCATAGCATAGCAGAACAAAGTAGAGGAAAGCAAAGGTAAACAAAGGAAAGCATGGCCCCGTAAAGCAAAAAAAAAAAAAAAGCAAGGCCAGGGAGGGCAAAGCTGAGCAAAGGAAAGTAACACCAGGTAAAGCAAAGCATAACGAGGGAAGACAAAGCAAGCAAAGGACAGCAAAGCACTTTGAGGCAAGGCAAAGCACAGCATGGTTTGGAAAAGCAATGCAGTGCCAGGTCTGTAAACCAAAGGTAAACCAAGGAAAGCATGGCCTGATAAAGCAAAACAAAGCAAGGACAGGGAAGGCAAAGCACAGGAAGGCAAAGCAGAGCAAAGGAAAGTAGTACCAGGAAATGCAAAGCAGTGCTGGGAAAGAGAAAGAAAAAAAATATTAATGAAAAAAAATAAAAACAAACAAACAATCAAAAAATAAATAAAACCACAACAAAGCGAAAAAGTTTGAGGTAAGGCAAATCAGAGCAGGGTGAAGAGAAGCTAAGCAGAGCAGAGAAGGAAAAGCAAAGCAATGCCAGGAATACAAAGCAAGGCAAAGCAAAGCATGGCCAGGCAAGGCAAAGCAGAACAAAAGAAAGTAGCAAAAGGAAAAGCAAAGCAGTGCCAGGAATACAAAGTAAAGCAAAACAAAGGTAAGCATGACCAGAAACTGGAAGTGAGAGCAGGAGCAGGCAAGGCAAAAGAGAGCAAGGCAAAGGTAAAAAAAGGCAAGCGTGGCCCCGTAAAGCAATACAAAGCACGGCCAAGGAAGGCAAAGCTGAGCAAAGGAAAGTAGCACCAGGAGAAGCAAAGCATAACCAGGGAAGACAAAGCAAACAAAGGAAAGCAAAGCAGTTTGAGGCGAGGCAAGGCAAAGCACAGAAGGTGTAGGAAAAGCAAAGCAGTGCCAGGTCTATAAACCAAAGGTAAACCAAGGAAAACATGGCCAGGGAAGGGAAAGCTGAGCAAATCAAAGCAGAGCAAGGGAACGTAGCACAAGGAAAAGCAAAGCATTGCCAGGAAAGAAACAGCAAAAGAATCTGAGGCAAAGCAAAGCAAAGCCGGGGCAAGAACAGCAGAGGAAAGGAGGTATGGAAAAGCAAAACCGTGCCAGCAAGAGCAAAGCAAAGCGGAGCAAGGCAAAACAAAGAGAAGCAAAGCAAACGTAGCGAGCTGGCGGCCAGCCCTCCTTTGGGTTCCAAGTGTCTGTGAGGGGGAGACCGGAGGGCTCCATGTTGTGTACAGGTGGCAGCCAGACTTGGACAGTGGCTGGACCCTGATCGCCCACTCTTCAGCCTTCTTCACAGCTCCTAGTCCACTGTGACAGCCGGCAAGAACCATGTCTTGCTTTAGCTGGTTTTATATATCTATATACATTTTGTTGTTGTTGTTGTTGTGGATTTCTTCCACCGTAGTTGTGGGAATCATGTAGTTACTTACTGTCTTTGAGAACCTCACACACACAACTAGCAGTGTGGCCCACCTGGCAGCTCGCCGCATGGCTAGGGACAAAGTATGGACCATATGGGGCGGCCAGGCCTGCTGCCCCCACGCGCCGGTTCCGAGGGGACAGTGGCTGGGCTGCGGGGAGGCCAAGTTCTGTGTCTGACGGTTTATGCGTTCATAAATTTACCAACCGACTCAGCAGCAAAATCAGTGAGACAGTCTCCAAAAGAAGCCAAGCACAGCACAGGAGAGGAGGGCAATGCGGATGAAAGCTGAGCGAGACAAGGAAAAGCCCTGCTAGGCATAGGGAAAAGCAGTGACAACCAGGGCCTGGAAAAGGAAAGCACGGCCTGTAAAAACACATCAAACAGGTCCAAAATGAAAACAAATCATGCAAGAAACATGAAAAAAATAATAATAATAATAAAAAAAAAGAATAAAAGATGAAAGCCAAAGTAAATCAAAGCAGAGCAAAGGAAAGCATGGCCAGGGAAGGCAAAGCAGAACAAAGAAAGGTAGCACAAGGAAAAGCAAAGCATTTTCAGGAAAGCAAAAGCAAAGCAATCTGAGGCAAAGCTGGGCCAAGAACAGCAGAGGAAAGGAGGTAGGAAAAAGCAAAACTGTGCCAGCAAGAGCAAAGCAAAGCGGAGCAAGGCAAAACAAAGAGAAGCAAAGCAAACGTTGCGAGCTGGAGGCCAGCCCTCCTTTGAGTTCCAAGTGCCTGTTGGGGGGAGACCGGAGGGCTCTCATGTTGTGTACAGGTGGCAGCCAGACTTGGACAGTGGCTGTACCCTGATCACCCCCTCCTCAGCCTTCTTCACAGCTCCTAGTCCACTGTGACAGCCGGCAAGAACCATGTCTTGCTTTAGCAGGTTTTATATATGTATTTACATTTTGTTGTTGTCTGTTGTGTATTTCTCCCACCATAGTTGTGGGAATCATGTAGTTAAGGGAAATCGGAGCAGGGTTAAGAGAAGCTAAGCAGAGCAGAGAAGGAAAAGCAAAGCAATGCCTGGAATACAAAGCAAGGCAAAGGAAAGCATGGCCAGGGAAGGGAAAGCTGAGCAAATCAAAGCAGAGCAAGGGAAAGTAGCACAAGGAAATGCAAAGTATTTCCAGGAGAGAAAGAGCAAAACACTCTGAGGCAAAGCCGGGGCAAGAACAGCAGAGGAAAGGAGGTATGGAAAAGCAAAACTGTGCCAGCAAGAGCAAAGCAAAGCGGAGCAAGGCAAAACAAAGAGAAGCAAAGCAAACGTAGCGAGCTGGCGGCCAGCCCTCCTTTGGGTTCCAAGTGCCTGTTGGGGGGAGACCGGAGGGCCTCCATGTTGTGTACAGGTGGCAGCCAGACTTGGACAGTGGTTGTACCCTGATCGCCCACTCCTCAGCCTTCTTCACAGCTCCTAGTCCACTGTGACAGCCGGCAAGAACCATGTCTTGCTTTAGCTGGTTTTATATCTATATACATTTTGTTGTTGTCTGTTGTGTATTTCTTCCACCGTAGTTGTGGGAATCATGTAGTTACTTATTCTCATTGAAATTGTCACTGAACACTATCACCACACGAGCAGCAGTTAGGGGTCCCCTGGCAGCTCGCCGCATGGCTGGGGACAAAGAATGGACCATGTCGGGCGGCCAGGCCTGCTGCACCCGGCCTCCAGTTCCGAGGGGACAGTGGCTGGGCTGCGGGGAGGCCAAGTTCTGTGCCTGACGGTTTATGCGTTCAGAAATTTACCAACCGACTCAGCAGCAAAATCAGTGAGACGGTCTCCAAAGGAAGCCTAGCACGGCACAGGAGAGCAGAGCAATGCGGATGAAAGCTGAGCAAGACAAAGCAAAGCCCTGCTAGGGAAAAGACCTAGCGGCATAAGGAAAATCAATGACAAGCAAGGCCTGGAAAAGCAAAGCACGGCCAGAGAAAACACAAGAAAAAGATACAAAAGGAAAACATAAAGTATGGAATGAACATCAAATAAATAAAAAAAATAATAATAATAAAAAAATGCAAAGCATGACCAGGAAAGGCATAGCATAGCAGAACAAAGTAGAGGAAAGCAAAGGTAAAGAAAGGAAAGCATGGCCCCGTAAAGGAAAAAAAAAAGCAAGGCCAGGGAGGGCAAAGCTGAGCAAAGGAAAGTAACACCAGGTAAAGCAAAGCATAACGAGGGAAGACAAAGCAAGCAAAGGACAGCAAAGCACTTTGAGGCAAGGCAAAGCACAGCATGGTTTGGAAAAGCAATGCAGTGCCAGGTCTGTAAACCAAAGGTAAACCAAGGAAAGCATGGCCAGGGAAGGGAAAGCTGAGCAAGTCAAAGCAGAGCAAGGGAATGTAGCACAAGGAAAAGCAAAGCATTGCCAGGAAAGCAAAAGCAAAGCAGTCTGAGGCAAAGCTGGGCCAAGAACAGCAGAGGAAAGGAGGTATGGGAAAGCAAAACTGTGCCACGAAGAGCAAAGCAAAGCGGAGCAAGGCAAAACAGAGAGAAGCAAAGCAAACGTAAGGAGCTTGCGGCTAGCCCAGTAAAACCAGTGGGAAAGTCTCTAAAAGAAACCTAGCACAGCACAGGAGAGCAGAGCAATGCGGATAAAAGCTGAGCAAGACAAAGCAAAGCCCTGCTAGGGAAAAGACCTAGCAGCATAGGGAAAAGCAATGACATCCAGCGCCTGGAAAAGCAAAGCGCGGCCTCTAAAAGCACATTAAAAAGGTCCAAAAGGAAAACAAAAGAATGCAATGAACACTTAAAAAAAAAAAAAAAAGCAAAACATGTCCAGAAAAGGCAAAACATAGCGAGGCAAAGCAGAGCAAGGGAACGTAGCACAAGGAAAAGCAAAGCATTGCCAGGAAAGAAACAGCAAAAGAATCTGAGGCAAAGCTGGGCCAAGAACAGCAGAGGAAAGGAGGTATGGGAAAGCAAAACTGTGCCACGAAGAGCAAAGCAAAGCGGAATAAGGCAAAACAGAGAGAAGCAAAGCAAACGTAAGGAGCTTGCGGCTAGCCCAGTAAAACCAGTGGGAAAGTCTCTAAAAGAAACCTAGCACAGCACAGGAGAGCAGAGCAATGCGGATAAAAGCTGAGCAAGACAGAGTAAAACCCTGCTAAGAAAAAGAACTAGCGGCATAAGGAAAAGCAGTGACAACCAGGGCCTGGAAAAGGAAAGCACGGCCTGTAAAAACACATCAGATAGGTCCAAAAGAAAAACAAAAGAATGTAATGAACATTTAAATTAAAAAAAAAAAAAAAAAGGAAAAATAATGAGAATAAAAAAAAAAATAGATGCAAAGCATGTCCAGAAAAGGCAAAACATAGCAAGGCAAAGCAGAGCAGAGCGAAGCTAAACAAAGGCAAGCATGGCCCCATAAAGCAAAACAAAGCACGGCGAGGGAAGGCAAAGCTGAGCAAAGGAAAGTAGCACCAGGAAAAGCAAAGCATAACGAGGGAAGACAAAGCAAGCAAAGGACAGCAAAGCACTTTGAGGCAAGGCAAAGCACAGCACGGGTAGGAAAAGCAATGCAGTGCCAGGTCTGTAAACCAAAGGTAAACCAAGGAAAGCATGGCCTGATAAAGCAAAACAAAGCAAGGCCAGGGAAGGCAAAGCACAGGAAGGCAAAGCAGAACAAAGGAAAGTAGTACCAGGAAATGCAAAGCAGTGCTGGTAAAGAGAACGAAAAAAAATATTAATGAAAAAAAATAAAAACAAACAAACAATCAAAAAATAAATAAAACCACAACAAAGCGAAAAAGTTCAAGGTAAGGCAAATCAGAGCAGGGTTAAGAGAAGCTAAGCAGAGCAGAGAAGGAAAAGCAAAGCAATGCCAGGAATACAAAGCAAAGCAAAGCAAAGCATGGCCAGGCAAGGCAAAGCAGAACAAAAGAAAGTAGCAAAAGGAAAAGCAAAGCAGTGCCAGGAATACAAAGTAAAGCAAAACAAAGGTAAGCATGGCCAGAAACTGGAAGTGAGAGCAGGAGCAAGTGAGGCAAAAGAGAGCAAGGCAAAGGTGAAAAAAGGCAAGCGTGGCCCCGTAAAGCAAAACAAAGCACGGCCAAGGAAGGCAAAGCTGAGCAAAGGAAAGTAGCACCAGGAAAAGCAAAGCATAACTAGGAAAGATAAAGCAAACAAAGGAAAGCAAAGCAGTTTGAGGCGAGGCAAGGCAAAGCACAGAAGGTGTACGAAAAGCAAAGCAGTGCCAGGTCTGTAAACCAAAGGTAAACCAAGGAAAGCATGGCCAGGGAAGGGAAAGCAGAGCAAGTCAAAGCAGAGCAAGGGAACGTAGCACAAGGAAAAGCAAAGCATTGCCAGGAAAGAAACAGCAAAAGAATCTGAGGCAAAGCAAAGCAAAGCCAGGGCAAGAACAGCAGAGGAAAGGAGGTATGGAAAAGCAAAACCGTGCCAGCAAGAGCAAAGCAAAGCGGAGCAAGGCAAAACAAAGAGAAGCAAAGCAAACGTAGCGAGCTGGCGGCCAGCCCTCCTTTGGGTTCCAAGTGCCTGTTGGGGGGAGACCGGAGGGCCCTCATGTTGTGTGCAGGTGGCAGCCAGACTTGGGCAGTGGCTGTACCCTGATCGCCCTCTCCCCAGCCTCCTTCACATCTCCTGGTCCACCGTGACGTTGGGCAAGAACCATGTCTTGCTTTATCTGTTTATTTCTTTATTGTTGCCTTTCTTCCAGCGTAGTTGTGGGAATCATGTTGTTACTTACAGAAAAGACCGTGCTGGGTGTGCAGGCCTGCTGCCCCCTCGTGCCAGTTCCGAGGGAACGGTCGCTGGGCTGCGGGGAGGCCAAGTTCTGTGTCTGACGGTTTATGCGTTCGTAATTATAGCGATCGACTCGGCATCAAAAGCCGCGGGACGGTCTCCGAGAGAAGCCTAGCACGGCACAGGAGAGCAGAGCAATGCGGTTGAAAGCCGAGCAAGGCAAGGCAGAGCCCTGCTAGGGAAAGGACGGCGGGGTTGGTTCCCGGCCGGCAGGTGTTCCCCGCCTCGGGGCGCCGCGGGCGCCTCGTCTAAGCGCTGCGGACAGCAGCCGCCAGGTCTACCCGGGCGCGGTCGCCATGTTTGCTTAGCCGGCGGCGACCTGTAGGGGTCGCTGCAGGTCCGGCCGCGAGAACGGCGTCGGGGTCTGCCCGGCAGCGACGGGAGCGCGGGCGCGAGCGCGTTTGCGAGGGCTCCCGTCCGCGGGTCGGTCGAGCGGTTCCCGAGCGGGTCCGATGGCGCGGAAAGCGTCGGAAATTCCCGGAAAGGTGCGAAAAGTGCCGGAAGGGCCCGTTGGAAAAGCGAAGGAAGGCGGGCCGGCGCTGTCGGTTCCCGGCCGGCGGGTCTCCCCGTGTCCCCCTGAGGTTGCCAGGTCTACCGTGTGCCCCCCGTTGCCGCCACGTGTCCCCGTGTCCTCCTGCGGCCGCCAGGTGTCCCGGTGCCCTCCTGCGGCCGCCAGGTCTCCCCGCGTCCCGCCGAGGTTGCCAGGTCTACCGCAACCCCCCGTCGCCTCGTCTGCCGATCCTGCCGCGGCCGCCTGGTGTCCCCGCGTCGTCCCGCGGCCGCCTGGTCTCCCCGTAGCTTCCTGCGGCCGCCAGGTCTACCCTGCCGCGGTCGCCATGTTTGCTTAGCCGGCGGCGACCTGTAGGGGTCGCTGCAGGTCCGGCCGCGAGAACGGCGTCGGGGTCTGCCCGGCAGCGACGGGAGCGCGCGCGCGCGCGCGTTTGCGAAGGCGCACGTCCCCGGGTCGGTCGAGCGGTTCCCGAGCGGGTCCGATGGCGCGGAAAGCGTCGGAAATTCCCGGAAAGGTGCGAAAAAGCCCGAAAAGGCTGGAAAAGTGCCGGAAGGGCCCGTCGGAAAAGCGAAGGAAGGCGGGCCGGCGCCGTCGGTTCCCGGCCGGCGGGTCCCCCTGAGGTTGCCAGGTCTACCCGCGCGGAGGAAATAGCCGCCGGTCGGGCGGAGGGAACGGCGGCCAGGTCTACCGCGT